>NC_138655.1:128314247-128494247 GCF_964273445.1 Streptopelia decaocto | reverse complement strand
TTGTGCTGGTCCCATTCCAGAGGTTGTACTGGCCCTGGAGCCACAAAAGAGAACGGGTGGCCTAGCAGGTCTTTTCTAGCTGTGGCTGCTCTGATATGACCCCATCAAAAAACAGCCATGAATGGGAAAAAATCCCTTTTTTTTTCTGAAAATGTGCACAGGATCAATGCACAGGAAAGTTAAGGGATGAGATTATATAGAACAACACCCTGCTGCCAGGTTATTTACTCTTTTATATTGTTATTTAACTCAGTTCACAGAGGTGGATGACACTTTTCAGACAAGTAAAAAATGTTCACTCCAGCCCTAAGAAGCCTACAGTTTCACTTGTGTTAATTATTATTGCTAGAGCACATGGCTCTGCTCTTCACACATTTAAAGATTCATTAAGAATTAATTTTCGGAATGGTATAGCCTAAGAGAAGCAGACAGATAGGTCAAGACAGCTTTACATGTGAAATGTCTATCATAAAAAAGGGTTTTAGAATTACTTCTCACTCACTGTATTTGTTCCTTCTGTGGGAGCTCCCTCAGAGCAAGTCTTGCCAAAGGCAGAAGAAATAAATTTTTCCAGGGAAGAGAAGGGGCTGAAAGGAAGGATCTGTGTTGCTATTAATACTTGTGTCTCAGCTGGGATAAAGTGTTCATACAAACGGTGTGTGCTACTAGATAGCAGAATTTATAGTACTCTACCTGTATGGGGTATTCAATAGAAGGCACATTAAAAGGATTTAGAGCAGAAGAAAGAATCACTTCACTTGAAATACCATGACTAGGGTTTGTTGCTATAGCATCCACCTATTTTATTCTATTAAGGATTTTATACCATCGCCACTGTGGCATTTTTTTGATGTCTTTATGCCTCTTGATTTTGGTTTAGCCCTTCTCAACATTTGCGTCCCTGTTGAAAGTAAAGGCTTGATCTTGCACTCTCTGGAATGAGGGGAAAGCTGATTAACTCTGGGCATCCCTGGACCCTAAAATGCAATGATGAAACCTCCCACCCCTTAAAACTTTGTCTCACTGATAGTCAAGGACTCAGAAGAAGAGGCACTTTTGACAAAGCTCACAGAATTTATAATGGGGCCAGGTTGCCATTCCAAAACAGTGACCTGCAGTCATGTAGTGGATAAATACAAAGTCCAGAGCTTTAAAATGTCTCTAGAAACCTCTCAAAATTGTGGAACAAATCAATGGTATTGCTTCTTACTTTCCTTTTCTTTCTTTCTTTTTTTTTTTTTTTTTTTTTTTTTTTTTTTTTTTTTTTGACAACATAGATGTATCATTTGCCAATGGTGGACATTTTGAAGTCAGAGATCTTACTATCTTACTAAGGTTTGCTTTTGCAATCAACTTGATAACGTCTTTGCAATACGGGTACCAGTGGGCAGCAACTCACAGATGCATTTTCAAGGCAACAGGGCAGCTGAGGAGCCACAGTGATTGAACAGTGTGGAGCAGGTGGGTAACACCATTTTCCTGTACAAACTTCAAAAAATTATACCTAGAATCCTGCCTTTGCTGCCTTTTTATCGGAAGGAAGCAGACAACGTTGAGGTTCAGAGAGAGCAACATAAAATGGGAGGGAAAAGGGCTGGAGGGAAATGGTTGAACATGTAAGTAAGGCATGAAAACTAATTACGGACAGTTTATGTAAGCAATGTTTAAGAAGAGAGCATGATGACATAAAGCATAAATATCAGGGACAGAGGGGAATTATTTGAGTTGGTAGAGGGACTAAAGCTAAAACAGAAGAAGTGAAAGTGAGAAAACGAAGATATACATGGCCTTATGAGGAAAATTTTCCAGAGAGTGAGAGCTACAGGAACATGGACCAGTACTCTAAATGAACTGGTAGAAGCTCCATCTCTGGAGACATTTAAATCTGGACTGTACAGAGCATTAGAAAATATAAAAATACACTGTAGGGAACAATCCCGCACTGTCAGGGGATGGACTAGATGACTTAATGCATCTTTTCCATTTCTAATTTCAATGATTCTACGGCTCATTAATTGCATATCATACAGATGCAGTAAAATTTGATGAGAATTAGAAAAAAAAAGAGCCTACATTTTGGGAAGGCTGCCAGACTGAGTATAGACATATTCCTTAAAACATAGGAGACAAGTATATCTCTCCTTAGGGTTGTTATCATTATTCTCAAAGTTATTCTATTCACATTTTCTTTAGGATATTCATGCTGCATGTAGCTGAGTGCAGGACAGGTGATACTTTCCTATGAGCATGTCTTGTGAATTGATGCTTTGCACTTGTGAATTGGTGCTTTGTGCTGTTTCCTTCGGAACATAAAAATGCAAGGTTTCCTACACTGGGATGTACTGGGCTGAAGTTAGGTGGTAATCTCCCTTTTCAGAACTGATTTAATATAGGGCTAAATCTTCTTCTGTTGAAACACAAAGCAGAACTTTGATTTCAGTTGTCTGGGACCTAAACACCATATTGCCAGGAGTCCCTGTATCCAGATCCTGCTAGAAAAATCAGTAGCAGTTTGTCAGTGAGAGGACAATAACATTTTGAGGAAGTCTGGGGTTATTTGTTGAAAGCCTTTAAATAGATGCTGGCTCTTGATCCTACACATTGGCTGTTCCAATGGAGACAATACGCACCTTTTTCTCCTCCCAAGCACGTCTCAGACTTTAAGTAGGAAACTCACATAACAGGCTGCTTCTTCTTCAGCCTTTCCCACAGAATGAGCTACATCCCATATTTTTATGCAGGGCGTTGTGGTTGTCTCCTGCCTCAGACCAGGCACACCTGAGCAGCAGAGTGCCGCAATCTTCTACCCAGCTGTGACTGGTGTGATGATCTTGGAGCAGAGAAGAAACCACAGCATTGTTCCTCAGCTGGGGACATACCACAACTCTTGGCATGTGGTACACCATGACATTGGCTTAAAAGTGGGAAAAATGATGCTTGTAAGGTCTCTGCTCTCATTAGAGTTTTGGGAACACAAGACTGTGGCCAAGTTCTTGCCTCAGCTGAAGCCTTTGGTGCTCAGACTCTGCATTGGTGAGCTCATGCTAGGCAGCTCGTGTGTTGGGCTTTTTTTTACCTACTTGTCTAGAATAGTATAATAATGTTTAAAGAGCAGCACAGTTGGTTGCAGCTGGCCAGTAACTCAGCTTTATGGTATCTTAGCAGAAAACTGAGTGAGTCAGGGAATCAGGGTATACTAACACATATACATAACATATTTCATTTCACTAGGTGCTCACTAAACACAAACCACATCTTTTTCTTCCTGTCTAAACATGTTGCTGTGGAAAGTTAATTCTTGTTCCCTTAATTTCTGACCTCAGTCTGTTAACTGGCTCTATCCTGAACTGTCTCCCTGACCATATAAACTGTTAAACATTGAGTAAATCAATTTAGGTTTCCATTTGAGCTTCTTGTTACAGATGTTCATTTGTTTTTAAGAGTTGCACAAAATTCTTCAATAGGTTAAAAATAAGGCCCCTTTTACTCCAAAGAGCTCCGTAATAATTAGCTCATTCTAACCCTCAGTGAAAGGCTCTGCCTGTGAGTAGCACACCATGAGAGTGACATTTTCCCCTAACCTCCCATGATATTTTTGGCACCAATCAATTCACACAGTTAGTAGTAACTTCTTATATAGGATGTGTTTACAGAAATCACTAAAGAAATGTGTAAACATATTCAGGAAAATGCTTCTCAGTGCAAGATTGAGAAATAAAGGGGAAACGCATCTGGCACAACCCTACAATATTTAGACGGCAGGTAGTGATTCCCTTTTCTGAGTGAATGCTCTGGGATGGAGGAAGTTGTGCCAGTTTCAGTGAATGTAAGATCTCTCCTGTGGGGGTGAGATGAACCCTAAACCAGTGAGGTCAGTATGGCCACAGAAGTGATGAAAAAATATGATAAAAAGATTTAAAAAGTGATAAAACTTACCCCAGTCATCCTCCAGTGTGGAACTCAATTAAAAGCCAGTGTTTTGTTTTCATCGTAAAAGAAATGAGGGGCAGAAACAAAACATGGTGGCCATTGCAGAGAAAGGCAGGGCAGCAGAGTCTTACTTGAGTTTTTAGGCATCTTTTATTGCCATGGAACTAAAGAAAAGGGGAGATGATGGACCAGCTGGGCAGTGGAAAGGAGAGATCTCTCTACCCTCCTGTTCCAGGGCAGGGAAATGCCAAGGCTGCCTTCAGCACAAGCATGGACCTCAGCCCCGGAGACCTGCTCAGACTGTATCCAGGGCACTGAGGAGGTTCAGTAGTAAGCTTGCCTCTCCTGAATAATTACACGGTATGTTATTGCTTTACCTCTAGACCTTGATGACTGCATGCTTTATTAATGAACCATGGCACAACAGCACCACCACAATGTTGGTGAAAAATATGTTCTTGCATCACAGCTCTTTGGAAGAATTTCTACTGTTCCACATATATTTTCCTTCAGGATGGAGTTAACGCAAATTTCTTACCCTTGCAAAGCCAAATTCTATATTTCACCCTGGTTTTGTCCTCTTCTCTGGAATAGAGTAACAAGCATGATTGCTGTAAACTTACTTTGGGTGGTCCCTTCCAGAGCTCCCCTAACCTTTCTCACTCTCCTTGGCTTCTTTAGATTCCAGCTGCAAGACTGTGAAGAAGATAAGACCTCCTCTGTAGCTATTCTACTAGAAGAAAAATAGAGAAGAGTGTGACCTACACTCACAGACTGTGAGACAAATACCAGCATCTAAGAAAGAAGAGTCTTAAAAAAGTAATGACATTAATGCAGATATAGAACTGTCATATTTGATTTACAATGGACAGACAATTCCAGGCAATCACTCCCACAGCTATCATAACTCAGACACATTGCATATATATGTGCGTGTGTGTGCACGCACTGCATTTATATGTGTGTGTGTATTGCATATAGATATGCATTAAACTTGTTATCATGTATAGTAATGGTAAATATTTCATGGCCCTCATTCTTTAAGTCTTAGCCCTTAGTGAAGCCACTGAGGGAAGTTTTACCTGAACAGAAAATGACAAGGGTATCAGGGTTTGGCTCCATGTCGACCAGTTGGCTTCTCCCTGTGCTATTCCTCAGTGGTGACAGCAGAGCAAGGGGACACTCTCTCTTCCTCTATGGGGGAAGGACCCTTGTGCCACAAAGAGCAGGCAGAGCAGTGCTTGGGTGAGCTGTGGGGTTTCTGTTTCATTTTAGAGTGAGAGGGACAGTGAGGATGGATAGAGCGAAGTTGGAGTGGTGGCTCTGCCTCCTTTGCACAGCCCAAAGCTGTTCCCCTGACAAAGCGAGCGCCTGGTGCGAGCTGCCTTACTGATTTGCATGCCTGCAGTGCCCAGGGGCTTGGTCTAGCTGGAGTAGGAACATCTATTTTTGCTGTGTAAAACCAGATTTGCTCCTTGCAGCTCATCAGCAAATTATTTTAAAAATATTGAAGAAAACCTGATGCCACTTCTTTGTTGCCTTAGGCTGCCTATCTGAAATCATGCTCACTTGATGCAAAGTGTCTGTTTGCCAGTGAAGCTGATTCTTCAGATCTGATCTGATTCAGGTTTCTTTGGTCCCCTACAGTCTTACTCCAACAGGAGTCTCCTAAGAATTAATAGACTACTGCATGTGAATAAGGGGGGAGGAATTGGGTTTTCATTGAATGTGGGTGTGTTTCAGATTCATCTGGCCCACAGACAGCATTGCTCATGCTGAGTTTATTTAGCTCAGAAAGAGTCTTCTGCTTTTCTGACTCCTTTCTTGTCAAATGGAAACCAATCAATTCTCAGAGGGTGTTGAACTGAAACCAAAAAGCCAGTTTAAAATGTATCTTGCTGGAAATTGGCAAGCCTATCTACCTGTTCCACATCAGTGCCTTTCTGCTGAAGTACTGTCTTTACTTGGCAGCAACACAAGATGGAATAAAAACAAGCAGTTCTTCCCAAACTCCTGCCTGCTTAAATTTACATACAAGATTAAATGATTTTTTGTCTTGTTATTATACCCCCTGGGTTTCTGCAGTACAGGTTGTATTATGCATAAATCATTTATAGCTGACACATTGCCTATAATTTTCTCCAAAACCTGGTAATTTCTCAGTGCAGTAAATTCAGTATAATTTATAGCAGAAAACACCTTGGAGTTACCGAGCTAGCATTCCTCACTTGTGGTCCTAAGCCGTCAGACGTTGTTGTGCTGCTGCTTCCTACCAAGCAGTCCCTGTGCTTGCCCCCAGCAGTGCAAGTATAACAGTCAGGGGCAAAATTGGGCAGGGAGTCCGAAACACCCCGACAACTTGTTTGCAAAGTGTTGTGTTGCCAGCCAGACTGAAAGATGCTTACTTTTGCTTTTATTTTGGCATTTAATTCAATCATCAACTTAAAGAGACTTAGTCATCCCACAGCAGTTAACCTTTTCTATTTGTTGCAGTTTAACTCATTAATTATTAAAAAAAAAAAAAAAAAGCCCAGAAAGTTTCCTGTGTGCTGTGGAAGAAGTTTTTCTGAGTAGATTAATAACTTTCTCAGTCACATATGGTCAAGCCCTGTTTGCTTCTAGCAGTATTTCAGAATGCTCTGGGGCTTTTTTTGGTGGTAGCTTGTCAAAAAAGCCACACGCTACCATGATTTATCTGAGAGCCATTCATGCCAAGCCCGAAGCTGCTCAGTCGTGCTTTGCTTGTGTGATTTGCCTAGTAAAGTGATAAGCTGAAAGTTCTTGCCTGTAATACTTGGTAAAATGTGCATGTGTGCCCTGGGCCTTCTCTGCGGCACGTGAAGCTGAGAGGGTGCATGTGCAGCTGTTGCACTGCTTTGAAAGTTGCTTGCACAAAGACAACCAGCAAAGTCATCTTGTCTCCCTTCAGTGCAGCCCTGGGGGGCACTGGCTCAGCCTCTCTTTTTCCTTTGGACACCCTCAGGCTGGTGCAGGGTGGTGGGACCAGTGGATGTCCCACGGGGATTTGTTTAGTCTATTGAAGGGGTGGCTGGGAAGAGATAGGTTCACTCTCTATAAATACGTTGAGGGTAAACAACAGGGAGGGAGAAGAGATCTAAAAATAAACAAACAAACAAATAAATAAATAATGCTCAGTTTAGGACCATGTTGGCACAAGAACAAATGGTTATAAACTGGCCGCAAATAAATTTAGGCTGGAAATTAGAAGCAAGTCCTTATCAACAGTGCAGGGAGGTCCTGGAACTGTTTTCCAATGGCAGCAGCAGCAGGCACAACCAAACTGCTGTCACGATGTGGTGGATAACTATGTGAAAGGTTTTATGTGTTATGCTTGTGCTAAGAAGTCATTGGCTGGAAAACACGGGAGGTCCATTCCCATCCTGCTTGCTCTGCAATGTCTTTCAGTGCCTCCATAAGGTCCCCAGGGAGGAACTCTCCTAAATCATTTCTTCTCTGAGAGTCCAGACTCATCAGCCTCCTCAATCCAGGGATAAGGCGTTGATCAGGGAAGGCACATCCTCTTCCTCATGCTCCCTGATCTGAGGTCAACCCACATAAAACATGAGAATGTAGGCTCAGAGAAGCTAGCAAGATCTAGGTTTTAAGAAATTGTTTTTCAGAGAAACTTTTCAGATTCTGTCAGTCCCCACTCGTTACCGCCGATGTCAATGGCCCAAGTTTTGATCACTTATTTACTTCTAAATCGTAACTATTTACTTTTGAAAACACAGGCCCAGGTTTGAAATACCTACAGGCTCTTGTTGAAAAAAGCAACATATGTAAGCCATTTGTGTTTTGTTTTGTTTTGTTTTGTTTTCCTTAGCAGGGATTTTCTTCGTATGTACAAATAATATTCGGAACATAGACTTTATAAAGGTGAGTGATGTGTTTTGATTAATTTTTGAACTATATTTGGGAAGAGTGTATTGACACAGAAAATAAGAGAAAAGAGGCATGGGAAAAGGCACGGAAATCCAAAGAAAAGGTCACAAACTATTAGTAGTAAAATTCCCTAGGTCACAAATCACAGTATTTTAATCAATACAGCTTCTAGTTTGCAATTAGGACTGTTCAAAGAAATTGAATAGCATTTAACTGAATATTTGATACTGGCTAAAATTGCTGCCCCAGTGCAATTAGTTTAGCAGGATAGGCAAGTCTGGCATTTGCCATTACAGAGCTGCACATACTTGAAAAGCAGAAATGAAAAGTCATGTAAGGTTTATGCTTGCAAATGCACCTAGTGGACACAGCAAAATGCCATAGTGTAGATAAATGTATAAATGTAGGAAAAGCAACAAAAAAGTGTAGTTTCTCACAATGGCTTGTTTCCCTCCAGGAAACTGTAGGCAAAATCTTTCAACTGGACATACTGACCAGTACTGATAAAATCTTTTAAACCTAGGCAGGACTTTGATGTTGCCTGATTCACTCTCAAAACCCAGAGGCAGGAGAGAGCCCATGGCCCCCACTGTCACCACCAGCAACAGATCACTGGAGACCTTGTTGTCTCAGCCTCCCATGCGGCTCTGCTGTTTGACTTGGCAGCTCTCAACGTTACTCGTGCGATTTGACTGTTTACCATCACGTCCACCACATGCAAACCCTTCAAAATGTCAAACATCACAGATTAAAATAAAATAAAATACAGTGATCACAGGATATGTGACTCCCAAGGCAGCCGTGACAAAAATGCATCCTCAATCACATACACTTCTTCCGCTTCAAAGGAAATGCTGTTTAATGAAAGGCTAACTCTTCATCAGGCCTTTTCAGATCAGGCATTTTTCTCAGGTCTGTTCCTGGAACATGTTTAAAGAAAACTTTCTCCCCTCACCCATTTGGAAAATGTTTTACATTCCAGTGTTAACACTCAGATCACCACATACTCTCCAGTCCTCTCTAGGGCCCTGCAATAAATGTCACAAGGAAAAGGATAAGGAGGGGGAGGTTTTGACTGAGGCTGTTTCAGGCGTTAGTTTAATTTTTAGCTGTTTACTGTGGTTTATATAAATTAAACTCTGAACATCCTTGTCCTCCTCTGTTCCTTTCAACAGATTTCATGCCAAAACCTTTTCAGGTATGCAGACATAAATCTGGAGAAGTTCCCCTGGGTTGACTGCACCACCACAGGCTTACACTTTTAAATAAAGGCAGTGTACAGCCAGTGTGGTTACAAGGTTGGCATGAGTATAGGCTTTATTTTTTTACTTCTAATGTTGCAAAACTGTGGTCTCAACACAGTTTGTACTGGACAATTTCCATCCTCCAAGAATCTGACGAGTAAATCTCATTTGTGAAGAGTGTTTTGGAGATTTCCAGAAAATAAGGGATGTAGCTTTAGGCTGTCAATCTGCTCTTTGGCTCTGACATGGGAGCTGATTCCAGCGTGGTTGAATCCCAGACCACTTATTTGGAAAACACTCACCTAATGGGAGAAATTTCAGATGCAGTTGCATTACTTTGGAGACATTATTGAAACATGTGTAAATTCCCATCTTATACATAATTTCGAGAACTTGATTTAAGGTTCCTATTGCTGAAAATCACTTCAGAAGGGTATATTTATGTTTCGATGGTGCATATATCACTGGAGACATCCAGGATACCTGTAAAACCTGATCGTGTAGTGGTGTGTACTACTCTGAAGTACTGATGTGTGGAGCTCTCTGTCCACCCCTATGCTCTCACTGAACCTGCCATCAAAATCCTGACAGAGAGACAAAGACACAGCAGTTTTGATGGTGCTTTGGTGAGAGTGACAGTGTGCCTTTATCTGGCACACACATCTGTCTCATGGGCTTTTGAACTCCACAGTCGTCCAGGCAAGTCCAAGGAAGTGTCTCTGATTCTGGCTTTGCAGATCACCCCTTCAGCTGTCTGCAATTTCTGTAGAGTTGTCCATTGTCTTGCTTCTCCAAGCCACCAAACCAAACAGTTACATTGGACAAGACTTCCCCGCAGCAAATATGCTTGCTTCCTGCCCCAATCCCTCTGCTCTGCCTTCATCCCTTTATAGGACAGAAACAGGCAGAGGTTGTTGCAGGTGTAGACCCAGATCTTGCAAACACTTTAATTCATGAAGGAAATGTCAACCATTTGGCAGTAACATCTTCCCTCTATAAGGCTGATTACTGAAGGACTGAAAGAAGAGTTCAGGACTGTGGAATGTCGTCTGTCTACACGTCCAGAGCCAGAGTCCTAGAGCTGAGCCAAAAGCCTGTGACAAAGCCCCACTGTGAAGAACCACAGTGGACTTCCTGATAAATCTGTGTTCTTCCTCTCTTTGTATAAATTTAGCATGGCTTTCTGACAAGTCCTCATCTCATGCGTGGGCTGGGGGGGAGCATGCGTTCACCACCACTCCTGCAGAGAGTCTGGTGGCACATACTGTTGAGTACTCTGAGGGAGTCTTTCACTGGATGGAAGGTGTGACAGCACAGCGAGATGAACATCAGACCTAGCTATACACACAGGCTTTTGAAAACTGTAGAATGACCAGGAATTGAGAACGTTTGCTGAATGATGGTCTCAAGATGGAGTTTTCCTCCCTACACCATGATATCACTCTCCTTTACATTTTTGTCCATACATTCAGTCCACACCTATGTTGATCCACTGTGACCTGTCTACTCCAGAAAGCCAGCACATGGTAAGCAAAACAGTCAGGGGTAGCTTCATTCTCAATGCTGCCTAGGAAGAACACATTTCACGATAATCTCAGTTTTAGGAGTTTTAGGACAGGGTCAGTAACATAACTCGGAGCATCCCACTTTCCCATGTTAAAGGCCTTTGTACTTCAGTGTCTGAGAGGAGTATTTCATGCTAAGGGAAATTCTAGTGTTTTTTTGGGTTGGGTTGGGGATTTTTTTGGTTGTTTTTCAGTTCCCAGTGCTTCTTGCTGTAAACTTTCAGTCATGACAAAAGGTTTTTGAACTAGCACTAGCAGAGACTAGTTGAGAGAGTTTGATGGCATCTGTTGGAATTTCTAGTATGGTAGATAGGGGAAATATTAATCATTTCCTTTTTAAACACCAAAAATATATTCTGTGCTCTGCTGTACAGAATCCAAAGTACAGACACTGCTTGTACTGAAGAACTTGCATGTCCAAACAAGATGTTCACAGACCAGACAGATTGCAGTGAGGTACAAAAGCTTTTATACTGATATATGTTAAATGATTATGTGTGAATTGTCAGGCTTTTTAGCTAACTGATTATAAAAGGAACATGCTGCTATGACAAATATTATTGCTTTATTTGCAGTCACCGGATGCACAGAACTATTTGCCTCTTTAATACATTGTTGTAACTTTGTTCAAAAATTTAAAAAGCTGACACAGCCTTCCCAGAAAGGCAAAGGTGACCATTTGATGAGGTCACTAGTGTTGCCTTGCTGCCCACATTACCTTCATTACATTGTTGTTCCCTTCTGCTTTTTATTATGGGTCTTATGGAGTATGTGGAGGATTCCTGCTCATTGTAAACTGGATTCTAGAAAGAAGGAAAGAAATACACCATCTGCTGGCTTTTGGATATGGCAGCCAGTCCAAGCCACTGATATGCAACCAGACCTTTTCCCACCCCACTTTCTTTCTGCACAGCTGAATAGCAATTATGCAGTTGAACATGCCTTTCTATGCTACCCAGTTTGCATGCTCTTGGCATAAAAATGATAGCTCATGAAAAAGATAACATGTCAAACTACCTTGGCAAAATTGGGCAATTGGGTACTTTTTAGAGGTACTAAAAGTTTTTCTCCATGGTTAGATCAGGGACATAATGTACATCTTTTTCTCTGACCAAATCCAGCAGCCCACATCAATCACCAAGCTCTCAATTTGTTTCCTGTGTGCAATACCAGCCAGAAGGCAGAATGACCACACACAGCAGTCTGCTACAGTGTAGACACCAAGATTTCATATTTCCTGTGAAGAAATGTTTTTCATTCTGTGTTGGGGAATCCTATTGCCTTTGTCTTTTCCCAAGAAATCAGTGAAGAGCAGAGTATGAAGTCCAAGAAAAGGAAGGGAGCTCAAAGACCAAGATATACATGTTGAAAAAGGGCATGTTTTATTCAGATAGCAGTGGGTTAGAGGGCATGTCACGAAACAGCGGAGTTAATATCTTATCCTGTGCTACAAAATAACCTGTCTCAGGTGCTGACCTCCAGACCTGGTTTTGATTGAAAAGTTCCCTCTGAAATCCATACTAGTTTGTTGCTTTCCATATTGTATTGGTTAAAAACATGAGGTAATGGCTCCTCAAAAGTGAAATGACTCACTTGCAACAAACAGTTGGCAAGTTTTCTAATGGATCAAGAAGCAGGAGAAAATGCAGATGTGTATTTGCTGTTGAGAGAGATTTTCTTTAATATGATCAGAAAATACACAGGATACTGATAAAATTGACACTGGCATTGCTCAAAAGGTTGCAAAAGGGAAGGACCAATGTTAAGTATAACAGAGCAGGGGAAAAGGAACAAGCCATAAACTTTTGATTAACTTTACATTCAGCGTGGGGCTTCTTGTTTCTCCTTTTTAGTGTAAGACCGACTATTTTGAGAAGAACACTCAGAGTGTTAGAAGTACTTTTCTTCAAAGGCCTAATTGTTAACCAAGACCTACTGAAAAACTGATAACTCCATGTTCTTTTTACAACTGGATAAGTTTAGACACAGTAGATTAGATTTTGATATGTATTTTGGCTTGTGAAGAGGTTTAAGTGCAAAGAGGATTTTCAAAGGTGCCTATACAGATCAAACCTCTATTTCTAATTAATCTGAAAAAAGTTAACATCTCAACCACTTGCTAATGTAGCTTGCTTGCAGAATTGTTCATAAAGGCATAAAAGCACTTAAATGGCTTTTTGAACAACTGTTGGTAAGGCAAGGTCAAGAGAGATTGAGTGAACTGTGATGAGCCCCAAGAATTCAACCATGCACAGCTGAAGAGCCAGTTAGGAGGAAGCCATGGACTGGGTATGGACGTAGGTATTGAGGACAAGATGTGTTCGCAATTTCAGAAGTATCTCAAGGCCTCTTTGTGAAACCAGGACAACCAGGTTGATGTCAGTTGATTCAAAAAAATGGACATGGATAGAGTGTGACTTTTGCCTCTTGGCAACCTTGCTGCAATAAAAACATTTGAGAAAATACTTCTGAATACTAAGACTCCCTCAACAATATTGGAATTCATTCGTATTTCCAAGAGAGAGGGGTGGGAGGTGCAGAAAACCAGGAAAGAAATTAACATCAGTCAGCTTCACCTTTGTGCCTGGCAAGATCATGGGACAGATCTTCCTGGAAACTGTGCTAAGGCACATGGAAAATAATCAGGTGACTGGTGATAGCCAACATGGCTTCACTAAGGGCAAATTGTGCCTGAAAAATCTGGTGGCCCTCTACAGCAGGGTTGCAGCACTGGTGGAAAGGAGAAGAACACCTAGTGTCATCTACCTGGACTTTGACAGTGTCCCATGCAACATCCTTGTCTCTAAATTGTAGAGACATGGATTTGATGGATGGAGCACTTGGTGTATAAAGAATTGGCTGGATGATCACACTCAAAGAGTTGTGGTCAACAGCTTGATGTCCAAGTGGAGACCAATGACAAGTGCTGTTCCTCAGGGGTCAGTATTGGGACCATTGCTGTTTAACATCTTTGTTGGTGACATGAACAGTGGGACTGAGTGCACCCTCAGCAAGCTGGCCAACAACACCAAGCTGTGGGGTGCAGTCAACAAACTGGAGGGAAGGGGTGCTATCCAGATGGACCTTGACAGGCTTGAGAGGTGGGCCCATGCGAACCTAATGAAGTTCAACAAGGCCAAGTGCAAGGTCCAGCACATGGGTCAGGGCAATCTCAAGCACAAATACAGACTGGGAGGTGGATTAATTGAGAGCAGCCCCGAGGACAAAGACTCAGGGGTGCTGGCTGATGAGAAGCTCAACATGACCCAGTAATGTGCACTATATCCTGGGCTGCATCAAAAGAAGCATGGCCAGCAGGTCGAGGGAGGTGGTTCTCCCTCTCTAGTACTCTCTGGTGAGACCTGGAATACTGTGTCCAGCTCTGTGGCCTCCAACATAAGAAGGACATTAACCTGTTGGAGAGGGTCCAGAGGAGGGCCATGAAGATGATCAGAGGGTTGGAGCACGTCTCCTGTGACAACAGGCTGGGAGAGTTGGGGTTGTTCAGCCTGGAGAAGAGAATGCTTCAGAGAAACACTTTAACAACCTTCCAGTACCTAAAGAGACCTACCAGAAAGCTGGAGAGGGACTTTTTACAAGGGCATGTAGTGATAGGACAATGGTAATGGCTTTAAACTGAAAGAGGGTAGATTTAGATAAGATATAAAGAAGAATTTTTTTGCCACAAAGGTAGTGAGGCACTGGAACATGCTGCCCAGAGAAAATGGATGCCCCATCTCTGGAAGTGTTCAAGGCCAGGTTGGATAGGACTTTGAGCAACCTGGTCTAGCGGAAGGTGTCTCTGTTCATAGCAGTGGGGTTGGAGCTAGATGATCTTTAAGGTCTCTTCCAACCCAAACCATTCTGTGATTCTGTGACACTATATTACCTATTATTGAGTCTGTAGCCCCGAAAAAGCCCATTACTGACCTCCACTTCCTCTTATGAAGGCATACTTTTATTTTTGAGCCTGTGGCAGCCCTCTACACATTGGCCTGTAGGCGCAGGCAAGAGATATGTCACGTGGATGTGTGAAGCGAGTAAGAAGCTTGTAAATTCTGGTTATTTTTTATCAAATCTTGTGTTGGAATAGAAATCTTTAACCAGCAGCACAGAAAATTGGTGAGGGAAGCCCTTTTCTTTCACCTATGTGACATGAATAGAAACGTACTCTTGCACAAAGCCTCAGCTGAATCACAATTCACATCACAAAGCCATCAAACATATCACAGCACTATTTGGCATTACTGTGGGTCTTTTTCACTTCAGAGATACCCAAGGCTGTGCTTACATAGGTGGGTAGTGGATCAGTTTGACCTGCACAACATGATGATGCCCCTAAAGGGAAATCTGAAACCAGCCCAATAGAGACTTTTAGGACAGAGTAAGAACCGCTTGTCATATAACTCAGCAATGAATGTTATGTCCAAGCTAATAGCTCTTTCCATGGAGAAGCTAAAAAGCTAATTCCCCAGGGGACATATATATACTGTGTGTGCTCTGCGAATGTGTGCTCACTCTGTGGTTTGTTTAGAAATCTCTGCAATTAATTCTGGAGGTAGATAAGCATTTCTGCTTCCACTTAAAAGATCGTCCTGTCTGTGCCCAGTGTCTACTTCTTGGATCTCTTACTTAAAATCAAGACTGGCAAAACTAGAAAACAGGAGCATCTAGGTTAAATATTGCAGATTTTTCTGCTGGCCTCAGCAGAGCAGCTTCTTTAGATGAACAGAACAGCACTTATTTCAAAAACACCTCTATTCCAACTTCAGTGTTGTCTTCCCCATTGAGTTAATTAATCTCCGAGGACTGGAGATTAAGCGAATTTGGAAAGTGAGCAGAATTTGGTTCTCGAAGAGTTGCATACATTTGCCATTTGTGGTTAGGAATAGAACCCAGAGACTGTTTATTCCATGCTAGGAAAAACAGTTTTTACTTTTCTTAAACACAGCTAGCTAGTTTATGGCTCCTGGCAGGAGTACAGTAACTTTGAGCAACTAGTTTGTTTGTTCCATCTAATTTATAGAGGGTGGTATTCATTTTCCTTTTCCCTTAAAGGGGTTTTGTCCCATAATTTAGACCCCCAATGAGACATTGCTTAGACCTGATAGAAATCAGGCATACAGTGTTCTCCAGAATCCAAATAGCCAGACGAGGGTATGCTAAATCCGTCACACTGCTGACAAGATATTAAATGCAACAGTTACTGCTATGTCCTGTAATTCTTCAGGTCTCCAGTGCAAGAGGCCCTTTACAGACAACAGAGGGGAAGGGGGGCGAGTTAATTAGTAATCTCATTCCAAGGAATGGGCTGACGTCATTAAAGCAAGCTCAGACTAAAGTAAGGCAACAGCCAGCCCTGTGTCTTGAGCAAGCAACGAAAAGAAGGGTAAACCACTACCATATTAAAATGGCCATTTAAGACTGAAACCAAAGCGCCCAAGAGCAGCTACAGCGATTTGCTCCCAGTTTTGATTCACACCAGAAACCCACTATGTGCTTTTTAAAATCTTCCTTTCCATTTGACTTATCTCAAACACAGGTTTGTAAGCAGCAGGTGGTGTAAGTTTGGGAAAGCTCCTGCTGGGTGCAAGGGTTTCTCTAACTCAGTTGGATAGAGGTGAAAGAGGAGACAGTTGGAGTCCTGAAGGCTTTGTAGAGTTTTTCCTTTCCTTTCCTTTCCTTTCCTTTCCTTTCCTTTCCTTTCCTTTCCTTTCCTTTCCTTTCCTTTCCTTTCCTTTCCTTTCCTTTCCTTTCCTTTCCTTTCCTTTCCTTTCCTTTCCTTTCCTTTCCTTTCCTTTCCTTTCCTTTCCTTTCCTTTCCTTTCCTTTCCTCTCCTCTCCTCTCCTCTCCTCTCCTCTCCTCTCCTCTCCTCTCCCCTGCCCTTCCCCTTCTCCTTTCCCTTCTGCTTCCCCTTCTCCTTCCACTTCTGCCCAGCAGCTGACTTCAAGCCATACTGCAGCCAGTCACCAGCTCCTTTCCTGCTTACTCCAGCTACCCAGGATTAGGAAGCCCTTTACGTGAATACTCTGAAGGCGTGGGTGTGGGTTAGTATCTCAGAGAGGGCTAGGAGGCTTTTCTGCAGTGCACTAAAATACAGTTGTGGTCACTAGCAAAGTCTGTTTGTTCTCTGCTTTGTATGGCAGTGTGGGTAGAATGGTCTGAAAAATGACCTTATTCACCCATGGGCAACCCAAGGGAGAGACTTTGTGGTAACTCAGACCCAGAGTATTTTATAAAACCTAGCAATATCAGACAATGTTTAACACAAACAAGCCAGTGCATTATTTTGTCCAGCCTTTCTCTAATTTGGGTATATAATCTTTTGCCCTCCCATGGAATGTGGAGGTTGCTATGAAAACTGGTTGTGGCAAGGCAGAGTTCACTCCCAGTGCATAATGATGGGAAATAAACAAATCGAGTATTAGAATAAAATCAGAGTAAATGCAATTGATAGAATTTTTAAATTACATTTAATCCCTCTTGTGATAGGAATCTGTCCTTGCATGCCTAAACCAGTTTTATAATAGATCCCATCTCACAGTGGCACTTTGAGTAACCATGTATTTCCAACGTGTGAGTTATTAAAACTTAAGCATGCCTTAATCTTGCAATAAAGTTTGGCTGAGTGTTAGGTCAGCCAGGGATCCCAAAGACAAGCTGAAGAACTACTCAGAGGAAGGGCTCTTGCATAAATTCTAATCCTGGTTTTGCACTCTTTCCTGATTTACACATTAAAAACAGATTGTTGCATACTGACTTGCCTACTATAATCACACAGAAGTGTGAATTTCAAAGCCAGTACACATATTTTTAAAGCTTAGATTGGGAATTTATTTCTGCACTTCACTTGGGAGACAAAAAAGCCATAAAGAGGAATAAAGACCTTTATAACGTTTGATGAAACTTCACAGAAAGCCACAAAGGAACAAGCGTTGCACAAAGGTAAGTAAGAGTAGAGGAAAGGGGGAATCTCCTAGAAGAGCTTTTTCTCTGAGGAATTTGCTTTGGCTCCTTTGTAAGAGCTGGAAACAGTTGAACTCCTTGTCAAGCTTCTGGACTCATTTATTTTCCTGAGCATTTAGGGAGAGTCTGCTTTGAAGGCTAAGGAGATAATTGTGGGATGAAAGGGACTGCTAGTTTGAAGGAGCCCATTTGATGAGTGTATCTTTTTATTGAGGATTTATTTTGTCCTCTGATAATGTGTGTGCTTTAAGTGCTGTACAAAGTACCCACAGCAATGGAGAGGCATTTAAAACTATTACATTTGAATTAATTAATATAATGAATGACTGATAGGAAGATCAAATCATTATCTTTCAGTGATAAATGGAGGGTGGAGGGGAAGCAAAGAAGTAGTGCTGGCGTAGCTGGCTCCAGCCTAACACATGTTTATTTAAGTGACTCTATACAAACATAACCCTGTATGTCAGTTAAATCAGCAGCATGTCAGTCGGCACTTCTGGTTACAGACTATTTCAGAGTCATTCATCATTCAATGCTATAAAAGCCATTTACCCTCAGCCCACCAACCAATCAAACCAACTAGAAAAAGGGGCAGGAAAGAAGCACTAACAATTGTCCTTAGTTTCCTTTTAACTTTTGCTGCAACAATTCAATACATCCTGTGTGGTGGGATAGCTGAGAGGTTTTGCTGAACTAAACAGAGCTTCCTTCACCAGGTCATTAAAAGTAGGAGAGGGAGGGGAAACACAGAGAAAGGAGCAAAAAATGAGAGAGCAGAAAGTTAACCCTTGCTCTACCAGTTTTCTTTCATGAACAAGGTTTACAAATTTCCTTTATCTCTATCTTTCATACGCATTAATGTGATTCCTAATAATTTTGTACCAGCTATAGATGCAATGCAAGGTCTCAATACACCAGGCAAGCTCTGATATAAGTCATCATGGCCAGGAGCTGCTCTGCTGCCCTTAAATTCAACATAAACCTTCCAGGGCTGGTCTGCGAAGAGAGGGAGTAGTCACCAGTGCTATAAGGGCTCCATGAGACATTGTGACATCTTCACAAATGCCACCCTCCAAGATATTGCTTTGTGCTCTGTGTTCTCCTGTGGCTTTCTCCAGGTAAATAACTTGAATCCCAGATGCCTCAGGATGCCATGGCCAGGAAGTACATCGCCCTGCGGAACACAAAGTTTTAGAAAATCACAATTCCAAGGGGAGAAAACAATGATGGGAAGGTCTTTTCAGTCTTGAGCATTCTGTCTTCTAATTTGATAACTAACTCCTGCTACTTTCTGCCCATTTGTGCTGATATACGGCTTGATCCTCCAAACCTTTACTCTCATGAGTGATCCCATTAAGATAAATGAGACTTCCCTGATGTAACTGAGAGTGGGCAGGTATCTGAATAAAACAGTCAGCAAAATCAATCAGTTCTCCCTTTTCTCCTCAGTAAAAGTCCCTCCATTATAAGTGCACTAGCATGCAAAAAATTGGAGTATTATTGGGTAATAATGTGTAAAATGGCCATATCCGGTTGCTTTTTGACTGTTTAACTATGCTATTTTTTCTAGTTCTGCCTGTGCCCTGCCTGATTCAAATCCTCCCCTCATGTTTATTATTAGTTAACTATTTCTTAATGGACCCCTTCATTTATGAATAAAACTCAACAGCAATTACAGCCCCAGTGGAGACCAGTACACTACCCATCTGCTCTGTCATTCGCTCTCAGTGTTGGCATTCTGCACAAGTCTCAGCCCCTCTCATCGTAACAAGCTAGGATCAATTTTCCAGTGGCAGCTTGGAAATAATAGTACAAAATGTATATTAATACAGAAATATATTGTGAAACTGTCCTTAAACAAACAAATGAGCCACTTTAAAATATTACTGCTATAAATGACCATGACAGTAGCACAGCACATATAATAAAAAATAACTACTGAAGAGAAGCTGCTGAATTACTATAGTAATAAACCAGATGTGATTATTATCATTTAACACAGTCATTGAATATCATGAATCCCTGAAGCCATTAAAATATTTATGATTAAACATTTGCTATTCCTTATAACAGAACATATAGTCAGGTACTAAAAAACTGTTAAAGTATTATTTTGTCTAACACATGCTAGTGCCATGACAAAGGTCAGCTACCACTTTCTAAGCTTTCTGGAAAGAACACCTAAGAGCTGTCTTTTTTTAATAACCACTGTAAGGTTAGATACCTCTATAGCACATTATTATGTTCAATAGAGAGGTATAGATGTACACCCACACTTTCCTACATGCATCTATATAAAGGAACTAACACAAATATCTGATTTTATTTGTGGAGGAATAGATGCTTTCTGTCTTCAAGGAATTATAACTAAATATTTAATACTTTTAGGAAAAAATTACTTGAGACTAAACAATAACCATATGCAAAAGTGAAGTCTAGTTACCTCCAGGAATTTTAGCATGCAGGCACTGTATTACTCACTGAACACATTTTATCTTGTGGGCACTGTTTTTGGTTTGTTTGGTTGGTTGGGTTTTTTTCACTGTTGGAAGTGCTTTCCTGTCTGTCTCTCCATGGTCTGCAGCAGCCTGATTGCCTTCTGTTAAAGCAACCTCGGCTGCTGTGACCTGCAGTTAAGAGGTGCTTGTTACTGGTGTGATATGAGTGGAAGTGGGTGGCAGTGTGCTGTGGAGGTGCCTGGCCCTCTTGGGGTGTGGGACCCAGAGTGTGAGGGCAGGACTAATCTGTGGGTGGGGTGAGGAAGGCTGCTGCATCCCTCCTAGGCCACAATGGGAAATATTCCCTGGAAAAATGTGCATTGCTGCTCTTTCCAAGTGCATTTTGCTGCCAGTTGACGGGGATTCTCCTGTGGCTCCAGTACTCTCTGTTCTTTAGACACAGGGTCCCACAGGCTTTACTGACTTCATTGTCACTGTGAGGTCGCTCTTCACTACACACTGACAACTGTCAAGTCACAGATTTATTCTAATGCTTTAATATGCATGTCCTACAATAAACAAGATGTGTTCTCTCATAAATGCCTCGTAAAACACTAGCAGGAAAAAGGCATCCTTTCCTCATACTCCTTTACTTTTTTTTCCTACCATCACAGAAAAATAATTACTCTATCTGGACACTCCTGAGCAGAAGGAAGTCAAAACTAAACCTCGACATGACAGGGGCAATGGCATGGGAAATTCTGACTTTGCTTTAGCACGATTTCACTGTCCCTGTTTAGAAGGCAATCTGCAAGCCCTGCAGTGGCCAGGGCAGCCAACGTGAGTTTCAAGTGTGAATGGGGAAGGACAAGGAGTTTAAACCCATGCTGCTGCCAGAGAAAAGTAGAACTACATCCTGAAGTGCCTGCATAAAGCAAAAGTGAGTCTCCTTTGATAAGTGAGTCTGCTCTGGGAAGCAGCCATCTCTCCCTGCTAACTCAAGGAGTAGTCAGGACGGGTATAACTGAGGTTCTCAAACATTAGAAGTCTAATGTTAAGTCAGATTGAAGCCCATCTTCAAGTAATGTGTAACACACAAGCCTAAAGACCTTCTTGTCTCCTGACTGTGAAGGCATGTATCCTCTGTCCTTGCCCCTTGGGTTGTGTTTTCCATCCCGAACAGCTCAGCAGTTGGCCCAGGACTGTCCGAGACAGAGAGACTGACCTCTGTTCTAACTAAAACCCTTGGATGATCAAAGTCCAATGGTCATTTGCACAGGAAATGAACACAGTAGGAGTTCTGGGGTTCATAGGAAATTTTGGAAGAAAGAGGAGGTAGATGCTGCTGCTTTCTTGTGAATGACAACATATGAAAAGTGCACCCTGTCCTGCTTTTATAGAAAAGCTGGGTGACAGAACACTTACCGAGGGAGTGGGAAACATGCATTCAATTTTTTATTTTCTCAGATTCAAATTTGCATCTCCTACAGCAGTGAAGTAGCCGGCTAAGCACAGGCTACTCCCAGTGGTGTGTAAGTCATGTCTGAAGGTTGCCCTCTGGGGACCAATGTAGAGTTTTATCTAATTTCTCAGCCTGGTTGGGTCAGGGCAGAGTAGAGAGGCACAGCTCTGTGTGAAAGTGAAATAGAGAGGCGGCACTGATGGATTTAGGCAAGGCAGAAGCTGTGAAGAGGTTTCTAGCATTGCACTGCTGGAATCAAGCAGCTCGTTTTCACCACAGATCCACTTCAGAAGTCCTCATGGTCTCTCCCTGGGAACCCACACAGGGTGGGGGTCTGGCTGTCTGCAGCAGACACAGCTGAGGGTTAGATGCTGGATGCCACTTAACCCTTTAATGTTGTCTGAAGTGATATTTGGAGCTTCAGTGCACTTAACCCTATCACTACATGGGGGATAAAGGGAGCAGGCAGTGAGTCAGTCAGAAGTGTCATTTTTAAGTTTCTCCCATGGATCTGATGGGTTCCTCCTCTAGCTCATGGCCAGCAGCCCTTCCTGAGAACCATCTGCCACAATTTCAAAAGCCATTTTCACAGTATCACAGTGTCACAGTGTGTTTAGGATTGGAAGGGACCTCAAAAGATCATCTAGTCCAATCCTCCTGCTGGAGCAGGAACACCTAGGTGAGGTCGCACAGGAACATGTCCAGGCGGGTTTTGAATGTCTCCAGAGAAGGAGACTCCACAACTTCCCTGGGCAGCCTGTTCCAGTGCTCTGTCACCCTCACTGAGAAGAAGTTTCTTCTCAAATTTAAGTGGAACCTCTTGTGTTCCAGCTTGATCCCATTACCCCTTGTCCTATCATTGTTTGCCACCGAGAAGAGCCTGGCTTCATCCTCATGGCACTCACCCTTTATATATTTATAAACATTAATAAGGTCCCCCCTCAGTCTCCTCTTCTCCAAACTAAAGAGACCCAGCTCCCTCAGCCTTTCTTCATAAGGGAGGTGCTCCACTCCCTTAATCATCTTCGTTGCCCTACGCTGGACCCTCTCCAGCAGTTCCCTGTCCTTCTTGAACTGAGGGGCCCAGAACTGGACACAATATTCCAGATGTGGTCTCACCAGGGCGGAGTAGAGGGGAAGGAGGACCTCTCTCGATCTACTAACCACCCCTCTTCTAATACACCCCAGGATGCCATTGGCCTTCCTGGCCACAAGGGCACAGTGCTGGTTCATGGTCATCCTGTTGTCCACCAGGACCCCCAGGTCCCTTTCCCCTACACTGCTCTCTAATATGTAATCTCCCAACCTATACTGGAACCTGGGGTTGTTCCTGCCCAGATGCAGGACTCTACACTTGCCCTTGTTAAATTTCATTAGGTTATTCCCCGCCCAACTCTCCAGCCTGTCCAGGTCCCGCTGGATGGCAGCACAGCCCTCCGGCGTGTCAGCCACTCCTCCCAGCTTAGTGTCATCAGAAAACTTGCTGATAGTACACTCAATTCCCTCGTCCAAATCGTTAATGAATATATTGAATAATATTGGCCCCAGCACTGACCCCTGAGGCACTCCACTAGATACTGGCCTCCAACTAGACTCCGCACCATTGACTACCACTCTCTGGCTTCTCTCCCTAAGCCAGTTTGCAACCCACCTCACTACTCTATTGTCTAGACCACACCTTCTCAACTTAGCTGTGAGGATGCTGTGGGAGACTGTGTCAAAGGCTTTACTGAAGTCAAGGTAGACCACATCCACCGCTCTGCCATCATCCATCCACCTTGCTACAGTCTCATAAAAGGCTATGAGGTTGGTCAAGCATGACCTACCCTTGGTAAAGCCATGCTGACTGCCCCTAATAACCCTCTTATCCTTGATATGCCTTGAGATGGCACCAAGGACAAGCTGTTCCATTACTTTCCCAGGGACAGAGGTGAGGCTGACCGGTCTATAATTACCCGGGTCCTCCCTCCTGCCCTTTTTGAAGACTGGAGTGACATTTGCTTTCCTCCAATCCTCGGGCACCTCTCCCGTTTCCCAAGACTTGGCAAAGATGATGGAGAGCGGTCCAGCAATGACCTCAGCCAGCTCCCTCAGCACCCGCGGATGCATCCCATCTGGACCCATGGATTTATGAATGTCCAGACTATTTAATTGCTCCCTAACCCAGTCCTCATCGACTAAAGCAAACTCCTCCATTGACCTGGCTTCATTCGGGGTCTCAGGGGTACAGGGCTCCCCAGGACAGCCTCCGGCAGAGTAGACAGAGACAAAGAAGGCATTCAGTAATTCTGCCTTCTCTGTATCTTCTGCCACCAGGGCACCCACCCCATTCATCAGTGGGCCTACATTGCCTCTGGTATTAGTTTTATCTGCTATGTATTTGAAAAAGTTCTTTTTGCTGTCCTTGACCCCTCTCGCCAGCTGTAATTCTAAGGAGGCCTTGGCTATCCTAGCTGCCTTCCTACATCCTCTAACAGCAGCCTTGTATTCCTCCCAAGTGGCCAGCCCCTGCTTCCATGACCTGTAAACTCTCCTCTTCTGCTTGAGCATACCCAACAGATCCCTATTCAACCACGCAGGCCTCCTGGCTCCCTTCCTTGACTTCCTACGTGTGGGGATGCTCTGATCCTGAGCGTGGAAGAAGCAATCTCTGAATGCCACCCAGCCATCTTGGGCCCCTTTACCTTCAAGCAGTCTTGCCCATGGGATTTCCCCCAGCAATTGCTTGAAAAGGCCAAAGTTAGCCCTGCTGAAGTCCAGGGTTGCAATTCTACTTGCTATTCTGTTCCTGCCACACGAGATGCTGAACTCCACTGCAACCCAGGCAGCCCTCAACCTTTACTGCTTCGACCAGACCCTCCTTGTTAGTGAGGATGAGATCCAGCAGTGCACCTCTCCTAGTCGGCTCATCCACCATCTGCATGAGGAAGTTATCATCAATGCACTGGAGGAACCTCCTGGACTGTGGCTGGCTGGCTGAATATTTTGCTATGTCTGCTGGATTCAATGAAGCAATATTGAGGGATTGCACCAGTAACTAAATGAAGAGTTTATTTTATTCTCCAAATGATCAAGAAGGACTGCAAAGGTCACTTGTAGTCCATGATCATGACTATCTGAAAACCCTCCATTTAGACTTGTGTGTTTTCTATTAATTATGTCTGTGTGTATGCTACATCATCCCCCAAATATATCCCATATATTATAGCTTTCTCTGTGTCCTTCTCATGAGTATCATCACCAGAGTCTACCTGGTGTGAGTGGGAGCATTGTAACAAATTAGCACTGCATCCAAAAATATTTTGATAAGTCTCAACTTCCATTCTCAGCCATTTGAAATGAAGATTGCTTTCGTTTACCTGTAAGGTATTTACTAGGGTTTCAGGCCTTGTGTTCTGTATTAAACCAAGAATTGAGCTGGAGTTTTCTTAGATGGTATTGTTACATCCAGAGATAATTTCTCACAGCTCAAAAATGTCAGACAGTGTAGGGCCTCACAGGTGTTTAGGAATTTCCTGCTGTCTGGATTTACCAAAGTCAAGAATTTTATGAAAGATTTATCTGCAGCCAAACTGCAGCAGTCAATCCAGCAGTCATCTGCTCAGAGCCAGAGATATGAATCCAAACCCCTCATTCTCCTTCTCCTGAAATTTGAGAAAGCCTGGAGTTGCTTCACACTCGCTTTGATGAAATAAGAAACTGAAGGATCTGTTGGCATGAGTGGAGGTTTCGCAAATTAAGAGCAGCTCTCAGTATAATGCAAGATTTCTGTAAGCTTTCCATTATTCTGATTTATTAGTCCTCAAGGCTATAAGTAAAATGAACAGAACACATACTTGAAAAAGAAATTCAATTACAAGAGCTTTCACTATTCCGAGGCATATTTGGACTTGTGCATTTGTGATTCGTAAGGCATGATTGTGCTGTACTTTTGCAATAGACTCCAGGTTTTGGATGGATACATTCATTAGGGAGAAAAACATAGGTAAAGATTACCCTTATCTTTTGATTTTCAGAAAATCCTGGACTTTTTTTGGCTTCTGTTCCCAAGGGCAGAGATCCAGGCAAAACTATGTCCAGGAATGGAAAACATGGGAGAAAGTACCAAGAATTACCCAGTTATTCAAGAGGGATGGCTGACTGGTCTTGCAAGAAACCATTTGTCTGGGGCACATCCTCACTGGATTCATCCAGATGAGACCTGACATCAGTACTAAACACTGAAAGGTGAGCATCAGTGCAAACACAGTTTCCTGCACTCTGTGGAGTGTCTACCCACAGCTCATTTCAGACCAGTGATGCTGTAGCTGCACTAGCTACATTTTGTGAGTTTAATAGACATTACAACAGTGCCCGAGCTCAGAAAACGACAAATGGCTCTGACCATGCATTTGGAAACAAAAACCTGATTTCATCCTGGTATGACTTTTAGAGGTGGAAGAGGACTCAGGACACAGATTTGTATGATATAGCAAGGAGAACCAATCAGGAAAAGGTTGTTAGTACTGCATGCTGTCTGATAAAAGAGTCCAAAAGAATCCAGCTCACTGCGACATTATAGCTTTCCATCATCCATCTCTCACTTCCCAATTTACTTACCCCTTCCTTCCTTCCTTCCTTCCTTCCTTCCTTCCTTCCTTCCTTCCTTCCTTCCTTCCTTCCTTCCTTCCTTCCTTCCTTCCTTCCTTCCTTCCTTCCTTCCTTCCTTCTCTGGATGAATTTTTCCTTTTCAAATACTGTTTTTGTGCTATAATATGTTTTATAATATGGTCATGAAAATAAAATTAAATATTTTGTGAAGTTTTCTCTTTTTTCTTTCTCTTCGAAATGAAACAAAAACAAAGTTGAAATCTAGAGGTGATCTGAAATGGGATTTCTATTCTCCATGTAGAGGGATGGAAACTGGAATAACAGAAAATAAATTTTAGAATAAAAATGTTCTGGGTATATTGGGGTAGATTTATCACCATAAATCACTGGCATAAATAGAGGTATGTTGATTGTCATCACTTGAGTATCTCTTGTAGCTGACATTTTACTCCATTTCTCTATATTTCTGCTAGACTTTCATCAGCACAAAAATACAAAGAAGCAATAATACAGAAGAATCACTACAGCCAGCCACTTACTATCCAGTGCTTTATTTTCTCCGTAATATTTTCAGAGTGTTTTGGGGAATAATTTTGAACAGTCAAGTCAGAGTACACTGAAAATTGATTTTTGTGACCTCACATATTGTAGCAGAAAATTATAACAGGAAATAAACCATTAAGTGATAAACAAGAAAACATGGATACAATTACTTTCAGAACATAATTTTATCCAGTCTAGTTTTGAAAATGAAGAGATAGTACTGATTGGAACACCTCAATTCTGAATGCAAACTGTACAATCTATTATATTAAACAAAGTCAAAAGCAATGTGAAAGATCTTGAATCTATTCAAGGCATGCACCTCGTTACAGACTTAGCAAATTAAAACACAAATAGGATTAGAAAAGAATAATGTAACAATCTCCCACTATGGTCCCTGGAGCATTAAGTCATAAATTGGGTTTGCATTAAATTGTGCCTGCAGTATTGAATTCAGGGAAAGAGCTATAGGCTGAAGATAAACCTTGCTAGGCTAGCCAACTTTGGTATGGCTGTGTGTTTTCATAAACGCACAACGAATTTGTTGGAATCTAAAAAGGCACATTCAAAAACATGTGGTTCATATCTTAATTAGAAAATGCAGATATGGTATAGCAATGTCTGGCTATATCAATGCCAAAAGCTGCGGGCATTTGAAATTGTCACTTCCCTTGAACATGTTGTTTAAATATGGAAGTTAAGCACTTTTCATCAGATCACTTATTGTGTTCCCACAATTTTTCAGGTCTGCACAAATCTCTAGCATGTTCCAAGCTTCTTTTTTAGTGGAGGAAACAATCGAAAAAGACTAGAGAGAAGCTGAGTTTCCATATCACAAATGTATTCTGTTGTTATGGGAACTAAAATGGTGTGTGATGTGAAAAGGATCCTTAGCTAACAAAGACCAGCTTGATGATATGGCAGTAACTATACAAAGTGCAAACAGATCTGCAGGAAATAAATAAAGCTTCTTTTCTTAAGGAGATGCAGAATCCTGAAAGGTATTTACTCTAAAGAGAGTCAAATTCAACCTTTGTGTGACCCTAGACAAATTACTGAGAAATATTAGGAATTAAATTAATTATTTTTTCCTTAATAAAGGCTTTCTCCTTCAAAGGTATATTATTACTGTCATCATCCTCCTAACTGTCATTGCGGGGATCGCTAATAACAGCTGCTCTGGTTAAGGTGCTTGTCATTTCATACTAAAAAAGAACCTTTGTTTGATATTATGTGGATTTTTTTGTGCCTCTCTTTCAGAAGTTCTCATGGCTCCATTTGTCTCTAGCAAATTTTAACAATTTGGCAGGCAGAAAGCCCTTCAGGCTCAGTAACTGTCTTTTCTTTGTTGATGCATCTTTTCTCAACTTTTGTTGCGATGATCTCTTAGCATCTGCCAATTCCCTCCCCCAGTTTGCACTGCGCAGAACTGTACTAAATAATAACACAACCCATTAGTATTTTAAGTCTAGTCTCACAGCCACTGCCAAAAGAGCATTTTCCTGGGAACACTTGGATTTTGATAAGCAGCTAGAGAGAGAAGTGAACTTTGTGCAATGACTGGGGGATGCTGATACCAAGAATGGATGAGAATTGATGAGGCTGCAGAGCCTGCATCTAAACAGTGGGATCCAGGGACATCCACATCTAAATTTGTATCAGAGCACCAACAAAATGGTATGTTGGGCTAAGAGCAGGTTGTCCTTGCTCTCTTCCTTGCAAGAGTTTCCAGGGATGGGGAGTGCAGACTGCAACCCACCTGCAGAGCTGCCAGCTCAATGGCTTGGACATGGCAGCAGCACCATGCCCATGACTCATTTCTCGTCATATACAAATTGAGAGAAGGCAAACAGTGAAGAGGCTGAAGCTAGTTTCCTAGGTGCAGGATGCAAGGTCGAGGTCAGACCACATGCGTAAGGTCTGGTCCTGTCCAGTGTAGGGGTGCTTTGGCTCTCAGCAGCAATGACACTCAGTTCTGAGGAAGAAGATGCTGAAAAATGGGGCATCTTGGGTCTATAGGGGTACATCTGAACTGAGGCTGCTGGGATTTCTTCCCCAACTCCAGGTACTGGGGACACGTACCCAAAGCTTGCACCATACATGCTCCAACTGGGGCTCCAGGTTGCAGTCAGGGGAACAGGGTTTGGGGGTTACATCGCACAGTTTGCTGGCCCCTCGTTTTAGATCCAGTGAGGTTTTACCCTGGACTAGGGGTAGGAGGGGTCTCCTCTCCCTCTTTGGTTTACCAGTGGAGAATTTGTTGGCTAAACAAGGCTGTCTCCTCCTCCTGGCTGACAGCTCCCTTCTGGAGCAACCTTTTAACATTTTTCTTGATTTTCTTAAACAGCAAACATTAGACACATTAAGAATAGCAGCAACAAAATCATTAAGCACTGTAACATTCTCTGAGGAGCCAGACGTATCCTTTAATCAGGTTATGGAAAATTCATTCCTCTTCTAGCCATTTATCTTCTTTGTTTATGCACATACCAAGTGACCCACTTCTGAGCATCAAAAATAACAACAAAGAAACAACCAAAGATTCTTCATTATTAATGGATTTATGTACCATTTATTTTGCTTTATTGGAAACCAAAGAATCAAGTGCATTCATTCCAATTAAACATAGCACACACTAATTGTCTGCCATTTCTATCAGTGAATCCAGTCCTCTCACTTCAAAGTCACTACTTGACCTCAGTGGGAAAAGGATCAGTATCATGCTTTCTTCTATAATGATTGATTGTTTGCATTAAGATAGAGAAGCATAGACTGAAATTAGGGGTATACTGTGCTTTTCTCCCTGTGTTAGCTTACACCTCTGGTTCCCCATACTAGCTTCCCACACAGCAGGGGCTATAAACCCAACGTTATCATTTCATGAACTAATATTGTAGACTACATTAGATCAAATTTGTCCCCAAATTTGCATGATTTATAACAAGTATAATGTATCAGTTATCATGTAATGAGTGATGTGTATGTCTTGGGCACAGAACTCTAAGAAAATTCTATGAATAAAAATAATCAACATGATGCATACATTTATAAGAAAAATGACTTATTAAAAGCAATAAGGCCTTAGTCTCAACGTTGGCCCAAACCCACTGAATTAGTCAGATAGACTTGACAGAAATTAGGAACCAAAGAACTCCTTGTTACATGAGCTGTGTGCTGATGTGATCCATATTTTGGCAGCTAAAACTCTTCCAAAAAGGCAACTACAGAAGAAATAGTCTCATCATTTTATTGAGGTTTCATATCAGGTAACTTTTGTTGGTCTTGACAAAACTATTCAAAATGAAATTCACTTGATGGGAGAAGTACAGGAAGGTAAAGTAGCAGTAGACACTGCAAAAAATACCGTAGAAAGTTCCACCAAACAAAGCTGTTCATTAGTATATAGAAGAATACTTCTCATGTTAAAAATACTATATTCTATTTTAACTGGCAACTAGTTATTCAAAATTGACATGGATTAGGAATTACAATGCAAGCCAGAATGGAAATAAAGGAGCATAGAAACATATCTTTACCAGGATGGAGAAAGCCCCAACAAATCTTGAACCTGCTTTTTTAGCCTGAAAAAAGTTTTGTTACATTCCATGTTAACTTTCATTTTCTCTGTTAAAGCATAGTGAAAAAAAGATATTTAAATTTAAGGTTCTCTTGTCAACACAAAGCTGACTTGATATGAAATATTGCTCAAAAGACATTAAGAGGGCACCTTATAGTACTTAGAGAAGCTGGAACAAAAGGTCAGAGGAGAATGTCATGGGGAGAAAGGTAATAGAACCAGACTCCCCAAAACAGAGGAAAAAAAAATAGTAAATACTAGGAAACATAAAAAAGATCATCTTTATCACTGTGCATGACGTAACTGTGCTGAACAGCTGCTAGTAGGTTTTAATGCCATGTCAGTGACATTAACACTGTTTGTTATTTTCTTCTACGTTTTCTGACACATCCCAGCAATAGTGTGCATTTCTAAAAACTTAGCACAGAAGATGGCATGGTATTTGCCCAGGGGGACTGGGCTGGCAGGAATCCAATCATTCTCTTTCTCGCAGTAGAAATTTGTCATTTTGGGATCCAAAGACGTTTTGAGTGGGCACATTTTCTATTTTTATTCCCTGAGTTATTATGGGATATGAATGTCAATAATAGATAAGCACATCGCAAACAGACTCAGCAAGTTCTGCCTTTTCTGCCCCTGGAGAGCCACCGCTCAAGCCATATCTCAGCGCTAGGGTGACAGTTCTCCCTGGAGGGGGACAAGAGACAAATCCCTTCCACTCCACAAGCCCCCTGGCCTGCACCATCTGATGAATTTATAGTCTCCAATACAGTTAGGTGTGTATAATTCAATGTATTGCTGAAGACCAGTTACTGTATTTTATAGCTGACATTACGAGGGATATTTTTTTCTACAAAATAAAACAATATTTGTTTCCTGAAAGGGAAATGTGCTGTCTGTAGCTATCAGCAGCCAACAGTTGCTGCTGGCTAGAGCTAAAGGAGAAAAAAGAGGTAAATTTTACTTTAGCGATATTGGGAAGAATAACTTATCATTCACAGTGCTTTTTCAGGATCAGAGGGCCCACTTGAAAATCACTATGGATGACTGCTTTATTGTACTGTATCAAAGATTTGCATTAAATAAGGGCTACAGGAGATATCCTGACATGTTGAGCACTGTAACTGAATCCAGATTCCTATGTTGTATGTGAGCCTGTGTGTAGGGGTGTGGGATTGGGGGTGTCTATCGCTTTGGGGGTCTCTATAGCTGTTTGCTGTCAGGATCTGATGCTGTAGTTTCTGAGCACTTCACAGAAATTCATCAGTCCACTCACACAGTGTGTCTGTGGGGTAGAAAAGTGAATATTGGTCTGGGGGATTTGGGTTTTTCTTTGCTTTTTGGCCCTATTTCAGAGCTTGGAAAAGCACTGATGAGTGATTACGTGGCTTGCTCCCCAGAAGGCATTAAAGGCAAAAAAAGCATTCTGAAGGGTATTTTGTGTCAATCAGGAGCTACAGGTCTGTATCAGAACAACAAAACAACACCCACGATATCTGCCTCAAGAGGCCTCCACTGGACTTGTCTGGGACCACAGAAGGACTTACCCTTCCTAGAAGTATTACAGAACAGCCTCCCCTGCCCTGCCAGTCCCTTGCTTAAAACACCCATTTTTAACTGGTTGACAGGATACTGGTTTTGGAATTTTGGGTGCATAACATTTTCTTTTGATAGGGTATATTCTGAGCATATAGTGCACCAGCTGCATATCAGGCGAGATCTTAGCTCTTGCAAAGAAAATCACGTATACTACTGTCCCATCACACAGAGACTTCCTATTTACTTCTTGATTTCTTTGTTGTTGCTTTTAAGCTACAGCAAAAGACACCTGGGGTGCAGGAACACATCTGTGAAGAAAGAGTAATTTTTTTCTGCTTCCAGGAGTCAGGATGTAAGAAATTTTTCTCTTCCATGGTTCACATTTTTGCTAGGAAATAAATGTCCCAGAGGACTTCAAGGAAGAGCTATCAATAAGCAGGGAGAAACATCTAAAGACTGCCTGGTAGAAAGCTGTGATAACACTACAACTTCTACAAAAACATTTAAAAGGCCTGTGAATGATCAGCAAATGGGTAAGGTGGCTTGTATGAATGCAGAGACCTCATACATGCTTTGCATGAAAAAGCATGTAACAGTTGCATTTTGCAGCAATACAGTACAGTTATTTTGCCTTTCTACCACGGTGAGCCTGTACCACACCTGTTGAAGGTGTATGTGCCTCCAAACATGGACCTGCAGTCCTTCAACGAGCGTGAAGCAGGCAATGAGCAGCTCTTGGGAGGACTCAGATGTGGGCTTTGAAAGCATCAGAGGATATTCAGAGCTTGACGTGCCCAAACCAAGTGAAAGACAGGGTCTGCCACCTCTGGAGCAGTGTGTGACGCAACAGGGACGTGGATGATATTTTCTGGGTCACTCTGCACAGCTTATCTCCAGGCATCCCAAGTAGACCCATGTGTCTACAAGTGAGGATGACAGTGTGATTTAGGTAATAGCCTGCCTTTTGGAGAAAGTCTCAGCACTTGGGTAGTCCATCAGCCTCTCCATGAGTTCCTGTATCTCTTGCTGCTCACAATTAATTTCTCCCAGGCACTAGCTGTAATGAAGATGGGATGGTCTACAACTTTATGACAGTTCCATTTATTTCTACTATTTTCACATAAACCCAAGCAAAAAGCAGCAGTTGCTTCTTCTGCAGCTTGATAAATGTCAGTATTAATTAAAATTGTTCAGAGTAGGGTCAGGTTTTTCCTCTCTCTGCACCCGGCTGGCAGGGAGGAGAAGCCTGACAAGCAGGCGCAGCTGCTGAGCTGTTGACTGGAAATGTCGTCACCAGGAATGAGGCAAAGGAGCAGTAGCCAGTCTCTGACAAAGCGGATTGGAAATAGTGGTAGCATTTTTCACCTGCACCATGCTGCCACTCAACGCAATCTGAGGGAGGATGTCTGGATACGGGTCTTGAACTTAATCCTTTGCTCCCTGGGCTGGGAAGTCTGCAAAGGCAGCTGTTCAGCCCATATGGAGGGGATAGTCCTCCCCCACCACTGCTATCTAATGACACTTTCCTGACTGACACTCCAGAGACAGCCCTTGATTCATAAGGGAAGGTCAACGTGACACAGTGCCTTTTAGGATGCAGGGGAAGAAACAGGGGACAACACCCTCACTAAACCTCCCCATGCCACAGTGTATTTATATGCACTGTCTTCTGACACCAACCCCACTGAGACGTTCATAAACCAAACGACTTCTGTCAGCCTTGGGGGGAGCTCAATCAGCAATCAAAATTATGCTTCAGTAGTCATGGATGTGCCTGTTTCCAACTGCGGCAGGTCTGAATGCAGCCAAGATGCCACTCTGATGGTCGCAGTGCTGGCATCCTCATTTCTGTTACTGCTATGAGCTCAGAGGAGGCCATTACTATCTGCTACAGCTGATTTGCATACAAGATTATGAAATATTTTTATTTTTTCTTCCCACCATTTACTAACAACAGAGGAAAGAAATTCGAATGAACCCATAGGAGTTAAGTACTCATGTTCTCCTGACTAACACTGAAATGTGTGCTCCACTGTCACTCAGGGACATTAGCCCTCTCAACACTCTCCCCACAGTGTTTTTCCTGGTGGAGAAAGCAGCTTGGCTTACAAAGCAAGAGCAGTGCCTCTTTTGCAAAATGCCATTAAGAAAAAAGGTGAATGATTTTACACACACTCTTCCTGAAGTTCTGCATTGTTCTCTGAGAAACGGAGAACAGAGAGAGAGAGAGAAGACTAGGGAAAACATTAACCCCTCCAGACCAAAGGCTGGATCCAAATGAATAAACAGATGAAAAGGTTTTGGAAGTGCAAAATAATGTTTGTGTAAAACTGTGTTTCTTATTAGACACACATGGAGACCTAGGCTTGATTTGCAGAAGCACTTAGTGGAAAAAGGCAATTTATTTCCCCTTGGCATTGGTAAAAATCTCATCTACAAACACAGGTGTGGAAATGTAATTAAGTAAATATCACTATTGTAAATGATGAGATCTTTTTATGTTTTGTTTTTTTTTTTTTAGGTTTGTTTGTTTGTTGGGGGGGAGAGGGGGGAGCTAGATTTCTGGTACCATAGGTTGGTTCTTCTAAATGCTGTCTCCCACAGCTTTACCTTAATTCAGGTACAAGCCCTCGTTCCCTTGCTTTTGTTTAAATTTATTTTAATCCTTTAATAACTTCATTTGTTTGTATTGAGCACTGTATCTGTTTCCACTGTAGGTCTGTACAAAGTGTATTTTTTCTATCAAGACACTGACTTCTAAAAGCCTCTGTTCTGTGAAGACATCCATCAAGCCTAGTATAGTAGTTTTAAAAAAATCCTAAATAGAAGTACCTTTTACCAGCATAAAAAATAACAATCAAGACTCTCACACTTGTTCTTCTTGTCTAATCTTACAATGGGTTCTGGTTTCTATCTGCACATTCAAAAGAAATTTGGTTTCTGTAAATTTCTTTTTAATAAAAATGTGTTACCTATAATAAATAATAATAATAAAAATTGTCTAGGTCAAATGAATCAGATTGTGGAAACATACTGAGCAAAAGTATTGGTAGGATTTAATTTTATCTCTTTAAAAACCACCAAATGAACAAACAAAAACACTAAAACCAAACTGTAGCTATTGAATGTTGGTTTGAATTAAATTCTATTTGTTTTAATAAAAGTGTAGTGGCCTGAGTGCACATATATTTGTTTTAGTGGCAGTGCATTGGATCCAATAAAACTATATTGGCTTCACTGCTTATGTCTCCTTTTCAGAGAAAATTGATTGAATGGAAAAATGAAAGAGGCATGAATCAGCCAGCCCTGAGGTCTCTGCTCAACTCTGGCACCCAAATAAACCGGTAAAAGAAAAAAAAACACAAACACTTTATTACTAAACATTGCTTTTAAATTTAAATATGTTTTAATGTCAAGGCTGCACATGAGGGGTTTAGTTGCCTCTGTAAAAGCAGTTTTCAGAACCAGACTTGGCTGTGGAGGGTCATTGCATCTGCTTGAGGCTGCAGGAGAAACCCAAGTGGGCTCGGGCTCTCTGTGCCACTGGTGCCAATCAGGCTGGTTTGCAGCAGAGATGCTGAGCTGATGGCCACATACTTGCGATAATGCAACTCGGCGCAGGAGCACCTCCATCCAAAAGCTTGGGCACATGCAGCAGCGGTGTAAATCCTATCCCCATGGGGTGCTGGCTGCTGGGGCTGGCATTCCCACAGGGGCCCGACTGCTGTGAGGGTTTTCTACATGCTCCTCCAGGATCGGTCATTTCAGTCAGCTAGACGCAACCCTGTACTCATCTACTTTTGCACCAGATCTCACAAATGTCTGTGGTTTTTTTGCAGTGATGTTACCTGTACATGTTGCTCCAGGTAGGAAAGCCACCAGAGGCCAATGAAAGGCTGATCTGGAGCAGGTTCTTGGTGGCTTTTCAGAGGGGTATGCAGTAGCTTCTGCTAAATAGCAGTAGGGCCGTGCTCAGCAGAGAGCCTTAAGTAAGTTAAAGCGCGGCTTAGCCATTTGTTTCACATTTGAAAGCTACACTGTCCCCAGTTTTTAATGAGACCTGGAAAGAGCAGCTCTGTGCAGCTGGTCAATGTCCATGACGAAGGGGAGAACTCAGATCATTACACTCTCACATGCATTTGTTTACAAAATCATTGGTCACCCCTATGTCAATACTCCTAAAAATGCCACTAAGTGCCCTTTCTAAATTCCCTGAATTGAATTTAAAAAGGAAAAGGTATTCCTGTATTTTTCCAAGCTTCCCTAGTGCCACCTTTACATTCAGTGCAACTGGGGGAGAGATCTGCTTCTCTGAGGTTAGAAAGGACACTTCACTCCCAGCATGGCAAGCACTATCTGAATATTTGCTAAGGGGTGAAATGGATGCTTTTGATTGGCCTGGCTTCTCACAGACCTTAAGTTGCTGTCAGCTGACAACCCAACCTGAGCAATGCTTTGCTTGATGCTGTGCTTCCTTTTAGGAGACTGGAATCAGGTTGTGTGAATTCAAATCTGCATGTTATTCCTTCGTAAGAAAACGTGAACTACATCCACGCATTTACAGTTTTGCTGAACTGGGTGCCCCTGGGACTGTGGGAGCCAATCCAAATGAGCAGAATTTGGCTGCAGCAGTAGTTTAGCTATGGGAGAGGAGATGGCCGCAGGCATCTCCAGCCCTGGCTCCTCAGAAAACTGTGGGTGAAGAAATAATTCAAAGAAAAGCAAAACAGCTGTTAGTGAAGCAATATTCAGGTAAAAATCCAGCTGAGGAGTGGGCTTGAGAGCACTGCACTGAGCATCACCTATAAAATCCCCATGATCTTGTGGAAGTGGAAAACAATTTATACACACTGCAGTCTGTTCATATGCATCAGGAACAAGCTGTCTCCTGAACCCAGGGTGGCCAAACCAGGTTTCTGATAGCTCTGATCACTTCACCACTGTATACATGATGGTGGTGAAAGTGACAGACCTCATGAAGCACCTGGATAACCACTTTGAGAGTGCTAGGGAAGATCAGTGGATGTCAGGCAGAAGCCTACCTTGGAAAGATGGGCTCTACCAAAATCAAAATAGGACCAAGTAGTTGGCACTTATAGTGTAAAGGGTTAAAGGAGAGTTTCTCACTAGAAGCTGGCATAAAACCAGTTGCAGAGGAGTACACAGCCTGGGATGACACCCCCTCCAGGCGTGAAAACATAAATTCTGTATCAGAAAGGGATTGGATAAATGAAGGGAGAGTAAATCCCACTAGGATCATTAAATTCAATGGTCCACTTCCTCCCAGTTGCTGGAAGCTGGAGGTGTAAGCCAGGGATTCATCAGAGGCACCAGGTCACATGGCAGAGATGGGTCTTCATGGCCTCTTTCTTGATTCATGATCCCCACACAAGACAGAGTGCTGGAGGTGGTGATGGAGAGATATTTAAACCGCCTGCCAATCCCAAAGTCACCCACCTGTGCCCTATCTCCCCCATAGCTCCTCTCTACCCCTTCTTGTCTGCCACTCTGGCTCCCCCATGGACCACCGACACTGGCCAATGCACAGTGCCAGCCCCCCACCCCAGCCTCCTCTGGCCGATAGTCTACTCTGTGAAGAGCAGCCACCGGCAGGTTTTCTACCGAAGTGGGGATGCTGCAGCCACCTGAGCAGCTCATGCAGGGATCTTCTCCTCTTTTTGTCACATGCCCAGGCATGTAGGAGATGCCTTGTTTGAGTCCTAAATATGTTTCACTTAAGTCATGATGATGTTGTACTAAAGTGCTGTAATATTTGCTAGGTCTCTCTTTACATTGCTGTAATTACCATAATAAGCTGTTTTAACTGGCTCTTTTATAAGTAACAGCAACATAAAAATATCTCAGCATGTTTTCCTTTAATGAGCTACAACTTCTGCGCAATCTTCCCTATGTTTTCTTTGGTGTCACTGTTTGCAGCAGATGCAGCATCATTTTAATCTCCCCGCTAGCATCTTGCCCCTTCACCCCTGAGCTAATGAGCTGGCCCCGGGACCCTCAGCTGGGCTTCATGTGGGCTGCCCAGTCTGGTAAATACAGCAGTGGCAATGCTGAGTGATGCCAGCACAGGGCACGAGAGCGTCGCCCCTGCTTGGCCCCTCCCTTTGCCAGGAGTGAAGTTTTTGGGAAGACTCAGGAAGTGACAGACTTTGTCTGTCGGTATCATGACCAGCTGAGTCAAGGGAGGGGACATTTGCCACCATGGCTGTGGGCCCTGCCAGCATGTGGATCACACCACCTCACTGCTGCAGGTGCTGCAGGGAATGCATTACCATCACCTGCATCTCCTGTCCATTTAAGGACACCAGCAGGAAAAGTGATGGCAAAAGGGATTGATACCCATATGCTAGGGCAGAAGTTCAGAGCTGGGTCCAGTAACTGATACAAGTGATCACAGATGAGCTATGAAGCAGAAAAGGTTTTGACTATGCGGCACAGAGATTTGAGAGACAGCTGCGCAGAGCTTTCTCTGTCATTGCTGCTGGCACAAAGCTCTAACGCGGTTGGGCAGTGCCTCCGCTCCAGCCATCCGTTCACATCGCTGCCGCCCAGCTTCATCAGCCAGGTCTCGAGAAGCACCTTTGCCCCTCGGCCATCACCCCCTGAATGCTGCTGTGGGAGAGCCAGCGCGGGGGCACAGAGCACGGTCCAAAAAGCCTCAGTCAATTACACCAGCATAATACCACATCAGTGAACTCACAGTTTGACTGCTTATGGCAGATGGACGAACACTTGTCGGCTATCTGGTGCTGAGCGAGAGGTAGATTTATTTCCAGAGCTTGTGACTCTCATTTCTCCCAGCTGAAGCTGCAAGGCAGAGTGTGCATCTGTGATTTTTTTTTTTTTTTTCAGACGCAGCTATGTTGCAGTGAGGTCTATCACCAAAAGCAATGGGATTTTTGGCGTGGTTTTATGCGGAAGGCAGGAAGGGGGTGGAAGGCATCGCTGCTTCCCATAGCACTGGAAGCTGCTTGAATTCACACAAGCATTGACTGAATTTCCAAATTTCAGCCATGCCCTGTGTGCACTGACAGCTGGTTCACCAGCAAAGGACTGCAGAGCCCCACAGAGCAGGGTGAAAAGCACTGAGTATCTGTATTGGGGTGATATTAATGTGTGCTCTAAAAATAAAGAAAGCCATTAATTGCCACTTTGGAGCTGGTCCAGGGTCCACTCAGCCCTGTCTCTCGTCCTGGCCATCGGCAACATCAACTGCTCTGGGGAAATGGAAGGAAACCCCTCAGGAGACAGCTGCTGATTTCTTGAGTAAGGCTGACTTAAAACCAGAAAGTAATGTGCGGGCTACAGAAGTAACTGGACTTGCTGCAAAAGCAGCATCATATGCTTTCTGCAAACGTTTCTCAAGCAAGACATCAGTGCAACACAATAACTGCTAGTAGACAGGATCTAACAGGGGCTGAAATACATTCTGTGGTGTGAGAGTTACTGAAACCTGTAAAGCAGAAGCTGCAAGAACCTCACTTATTAACCACTCACCCATGCTCTTTTATTTCTTGAAAATATTCTTGTGGGAAGAAATTTGGAAAATATGTACAATGCACAAATGTCCATGAAAGGCATCAATACTGCTTCTAAGGGCTATCTCCTTTTTAAAAAGGCACTGTAAGACTTCATACTTTACCAAGGTTGGGTTTTTGGGTTTTTAAGGGTTGAGTAATATTTATTGGAAACTGGACCTGAACTCAATTGGTGACTTTTAGCTCCTTCATCTTCAAAGCTGTCCATGAAGCATTAGTGGTGTGTTCTGACCAAACAACATTATTGGTAGAAAGAACAGTGGAAAGTAGAAATTTAAAAGAGAACATTTTTCTGAACAGTTTTCTCTGTTCATTTTTGGTGTGACCTGGCTTACAATAACAGAAATAATTTCATTTGGAGCAAGCTGAATATTTTGAGATGCCACTTTCCCCCCCTCACCCTGAAAAAGATAACACAAATGAAACACAAGGGAAATTGAAAAAAAAAATCAGGCACTGTGAAAGGAAATCTGTTTATGCATGATTTGAAATCAGAGCAGAGTTTCACTTCGTTCTGTCTTGTGTTGTTGTGTTTCATATTTCATGCTTTGGTTAACACTTATTTAGTCTATTTCTAGAGGCTGTGACAGGTTGTCCTGAAAGTTTTTAGACTTGCTGAGCACACAGTCTACACAGAGCATGTCAAAATGAAAGGAACAAAGAATTCATTCATTTTTATGCAAAAAGAATCATTTTCGTATTTTACATGCCGAGCCTTTCTTCCTAACATTGTAATATGAAACATCTAAGTCATCAACATGTAAGTTATCAACAATTTTGAAGAAAACCAAACAATGCTGTGTGGAATTTCCTTTCTATAAGTCAAAGAAATAAAAGTGAAATATTTGGTTGTCCTCCTGAATTCCAGTGAAATAAAAAATTAACAGTGTTATTTTTTCAAAAAAACCTTCCCTTTTCAGCCAATTCTAATTTTAGCCAGTTTCAGGGTTTTATAAAGTCTTTTTCTTCTTCCTAGTCACATTTCTGTGGAGAAGGAAGATATGACCAACACATAAGGGTCAATCCTGTGCTTGTCAGCTTGTGCTTTGGCTTTATCATGTGCTGACCAGTCCAATTATATTGAAAAGATTTTAAGAACACGGTAACATCTTTGGGACTGTCAGTGTATAGAGGATCCTTTAGGAAGAGAAAGCGATGTGTGGAGGTGACGGCATTTGCCCAGGACTGCAAAATTCTGCCCGTATTTCCTCCAGTTTTCCCAAGCTGGGCACTCTAGCCCTCATCGCAAGAAAACGCTAGTCTCATGGATTTGAATGAACAACTTGCTTTGTCGAGTGGTCAAGACAAAAGGTGCTGCATTTATTTTGGTGCAAAATCCTTGCTGCTCCCCAGCTTAGACCTGGAGCGGTCGATACGACTCCGTAGCCTGTGTGAGCCAGGGTGGTTTTAATGCACCATTTCTACCCAGCTGAGACCCTCATCCCCCTCACCCCCCCGCAAGGATTTCCATCAGGGTCTGACAGCTGGGCATCAGCTGGGCTGACCCGGGCCCTAATTGCATTTCTTCTGCTGGTGGCTGCCAAGAGGGGGGAAGAGAGATGCGCTGGGTGCTCCCCCGGGCTCCTGACTCCCTCATGCTTGGGGATGTTTTGCCTCCCAAGCCTGGGAAAGGGCATCAGTACTGGGCACCCCCCCCCCGCTGCTTCCCAGCTCCTTTATAAATCTGCCAGTGAAACACACAGCAGAGGGGTCCTTTAAAAATCACGAGAGACTCTGATGCAGTCATTGGTTTCTGAGGCTAATTAAAGGTGTGCACAGAGACACACACACACATAAAATACACACAGCACACACACCTGCTAAATAACCGGTCAGGCAGTCCGGCACTAAATTTTCATTACTATCTCTTCCCCCAGCCTCATCCCTGAGGTTGATGCCCCAGGAAAGGCAATTACCCAGTTCACTCTCCTCAGAACCTACTTACAGGCTCAGGAAACACTTCACCAGCCGGGCAGTGCCCGATGCCTAATGACATCCTCAATCTTGCTTTATAGATGTAGCTGCAAAGGACTTTTTTTTTTTCCTGGCTGAATCCTTGTGTTCTTTGGGTTTCAGATGTAGCTCCTGCATCTATTTGGTCACCCTGTGTACTGCTAGTGATGTATTTTTTTGTGGTTAAAAAATAAAACATGGAGTGGGCAAAGACTGGTATTTATTATACCAGGGAGCACTGCTGCTCACTCAAGCTGACACCAAGCACACTCATCCCCGGTCTCTCCTGCTTGCCTTTGCCATTGAGGAAATTCAATACGTTGCCATGTCATTGTTATAATAATCTCCGGCTCCTGGACACTAGTCTGAATATGACAGTCACACAAAACTGATGTCACATTCATCTTGGGCAGGCTGTGCTTTGGCAGTACATCTTCATTCCCTGCTGCTGCTCTGACTTCCAGTTCTTATTCTCCTTTGTGGCAGCTTGGGGCTGCTCATCATGAGGAAGAGGAGCTGGCTGTGGCACACCTTCCTGCTGCAGCTTTTCTAGGCCTGAGTTTCTTTTATTTCTCCCTCAGAGCAAAAGTCCCCATTTGTGTTGGTGGCTACAGCCTCCTCCTGTGCTGTGACCTCGGTCACATGCAAAATATGGGGTCCTCTTCAAATATGTGCTCTTTGAAAACTTCCAGTGCTTCCTCTTTTCCAACCCAGTCAGGTTTCTGAGAGCTTTCTCCTCTCAGTTTCAGGCTCTTCACAGTTTTGCTTCTTTCTATTCATTGCTCTTGATTCTTACAAGGAAGCCAGCATTTCTACAGTCCATTTTTTTAGCAAAATGGCTCTCATGCATTTTTCAGTATCGTTTCTCATGCATGGTGTATCACTCCTGAATTACCCACAGGGCCTCAGTTTCTTCATGTCCCTCCTCAGCTTTTAGCATGAAGCTTTGTTCTATTAGTGGTTCAGAAAAGGGGCAATTGGGATAAATGAAATTTATTTTAAAATATAGGTTCTTGCTGTGATTTTTTTTCCTCTGCCTTTTATATGCTGGATGCACTGTTGGTTTATGAGATTTTCTGAACAGCAGCTATGTCTTTTTAGACGTGCAAAGAATAATTCAGGGTAATTCAGTCCGATATTGCAGCTCTCCCTCCCAGCTGAGGTCTCCTTCAGCCATCACTGTCAAGGGGGAGAGATGCTCATTAAGAGCCTCTCAACTGCCAGTTAGCCAGCCCCACTATACATCGGGAAGAAATGGCTCACAGAAGAGTCTCGCTGCTGAGGTCCCAGGGAAAACGGCTGGGACCCTGTGACCTGCTGGTTCTGGTGCGTGGGCATGTGAATATTTCACATCCTTGCCCTTGATGTGATGCAATCAAGGCTGTGCTGCCCCAGAAGCCAGCAGGACCATGGCAGGTGGGAATGCTCGCTTGATGATACCATCATACCGGGCAGGTTTGGGGGGTCATAAGATGGGGCTTCTGCAGTGACTCTGCCCTGCCTCCCTCTGCTTAGCCCTCTTGCATTACTTTGGTGCTTTCTTCTCACCCAAGATCAGGTCTGAGAGCCCATGAAAATGAAGACCAGAATGAAAGGAAAATATTTCTATGGGTTTCAGAGGCAATTGCTGATCGACCTGGGAGCACTCTTGTCAGTCCAACAGAAATGAGCCTTTCATTTGGGATTTTTGACAAAACGGGAGCAGACTCCTTGGCCCTTTGCCCTGTGCAACTTTTACTTCTGTCTATCCACAACTGGATGCATTTGACTCTCCAGAAGGGTTTTCATCAACCCATGGGAAAATGGCTGTGAAGCCACTGGGATTTCAAACACAAAACCAAATCTTATACATATACCTCACCCACTGTGTACCTGCACAAGCAAATAAGTGAATGAAAGGGGGCAGATGAATGAAAATGGTAGCCAAGCTTCTCAAGTTTTGCCTGATTTTTATTGGGTTTTACAGTAAAACAATCACAGAAATGCTGAGGTGGTCACTTTTCAAAAAGGTTATGTAGCTCTCTAGTTAAAGGCTCACTTTAAGTCTACAACCCATCTTCTGCTCAGATTTGTGCATAAATATTCACTGATTATAGCTGACTATGTAACTTGAAGGGAGAAGGATAAGCAGCAGTGTGAAGAGTAGCAAACACCCATTAAGCACTAGTGCCCTACCCAAGACCTGGCTACCTGATGCTGACTTGCTTCAGAGTTTGTGTTTTTTAATAATCTCTCACATTCAGGGGCCAAGACAGGGATTACACTAAGTGGCCTAGTATTACTGGTGGTTTGAAAACAGATTCTCTTTGTCCAGACCTCCCACCTCTTTTCTGTTTGCTTTCTGCAGACATTAGAGCGATGGAGCCTGGCTCGCATGAATGTCCATGGAAAGCCCATTTTAAGTTTGCACGCTTGAATACTGCCATATAGCAGAAGTGCTGGGCTGAGATGACAAAGCTCTACCAGAGCTTCGAGCTTAAACTTGCCTAATGAGGGACAAAAATTCTTCATCCACTACTGCTGTGACCATCTTTCTTCATCCTGTGCTCCACAATTAGTACATTTAAAAGAGACACCGCTTAGCACAGTGGGGGTCCCAGTTCCTGAGGAAATTTTTCTAGAGCCTGGGCACAAAGACAACTGAATGAGGTTTTGACTGTGCCATTAGCAACCTGGCCTGGGGATGCAGGTGCCTTTATTTCAAATGAATGAAGATTTAATTTCAGTTCTGTACATAAACAGCAGAGCTTGTGGTACAACAACTTTTCCAAGGCTGAAGCTTTGAAGCAAACTCCGCCAAAAGGATAAAATTTATACTATCAACCTAAGGCTCTTCCCCTGATCACAGAATTTGCATTCCTGCCGGTGGTGGAAAAAAAAAACAATCCTGTGTGATACCCCTCATGATGAACTCAGCCCTCTTTTGAACAGGCAGGTTGAAATACTTGTAGCAGACCCTTCAAAGTCTATCTATTTGACCTGTTAGGAAAGAAGTAAGATAATAAATTGGACAAGTAAATTTGAATTACAAATAAATTAGAGGAAGCTACAATCAAGCTACTGACAGACAGTAAGCGAAAAAAAGAAAGCTTTTTTGTGAGTAAATTATCTACTGCGAATTATTTACTCAGCTCTGTTGTGAAGAGCTCTCAGGATGGGGCTGATAGAAGAAGATATTTTGTTTGCTGGTTCAGACTTCTGTTCCTGAGAATCAATCTTTGAGCATTAGAAAAGCACTGTTGCCGTTGCCTTTCAAGGTGTAATTTATTCTATAATATGATAATATGCCTTTTTTTTTTTTAGGATGCTGCAGAGATTCTTGATTTACATTTATGTTTGTCTGGAGATGTAAAATAAGTTTGCCATATTGTCCATTTCATGCTAATTTCTCAATATATTCCCATATTCATTTTGGATATGGGATCTGCTGACTCTCAGATGCTGCTGTTAAAAATAGAGATAAACTTGCTGGAGATAATTTAACTCTATTTCTGTATAGCAGGTAATATTAAAACTAATGGCATATGAGAGGAGCTCGTTATTTTTGGTTTGTGGTTTGTTGGGGTTTTTATTTTTTGCTTTGAGTGCTTTGTAACACTTGTGAAGATGAGTGGTCCTTGGAGGGGGAGTGAGGAGCTCTGGTTTCTTCTCTGCATGGTGCTGCCAACACGTTCAGTCTCTTCTTTAGGCATTGGAAGAGGTCCTCCTGTTTTGGGGCAAACCACATTACCCCTCTCAGTTCAACCTCCCTGTTCTCAGGAGACCTTATATGTCATTAAGAGCTCATTTCATACACCAAAATAACATGTTGTCCAAAAGCAAGGGTACCTCTCAATCCAGACCAGTCAGTAGCAATCTTCATGTTGCTTTCAGCCAAGTCCTTCAAACCAGGAGCAGAGTGTTGTGGTGCATGGGTGAGGTGTGACATGAAGCCTGAGGCTGGTATAGCACCACCATGAAGGTGCTCCCAGGGACACAGATGCCAGCAGAGCAGCATGTTTTGTACCTTCTGTATCTTTATCTTCCAACTTTTTATACACTTCAGGTCGCCACTGAGTTATTTTTAGGTCATTTCAGGAATATATACTCTGCAGGAGCTATTTCTGGGAGATATGCCAAATCGGAATCTGCAGTAACCTATACATCCCCTGCAAGGATGTACACCAAACAGCCACTGCCATTCTCTTCCTTGCTACTCCTTGCCACCTCCAGGGAGAAGGCACATCAGTCTGTAGGAAAAATGAATGTAAAATAAATACCCCTGCAAGGCTCTGAAAGAGCCAGGCACCCATCAGAGCTGCAGGCACACATTTGCTAGAAGCAGTGCCTGTGGACCCACCAACCAGCCGGGCTCTCCCCACACAGACACGGATGCACTGGGGGTGATTTGGAGGTGTGAGGGACAGGTGAGTGGGGTCATGTTGGGGTTCAGCTCCCCACTGCCCCCTCAGAGCTGTTCTGCCCTGTGTTCTGATGTGGTGTACAAAGCAAATGGAAATTATTCATGTACCGGGCTGTGTGAAGCTGTCTGATTACCAGGCCCTACAACGTCTGTTGTAACTCCAGATGTCCTGGCTTGCAGCGTTTGGAAATTCCTTGTGTTAGAAACGCTGGCCTGGGCTTGGAGTCCTGGAACTTCATCTAGGAGCATCTTTCCATTTGTCAAAAAGGTGCTGTGAGCCGACCAGCAAATCTGAGTTTCTCTGGGTTTGGATGAACTTGCAAGAGTTTGATGCAGCTGGAAAACACAGTGTGCAAAAGGATTTAAAGCACCACCGGGGCAGGGCAGAAGAGTGGCCCTGAACATGGAAATTAATTGAGCCTCTTGCAGTTGATTTGCATTTTTTTCAGGGCTTGAACTGTTCTGTAACTACAATAAGGCACAGTGCTTTGAGATGTGGCCAAAGCTACAAAACACAGTTGTTTCCCTCTCCTAATTACTGGCGATGCTCTAGAATTAACAGAAAGTAACTAAATCCCTTTTTGCAGCAGCATCCTTTCCTGGTTTGGGTGTCAGGATTTTGCAGTATGCATCTTAATCATGTCTACAAGCCATGATGCTGTCAGCATTATGGGGAGAATTTTTTACTGTCTTTTTCCTTTATCATAAAAGTATGGATCAGCTAAATTCTGCTGTACATAGGGGACCAATTTTCCACAAAAGAAGTCAACAGAGAAAAAGAATTTAAATGCTAAATTAACCCCCCAAGAAAAGCAATGTTTTAGCCCAATGCTTCCTCGACGTCCAGAACAAATTTTGCTAAGAGAGAGTTTTATAAGGAGTCTGTGTCAAAGCAGATCTATTATCTGATAGATAAGTAATGGGCTTCATCAGTCATTTTTATCCATGGGAAGGGGGCAAAGGAGGGAAGAGGAAAGTGAGGCTATTGGAAGGCTGTCCGTTGGAAGCATTACCCAGACAGTGAGATTGCATGTCTGCATGCAGACTTGAAAAGACACAGATCATCAGATAGCAGTGCCTGCCTTTGAAAACGGGCCATAAACATTAGAGGAAAGGATACAAGGACAAAGGGAGTAGCAGAGCTTTAAACCACAGAGGTTATTTAAGTGTGTGTATGTACGTGTGTGTATCTGCCCATGTGTAAACAAGCAGGATCAAGAATTCAAATCTGTCAAACAATTATTTTGAGTTAAAGGCTTGTTTATAATGATATTGCTCAAGAATCCTCTGCCTCCCTCCTTGAAGCTGTGCTGGGAGTTGTATTAAAATACACTCTACAGTAGCATCTAAAATACATGGGGTTGCTGAGGAGACATGGAGCAATGGGAGCTGTACCAAGTAATATGTCTCTCCATAGCAGCAGCTCGACCCATTCCCAGGTGCTGGAAGGCAGCTGTCTGTTCCATGAGGTTGTCAACGTGTTCCTGACCTGATACAATGAATTCTCCCTCAACCAGCCCATGGCATGGTTTAGGAGTCAGCACAGGTCTGGGACAAGAGGCAGTTTGGATGCCATCACAGCTTTTTTAGGAGTCCATCTCACAAGATGATATATTTCAATGCATAGGCACTGTATATATGAAGGAATGCCTTCCAAACGAAATGACACAATTTGCACCCTGGCTGCTGGCCTTCCACATACCACCACCAATTTCAAGGTAAAAAATAGTCAACAGAAGTCTATTAGTGGCATACAGGTATTTTTGGCTGTTGCTGTCTTTTCTGTTCATTTCATACTTTTTGGAAAAGAGTATAAACCAGTAGTGGCTTCAATAACACTTATTTGGAAAAACAAAGTTAAGTAACTAGAATTTAAGGAGCTGGTAAACTGTGACAGTAGTGGGTTTCTAAGAGCTATTTGCATCTTGCTGTCCATAACAGGGCTTTACTCCTCTTGCAACTCAGGGGCAGGAAATGGGAATCTGATAAGAAAATCAGTTCGTTTGTTCGTATTGCAGGAAGCAGAAACTTAGTCAGTCAAAGATCATGTGGAAAGTCCTAAAGCAATATGATACATCAGAACTACATCGTGCTCAAAACCCAGTAGAAATGAGGATGTTCAACAGTTTGAACTATTAATTGAAAACAGAGAATATTTCTGAGCCATTTGCTTAGTGCTGTGTCTTTGTTAGAAATGCTGCTGTTCCTCTCAAAAATATGTAAGCATGTGTCATGGCTGGAAGGTAAACAGCGAGTGCTCAACCCTCAGGCATCCTCTTCATGGAGGGAAGGAGCAGCCCTGTGAAAGACCTCCCACATGCTCTGAGAATGTAGCCTTGAGCACCTGGGCTCTCAAAGGGAAAAATATTTTACATATTGGTGAGCACATGGAACGCACCAAACACACGTACACACATACTCCAAAATCCCCTATGTGTTTGCCTTCAAACAGAATCTGGTATTAATAATAATCTGCCAAAGCCAACACATACTGTAGGCTGTAAAGTCAACCTCAGCCTTAGTTACTCACCTGGCCTTTACAGTCATGGAGGGATGTTCCACTACCACCACCAACTCCACAGTGGCTCAGTCCCTTTTCTCTGGTTATGACCTCTTCCTCTCCTGTGCAGCCATACAATGAAGTGCAAAAGATTTGCTCCAGTTCTTCGGACACTGAATTTTTGGGACATCTGATCCTTGAAAGAAATAGAGAAGGACTTTCTTTCTGGAAAACGGGACAGAGTGAAAAATCAGAGAGCAAAAAGTTTTATTTGTGCTGTCATTCTCCCTCTCCCTGTGCAACCTTGAACATAGGAAGAGGTATTGGTCTCATGGGATGTGCCAGCACACCCCAGCTGAACAACACCTAAAGAGAGCACCCACTGAGGACATGGAAGCCCCTGGCGGCCGAGGCAGAAGATGTTCCAGCTGGTGAAGGAGCATGCTGCCTTAGGGTGAAATGGCCCCAGGGACCAGTAGCTCTGGCACAATCTGATGACATTCATATAAATACTATAAAGCTTTCATGTCTTTTCTGTTCCCAAGCCTTTCTCCCATCCTGTCTGCTACGGTGCAGCCCCAGGCTGCTGCATGAGTATCAGTTTTCTGTAGATTGTTCACCAGATGTGAAGAGGTTCATGGCAAGTTGTGCCTATTGCAGGCCAGCTGGGATAGTTACAGTCCAGGCTCTCCACGAGGTGACACAGAGGGACTCCAGAACTTCTCTTCATCTTCTGCCAGGTGAACGTGACAGTCCTCAGAGCCAGCAGGACTGTTGTGAAGCTGCCACACATGGGACCCAGGATTAATGTGCTCTTAAGGCATTGCAAGTGATATTTTCCCAGCAGATGGGCTCAATCACCACTTTTAAAGCTACTGTAACAGTGAGTGACATAAGGAGGTTACAGAGCTACAGAAGCTTCAGACTGTTATTATATTATTTTTATTGCTGAATGCAGTTGTCCTAGTTTAAAGAGTCAAGGCTGATGAAATTTATTGCTATATTAATAATCTTCATTATATCCTTTTTTTGTGGATCCCTCTTGAATGTTTCTTTAAAGCCCATGAGATCATCTGCTGCCTGTTAATGGGAAGCAGTTTATTTTGAAGGAGGATGAACTGACAGATTTTTCTTCCCATGAACTGTATAAGGAATCTAACAAACCAGATGCAGATGGATCAATACGAGATGTTCTTTATTTATCACCCGCTGTCTTCCTCACTTTATTTTTATAGCTATTAAAGATGCTATCATTGATATACCATTTTTGACTGTCTCTATGTAATGTATACACTGGACAATGCTGCCATTGATATTCATGTAAAATGCTGGGGTATTGAATGACCTAGGAAAGCGGTGCAGCCTGTCTTTCATTTCCGCAGCACTAGGTTTAGGTGGGATTGGATCTCTAGTGAGTAACACTTCTGTTATGCTCCAAGAGGTGTGATGGAAGTTTGATCTTTGCTCTGTTTCTGCACTTTCAAGTGTGTTTGAGTTTTCCTTTAGGTGGGACTTTAACCGGTGAGTTCCTGGGCTCTCTGCTTCATTAAAATCATTCCCTGTGGGCTTGTGATCACCAGGAAACATAGCAGTGCTTGACTGCAGCCCTTTGATGATGCGATTTCAATTAAAACTCACTACTCGCTACAGATGAGGGAGAATCGCACTCCAAACCATGACATTTTGTCACAAGTAAACAACTGATGGGAGCTGAGTGAATCTGAAGCTTGACACGGCTTATCCTTGCCTGCACTGACTGACAGCATTGTGCCAGCTAATTTGGCTGTTGACAAGAGAATTAAACTTGGTTTTGGAAACATGGGTTTCAGAGATGAGACTGTCTGTAGTGTGGTCCTGATTGTCACTGCTGGGCAACAAAAACACCCACAAGCCAGAGGAGGTGGGAAACCAAATTCTGCAATGACTAGTCACCCCACTGCCTGAGGAGATTTACAGCCTGCCATGTACTTTTGGTTTAGGATCTGAAATTGGATTGAAATTGGACACAGAAAGCTTGATTTTCCAGACAATTCAGCCCACCTCCTGTTAAAAGCAAAGGAGAACTACATCCCTATGTTTATCAAAATCAGCTCCAAATGCGCTCCTGCAGCAAGATTTGCCTCAGATATCAAAATGAGAGTAGGATGCTCTTGTAGGTCTGGCACCAGGTAACTAGTGCTGTGTAGCTGGGAAATCTGGTCTGTCTAAGCAGCCGCTATTGATCGAGGCAATCCCTGCAGATTTAGTAAGAAGAAAATTAATCTCTTTGCCCAGTTAAACCTGGGATAAGGAGGTGGAAATCCAGGGCTAAAGCCTTACAGTAGAAGGAAATATTATTCTAGTGACTCAATTTGCCAAAAACAAATGGTGTGACATTTAAATTGGGGCATCTATCTCTAGCAATGCAGCACCTCTATTCAGTTTCTCACCTTTACATTTGAATGCAGTGAAGGCAGAGGTATTGCATTTACAATTATAGCAGATGACTTCATCCCCCTGAAATGACTTTAAAAGATTAGAATTCATAGATTATTTATTAACTCTTAGTGAATGTATTTCCAGAATGGGAACAACATATTGCATCAATGTCTAGTTCCTCAGTTTAACTATTTAATTAAGAGGGAAATGTATACTGCTGTAAGGAACTCAACTCACATACCACTGTGCAAGGCTTTTTCCTTACTGTTTCCTTTTTAGTACAAAGCCTTTGTTCCCTTAAACTCGTGTTAATAACAGTGATCATAACACTGGAATCTTCCTGTGATAACTCATAAATAACAGTTCTAGCTAAAACAAGACTGTTCAGCCAAGCCATCCAAAACAGGCAACCCAACAGTTTAATTGACCTGTTTTGATACCAAGTGTCTGAATCACAGGTTGGCAGAAAGATTTGTGACGGAGTAGCACTGGCAGCTTAGCCCAAATACTATTGCTGCCTAGATAACAAAAAACATCCCATGTAAGTTCATGACAGTAACTGCAGCATATCCAGAATTGTTTGCCTTCCTTGGTGGATTTTGTAGCAAATCTCTCCCCTACTAAATCCTCCACTTGGTTCCTGGGTAGTAAAACAGCATGCCTCAGAAGTGGTAAAAAAAAATGTAAAAAAAAAAAAAGACAAGATGAGCATAAACACCATGTTCCAGACCTCCAAACCAGGTGCCAGTCCAGATGAAATATAAAGCTGTCCACAGCTAAGCGGACAGAGTTTTCCAAGGAAGGCTGAGAGAGGTCAAGTAGATGAGGAGCAAGATGCATCTGTTGTGGGAGGAATGCTGGCTCCTTCCAATAAAGCTGAGGAACGAGAAAGGGGTAAACACAGCCCTGGATGCCTTTGGTAGCTGAGCAGTGCCACTGCACTGATGAGCCATGGTCTGGGCTCTTCTGTGGGAAAAAGCAGGGATCAAAGTCAGGAGGCAGAGTGAACCATACTGTGATTTACTTTGACAACGCGTTGTCCCAACAGAAAAAGAAAACAACGTAATTTAGACGCTGTCAGGACAGAATGTCACCTTTAAAGAAGTGGAGATCTAATTATCAAGATATCATTTGAGAGACCTGGTATGGAATAATTCACAGACACAGCGAGGAATTAAAGCTTTTCAAAGCAACGTAAACATATTTTTCCTTTATCTCTAGTACTTACGATTTTCATCTGGGTTAAATACATCAAGCTTAATCCTTGAGCATTTAAAAACACACTATATAATGCTTTGGGTTTGGTGTAAAGTGTTATGACACGTTAAGATCCTGAGGACTAGTTTCACCTTGGTGTTAGGATTCATTAAACAGCTACACTTCCATGGTGCCATCCTTGAATGATAACGCATATCTGTGAAACGCAGCAAGAATTTGCAGGATAACACCTACAGGATTAGGATAATTTGAAAGGCTGAAGAACAAAGAACCAGAAAGAAGACCCATCAAGTTCATGTCAGGCTATTAGGAGAGGATTTTTCTGTTAAATAAGTGAGTTGCTTTTTTAAACTCTTTCACTTCACTTTTACAGTGATGAACTCAGGAGCAAAGTAGTTACTAGGAATTGCCAGGCTGTTCTGAACAAGAACTACCTTAAAATCTTGTCAAACAGAGAGATACACGTTCCAAAAATACATTATTCAATTTATATTAAAAATAAATTAACTTTCGGATAGGTGCTTTCACAATTCACTGAAGATTTTTGAAATGAAAGATGTTGTTCCAGAAATTGTCACCACCCTAAATTTCTTCCATTTTTCTGGACAAATGATTTTTGCACATTTAGACAATGCTTTGGACAGGCAGACAAACTTGTGCATACTTATTAAACACAGTGCTAAACAGCTCCATGGCTAAGCTTTTGCTGCCAGTGCTGAAAAATTACAGTTAACTACAGTTAAGAAAGAAAACTGTGGAACCTGGTCCTGCTTAGTTTAAACCCTCATCTTCCTCTGGGCCAAATCCCAAAACCCTTTTATTCAGGTTTTTATTTCCTGAAACTTCCTTAATCTTCTAGCTTAAATTCAGTGCATACAACATAATGGCTGCTGAGGTGGAGTTATGGGGCATGCCGTGAAAGGAACTCTGAACTAGCAGTAATTTGCATGTTTAATTAACTATATAATCAGGACACTAAGGCAAGGCTGCTTTTATTTTTTTCCAAGGAAACATTTTTCACCTGGATACATGCCATTGTCAAACCCAGAAACTTGTTGTGGAAACAGATGTGCCTCCTGAGTCCAGAGTGAGAACTTCTGCCCTGAAGCAGAGAGTGAGGTGCATCCTTCTCCCACCGCGGCTGTGGGCTGAGCAAGCATTTGCAGCTTCATCTCTCACGCAAATGGAGGATTCTCCAACCGCTTCCAAGGTGGAGCCATTCTGCTCCTCTTGCCCTTGTTCACATAGAACAGTTAATTTACTGGGAGAGTTTCTCCAGCTTAGTGACCATTACGTGAACCTACAAATAAAATACTTCAGAAGCGGGTTCCAGTCTCAACTGGGCTCTTCAGGGTTGTGAATGCAAATCTCTGCTGGCCCAGATGGTGGCACTGGACTTTTGGCTACTGAGCTATGCCCTGTTTTGGGACACCATCCCTTCTACCTCCCTTTTCTAACGACCAAGAGAGAGTCAGGCTCTTGTGCAGAACAGCCCAGCCATGTGTGCAGGTTCTTCCCCCCATAAAATTCAGAGCTAAAGCTCAGGCTAAAGCGTTTTTATTCCTACTAAGACAACGGTAGATTAAATAGGATGAACTGATCGGCTATACTTCTTGTAAAGTTATCCCCAGAGATAAATGTACAATGTTGTTATGGAGGCTGTGGTGGTGTCTGCAGCGTAACTAAGGCTGACAGACTGCTTGCATGTGGGTGGCTGTCTTCTTTCCAGCTGTGACCAGCTGAATTATATCACCTGTCCTACTTGATATATTAGGATATGCCCAAACTCAAGATGCATGTTGCTGCAATAGGGAAATTAATGTCCACCACTGGAGGCAATTAATAATGATTAGGAGCAAAACAGCAGGGTTAAATCTGTGCATTTAACAAAGTGTTCATACAGCTTTTTTTATACTATACTTCAGCCACCGGATTCTCTCAAATTTCTGCTCCCTTTTAGGGGGGGCTAAGACAACCTTATCTTAATTAATGTGTAAACTTAGTTGAAATGTCAAAGTTATTTTAGTGAGACATGTTTATTCATTACCTAATTCCAGCTTCAGCCTTAGTAGAGGAAAGCATCAAATACGCCTGTGTGAAGGAGTCTATAGAGAAAAATGTTAACATCCATTTCTGTGTCCATTTTCATTCAGAACAGCACAGCTCTAGGTATTTGTGTTTGAACTTGCTGCATCTCTTTGATTTCTGGACTCCTCAGCTAGTGGACTAAAAAGTGGCAGCAAATTGGCATGCAGAAAGTTTGCAATGCTCAGTTTAGTGGAATTCTTTAATTACCAGAGAAAATGGTGAGTGATGGGTTATTATTTTTTCTTTTGTGGCCAAAATGTGATTTCAGATCTGAATATTGGACACTCCTGCATGTTTCAGACCTCCAGGACACAGGAAGCCTCATGGTGTGTAGTGCTTGGTAAATCTCTGTAAGAAAGCACACAGTATTGCCAATGCCAGGCACTCCAAAATTGATGACTGAGGTTTCTAAATTCATAAGAATTCTCTTTTATGCAGTTTTAATAAGAGTGAGATTCCTTAATATTCCCGAGATTTGCAGCATACATACACATTCTCAGTTCTTTTATATGCCTTTTGTGTTTTGTTGCCTTTTTCACAAATTCACACCTTCCTTTGAAACTATAAGGACTTAAGTGTTAGGGAGGGGGAGCTACAAGACTTTAAGAAAAACCTGATGATCGCAATAAACTAGGGAGAGTCTGCAATGGGGTGTGTGATGGCAGGTAAAGGACTTTGTTAACCGCAAGATCTACCTCAAGTCAACTTTATCTCTTTGTTGCATTAGGCAACAGTTTCCATCAACACTGAGTGATGAAGATCATAGATTTCACCAAACCCAAGAGTCAACCTTGGCAGTCAGGATGGGGACAGGGATGATGATGGGGAACCACACATAAAAAAATTCATAACTATTTCCATTTTTCATGCTAGCTGTATCATTCCAAGTTTCTTGCATGATAAAAAGGATTCTGGGACTACTTCTCCATTTCATGCTCGCAGTGTATGATTAGGTCATTTGCAGAATCCCTAAAAGTTTGCCTTCAGCCACATGCTCTGTAACTTCAGGCTGAGTACAAATAAAATGCAGAAGCCCTCTTTAAAATTAAACCTTAACATATTCAGTACTGATATACCTTACAAGCCCGAAAAGTTCACCAGATGCATGCTGCCCAAATTAGGTTCTGCATGTGAATGAAAACAGAGACATTCTTTGGCTACTTGTAGATAAGGAGTTATATATTTGCTCATCCAGAAGGATAAGAAAAGACTTCTACTAGAGTTAAAAGTGATGCGCTATACCTTCAATTGCAACCTAATGGTTGTTAGGAAAGCCACTTTGTAACTGTGAGATGTCAGATTTTGCGGGAGGTTTTGCATGCTTTGCTTGTTTTCACAGCAGATCAGCACAATGTTATTTAACTTACGTTCAGTCTTGAATGCTGATTTGTCAGACTTTCTTCACTTGCCAGGAAAAATGTACTTCTTTGGTGTTTATGATGATGAGCAAAAGAAGCCATACAAAATGCATTACACAGAAAATAATAAAATAGTCAAGAAGTAGAGAGAACTTGTCAGATTACTTGAAACATATCAATTTCTGGGATAGTAATACAAAAATTGAAGTAAAAATAGAAATGAAGACCAATAGGCCACGCTGAATGAGCTAAGCAGAGACAGCCGAAGCGCTCAGCAGACATGACATTGCTTCATCAGCTTGGCTTGAGAGGAATATTTGCTATTAGATGTAGACTCTTGCATAAAACATGGTGGTAATGATTATTCTGAACTGGCTTGTTCTTGTGAAGAGGGACGGGTACTGACAAGAAAAATGGGGCTATAAATACCATTTCAAGACCAAGAAGAGAGACCTTGAAGGGATGAGATACTGACCCAAGACATTTCCTCTTCTGTGAGAGGGACAGTTGTCATGAAGGCTTACACATCCAAATGGTAGTTGACTGCATGGAGAAGTGCTCATCTTTAATGACTACAGAGATATTAATTGAAGAAGAAATCTACTCTATACAGTGTGCCAGTTTTGAAGAAAGCAATTGATGAGACCTAGAAGCCAAAAAAAAAAAAAAAGGAATTCAGAAAAAAATAAATATATCTTTCAACTGTATGAAAGGAAATCTTGAATTGCTTCAAGTATTCTACCTAATTATCTGTAAATCTAGGCTCCCTTGCTGACATACAGTGCAAAATAATGAAGAAAAGTTGTATAAATCCTAACGTAGTTCTGTTGTAATAATAATTAGAATAATAATAAAAATAATAATTAATTTAAATCTTCTTGAGGCCAATTGATCTCAGGGTAGACCTGATTTTGTGACAGTTATATCACCATGAATCCATGGGTTATCTGTTTTGTCTCAAGAATTGTATTCTTCATTTGCTGAATTAGTCTTCAGTATACAAATGAGAGCATAGGCAGGTAGCTTTTCTATCTGAAAGTTAATTATCTTTGCTATCATTATTTTGACTTAGTTGACTTTCAACAATTATTTATACAGACCTACCTCTCTAACCTAATCTGTCTCAACACATTTTTCTGCAGTACTCAACCGTGGGTGGCAGGAGAAACACTATTATTTTAGATGCTGCTTTATTGGACAACAATAACAAGCATATAGGGAATAATTGCTTAATCTTGTTGTTGGTTTTAAGATATGATCTGTAGCAGGCTGGGCTGGACCAAGGAAAGGAGCAGACATCTGTTCACAGGTCCTCGGGCTACGTTCACTTGATCTTTCTTTATCACCATGCCTTGATCTAGGAACAAGGAGTGCTGTGTGCAGCTGGAGGATGGAAACGCTGTGATGTTTTTTACTTTGTTCATTGATCTAAGCACTGCTGTACCCAGATCTGAAGGGTTTAAGTATGTCTCACAAATCCCAGTGAAACCGACTCTCCTTTATTCTGTGATTTGGTTATTTATTGTTACCCTTTTTTCCCCTGCAGGCCTGAACATGACACATGACACTAGCATTTTTTGAACACTGTGCCTCTGCAGCAGGGTTAATAAGGAGATGGTCAGCTAGTAGCCTGCTTTTAGATTATTTTTTTTTCTAAAAATAAAATTGTGCCAGATGTTTATTTAGAAAGCTGGTAGAACAGACTGTGAGTAATTCCAGTTTCTGCGAGTGAAAATTGGAATTCATTATTACTGGGCACTAAATGTTCGGATGCTTTTCAGAGGTCCTTAAATCTATTTCATTTCCATGTTGACAGAGGTATTAGACAGCTGTTGGAAAATCTGTCCCTTCTTTCAGTGCTACAACAAGAAAGCTTTCCGTTTAACTGTCAGGGGTCAATAAAGCTCTTCAATGTACTAATCAGCATTGAGTGAAGTGTAGGAAAGTATAAGAAAGAATTCTTTCACTTTGATTTTTGTGTGAAATTTCATTGGCTCTTCCAGCTTACCAGTGTGACTCCTGACTATGTTTGTGATGGGCTGGAGGGTGAAGCACATTTTTTGAATGGTCGCCCCAAGGACAGGCCCACGGGTAGCAGAGGCTGCAGGGTCAGCAAGAGGTTTTTCTTTTTGCAGGCCTTCCAGGCTGGAGAGGGAAAGTCTCCCCACTCCACCCCAGGGGTATGACAAGACTGCTCAACCCTTCCCTGCCCAGCCATGCTTCGGGGACTGAGCAACCGCAACTGTGGGTTTTTTTCTCAAAGTGATTCGAGGTCTCGTGTGTTTTCATGGTGTGAACAGCATCCTCACAGAGATTGCCTTGTGGCCATCTCCTCTCTTGCTTGCAATCAAGCGACATCACTATGGAAACTGCTTGCATGGAAGAATAACATTAGGGAAGGCAGTCTGTGTTGTTAGCTCTCTTTAATGCAATATGTGTCTTAGTCTTTCCTCCCAAAAGTGGAATTAGTGTCTGGCTTTGCTCTTTATGGGAACTCTCCCATCCCAGCTGTTTTGTTTCCCAGTTCCCCAGGCCATTCTTTCCTGACACTTGATTTTTCTTTCTCCTCAGTCTGTTCTTTAAGAGCTTGCATCCTTGCTCCCTGGACATTTTACACTGCCAGCTCTCATCTCCCTGGCTGATCCTCTCCTGCTTGCAAGCTGTGCTGACAAGATCCAGGCACACTGGTGGCTTTGCCCTAAATAAAAGCTACTCTCCTTTCCTTTTCTTCTTCTTCTTATGGCACAGGGTGATGCCCAAGTGGGGCATCTCAGTGGTGTCCTCCACCTTCTTCCCAGCTGCTTCATCACAATTTCTAGGTCTTCTTAAGAAAACAGTGTCTAGAGTATCTGCAGAGGAGAAGGATCTGGCTTCATCTGAGCTTTGAGGACAACTTTCAGCAGGGAGTCATGACAAGGAGGCATCTGCAGTTCCTGCCTCCCAGCGTATGGAGCTGTTGCTGTAGGGAAACATTTATTGTAGGTATATACCTGGCCACCATGTGACATTGCTAATGTTGCCTCCTATGAGACACAGTTCTCATATAACACTAACCATGCCAGGACCTTAGAGGAGGGGATTTTCTATCTCTTCGTCTGTCATCTGGTGCTTAGATTTATCTTTTTTATCAAATTTCCCACATCAGAGCTTGTTGAAAGGCAAGCTTTTTACAGTGCTCAATGGCCTTCTTCAGATGTGGTCGTGTATTGTGAGTGCCTTTTAAGTACTTTAACAGAGCAGCTCCATTACTTTCCTGGAAAACAAGCAATCATTCAGAAATACATGACTGAAAAAATATCTGCATGGTGGTGACTACTGAGGAGCAGAGAGGACTGAGTGGGTGCTCTTCCAACCTTCAGCCCTCAATGGTGCCATGACATAGATCCAAGTCTCCATAATGCTCTGTGTCTCTGAGTAGCTATTTGTACAGTACGTATGCCACTCCTTTCTTAAGAGAGGAATAAGAGGGTGTACAGCTCCGATCCCTATGGATGCAGGGCTGTAGGTAAGCACAAAGTATTATTATCACTAATAGATGTCAAATGCTGTCCTTTTTTTTGACAGGTGGCTTCATGAGTTCGCATTTTGAACAGATCTTATAGGGTTTTTTTACAATAATTTTGCAATGGGATGCTTGCCCCTCAAGTACAGCAATCTAAACCAGCATGCAAGAAGAAATAAATATTTTCTGCTGGTGTAGGCAATGAGCACACTAGCACTCTGACGTGAGTGTAAATACTTTGCAATTGTTTGCTATTAAAGTTTTTAAATCGATTTTCCAATAGCTTTAAATACTTGGGTAAAACCTTATAATAGGTCGGGCAATTATTTCAGCTTTTATAACATAATGTGAATTCAGACACGTAGTTATGCTAAAATCTTTCCCACTTGCATACCTCTTACACAGATTACAAAGGGAACGTGTTATAGACAATAAAATCTAGGGGGAGAATTGTCATCCCTTTTCTCCTATGCCATTAAGCACAGAGACAGTGATGCTGGCCATTGCTTTGTAAAGGAAAAACAACAAGTTTACGGTTCCTCATTTCCCATGGCAAACAGATTGCTTATTTTAATTTTGAAAATAAAACGATGGAGGCGATGTGGGTCTGTAAATAAGAGTGTGCATCTCAATTTTCTGCAAATGCTTAAGTGGTTTACATCTGTTTCCTCCCAGTTGTATTTCTCAAACATGAATTTCCATTTTAAAAAGAGTCATAAAATCACTACTGTTTCTCTGTGGATCTATTAGCAATAAAATAGCCTACAGAGGTTTGCACAGCCATGGAAAATGTACAGTGATAATAGGCTGTCCTGCTGTTACATGGCTTATGCAAACTTTACATTTATCACTGCAGAACCATCTATCCGCAGGGTTGGAGTACAGCAAACAACTGAATAAAAAAGACCAAAAGAAGGAAGATGATACAGAAAGCTCTATATACACATCATTAATCAGACATGATGAATTCTCAAACTTGAATATATGTTTTCTCAGAGCCAACCAAGGGAAAAAAAACGCTGATCACAATCTGAAATGTAAAACTTTACATAAAATTAATCTCCTGCAAACTGATATTGCACTAAAGGACGGAGAGAGAAAGAGAGATGGAGTAAACTTATTTTCGTATCTGTCTGTCAGCTTTCATTCATGGCATGCCTGCTATCCAAAGATTAGCATCTTGTGAGAAAAAGCTGCAGGCTGTCTGATACCAAAGCCACTCAGCAATTAGTAGAAGCCGAAGTGTCAGGAGTGTGAAAAGGCAGGAGTTGCAGCCAGACCCAGGAGTATCCCTAAGGCATCCACCAGGATGAGACACCACTTTCTATTAGCCAGCCATGAAGCCAGTGCTGTCCCAGTTTGGCATCTCCAAATGAATGGGGATTTACAGCCAGCCCAAATTCCACAGAAGACGGCCTCTGGTCACCTGAGGTCGAAAGAAAGCTAGAACTGGTAACACCAGGGTTATAACTGGAGGTCTTTGGAGATTTGTCACCACAAGCAAAAGCTCAGGACTCTTCTGATCTTTGCATGGCCATGGGTGGGCTGGAGTGTTTTCTGAGGCAGCTGGGAGCAGATGGTAACCCCCAGCATCCCGATCACACTGTTCCTTTGCCAGCTATGCCTCCTGCCAGCGGTCATCAATGAGGATGCCTGGAGAACCATTAAGCCCACTCTACCAATGTGGGACTGTTTAGCATCTTCCACAGGAACAATGGGCTGTGGCTCCTACAGAAGAAGCACACGTAAATTAATCTCTCACAAGAAAGCCTCACTACGTTGCTCCTTGTTTGCCTCAGTCTAACATAAATGTTTATCAGAGTGAAAGCAACTGACTGCTCTTTATAGATGGCAGAAGGCGACAGTAATATTGTTGGATGCTTCTTAGCTAAAGGGTAATTGGAATCACAGAAGGAAAAGGGGAAGAGGGGACAAATAAAATGGGAAGAAATGTGGCTTCCAGAGGGGTCGGGAAGACTGGCGAGAAATAAAGCCTCTCCCCATTTGGATGGATTCCTGCTATTATTCAAGCTGCTAGATCCACAGCATGAAAGCCAGAAAAGCACCCAGTCCAGGCACACAACATTAATCTGGTTGCCTAAACAGAGTAAAAAGGTGAATGAAGAGAAATGATTCCTCAAGAGAAACACAAGACACACATGAGCTCCAAAAGAGCAATGACTTTTTGTGTGTTACTTGGGAGTCAAAACCAAATCATCAACAGTTTCTTTTTGAAGCTCTACGTGTTAGCTTTTTGTATAAATGCATCAACTTTTTCTCTCATCAGGGATCTTGTGGGAAGCATGACAGAGGCTTTATTGCTTGTAAATGGCATATTGAAAAGCACGGGACAGATTCATTGCTGGTGGAGTCATAGTTTCATAAAAGTACCTCTGTGGATGAGCTTCGTACTATGAGCCCTTCTCGGTGCACTGGTATTTTTAGCTGAATATAAACATGATTGGAATTTTCAGTTTTGTGAGCAGGAGCTCAGCTGTTGACTGTTTTAGGAGAGATGCATAAGTCTTGGTGATGATAAAATATTTTCGGATTTCAACATCAGTTGAACATCCTCAGTCAAAGAACTCCATCACACTGGAAAAAGGTACTTCTCTCTGTACAGAAGCATTGGCATTTTTATGTGGCTTCAGGTGTCTTGAAGGTTTGTTTCTTCAGCTAGCTCTTCTGCTCGGGCCAATGCACAATGAGGTAGCTCCATTATTTCAGAGTATAGTTATTACTCAATGATTTTTAAAGGCAGAGTTATTGAGTGCTGCAGTGTATATTCAACATGGATGCTGACTGTTGTCCCTTTGAATTTTTATAAAGCCTCTACGTTCCTTCAACACTGTGAATCACACACTGGAGCTTACATTTGCCAGGGCTCCAGGACTAATGCTAGCCTTCCAAGAGCTGAGGGGAATCTTAATCTGTGTGTTTATGCTGTCCAAGGGAATTTCTTATATTCTCAGGAAATATAAGGAATCACTTTCTTGTGGGAGCTTTCCTTGATGCAAGCAAAATCGTGGCTGTGCTGTGGCCCTGCAGCCATGGTACCTGGGGGGAGGCTGGATTTCAGGCCCTGGCTCTTTTTCTTTATGGGCAGATGCTGCAAAATCTGCAGAAAATTATTTCCCTTCTGTTGTTCTGGAGCACGGGGACATGTCCCTTGTTCCAGTAACCCAGGCAGTTTTAGCTCTGTATGGGCCATGTAGACAGAAGATTGCTGGTGTGAGGAGGGGCTGCAAAGCACCCCTCCCATGACAGTGCTACGGTGGTCCTGACAGTGGTACGTGCTGCAGATGACCCTCCTGTGCATGACTGGGATGATATTTTTGTTCTGGTAAAGAAGCTTTAACACTTGAAATTATCATATGAGAACTCTTTCTAAGATTGGCCACCAAAAAATACTATTCTGGAAGACCCAAATAGAAAAGCAGTAACTGACATCCTGAGTCAAGGAAAACATGGTAGCATGACATCTGTCAACAAAATATTAACTAGTGGTGTTAGTTATTCAGTGCCTGGTGGTTTTTCATCTTGAACAAAAGGTAATGAGCAAGTGTCTAGCAAACATTTAGGTAACATAAGACTGCTTTTCAGGTAAAAAAACCCCATAGTTATGATCTTGGAGAACAGGATTTTTGCCATTGACTGGCTTAAGTTTTCATAGTTGACTGTTATTAAAACTCCCATAACATTGGATTCAGGATGTTAATACGATTGTGACAGTTAAATTGCAACTCAACTTCAGTAATAACCTCTTTCCTGTCCAAAATCCCCCCACAGTTTCAGCTGAGGGAAAGACTGACCTCATTGCATTTCAAGCTTTTCTGTGCACAGGCAGGAGATCTGCACAGCTCAGTCCAGAGGTGGCCACAGTTCATGGGCGGGAGAAAGGATTCACAGCAGGCCAGAGTTTGCTGATCACTCGGTGAGGAAGAGAAGGGTACAGAAGGGTACGTGCGTGCCAGGCAAGAGGCAGCCGGAAGAGGAATGATCAGCTGCAGGAAACCCCAGCGCATGACAAATGACTTGGTTTTCTTTCCAATTAGCCTGAAAAGCTGACCCCACACTCCAAAGCTAACAGATAAAGGCCCAAGATGAAAGATAAATATCTATGGTCTGTTAAGCACCACAAATTTTAGAAAGCAGAGGAGGTCTGTGCACTGTCCAAGGGTGAGACCAAGGGCTGCAGAGTTGCCCAGGTGAAGAGGAACTCATCTAAAGGATGCCCTGCCAGTTTTGGCTCAGCTGGAGCTGTGCTACTGACTTCAGTCATCCCAAAACCCCTGCCAACCCCCCACCAGGGGCAGCTCACCTCCTGAGGCCAGGTGACTGGGTAAAAAGACCTGCCTGAGCTGTTAAGGTGGGTCTGGCCACAGAAAGGCCCAAGGAGCGTCCTCCTCCACCACAGGGGTGAGGAAGAGCCAGTGGGCACCCATGTGGCACATGGAGGACCACCACTCAGAGACACAGAGTATACAATGAGTGACCCTACCTTGAAGTCAGATAATCTCTGAAGAACATTATTTTTTGTTGTTGTTTTTGATTGTTCTAGCCTTCAGGCTCATGGAGGGAAGGTTGGAAGCACGACCTATTGCTCAAATCTCCTGCTTTCAAGGCCATTTGAAAGCAAACCTTGGGGAGGTCTGCAAAAGAGAGGAGAATCCTGGCTAAAGCATCTTTTTAAGAATAATTTTAAATGGTAAAAATGTCTTACTGCTACTCAACCTAGTTAAAAAACCAAAACCCAATGAACTCCTGTAGCTCCTACTGACAGCAGCTCCATAACATCATCACTGATATGAACCTTAGGACAACGCTCTCTCTGCTGATGGCACTCCATAAATAATATTCCTACTCATTACTAAAACCTGGAAAAACTCTGAGGAGAGAAATGTCATGTGCCTGAATATAACAATATTACCCATCTGAAAGCTAATGTTCCTATTTTTTTCCTCATACTGCACAGTATATTGAAAAGACCCAGTATATGCCGTAAGTGAAGATACATATGATTTTTTTTTTCTCCAGGAATCTTCACACTTTCTAGACTTACTGAATGCCATAGAGAGAAGGAACAAGTTTAAAAAAACAATTAGTGGGACATGTGGTGCTCATTCTTGTCTGAAACTGCACATCCTCATCTGCCTGAAAATACTCAGCAGTCGTTCATGAAAAATGTCTTTGAACTAATGAGCTATATTTGCATTCCCCTTAGAACAGATTCAGAACTTTTCATCTACACTGCACCATGAAAAATGGATGTGTTTTTCACAGAGGTAATTTGAACATAAACCACTGCATCAATGGGAAGACAACCTTTGCAGAAACTTTTTAACTTAGCACATACCATTTGTTTTCACTGGGGAAGGTCAAACTTATGTGAGAGATGTAAATTTCATGCACAAACCTAGATGCTGATGAGATTTGTTTTTGTAGATAATCTGCAGCGGAGAAATTTTTCATAATGTCACCACAAAATAAATTAAAATGTTCATCTTCATATGGATGGTTCCATTGCATTAAAATAAATGTTGCAAGCTCATTTAATTAGTATAGTTAGGAATGTCTCTTCCCTGCTTCACTGACTCTCCAAATCACAAGTTAATTTGTCAAAATCAGACCATTGTTTTTCCTTCATTCTTCATTACTGAAAAGACAGCCCCATTTAAATAAATGTTTATGCTACAGAGAGCAGAGCAGTGAACAACCCCAAATATTTTTCTAAGCCCGTGCTGGAAAAGTTTGGAGCACAAAGAACTGGAGCGTGCGCGCGCGCGCGCGTGTGTGTGTGTGTTTGTATTGTTATTGGATATTTGACTAGCTGGAAAGGTACAAAATTGAGCAGTCTGCTGTAACTGATGATGTAGTGCACACCATCTCTCATGCCAGTGGCTACATGCACTTGGAAGCAGTTTTCTTCTATATTTTCAAAGACAAATGATGACAAAAGATACAGTCTCTATAAATTACCCTAATCAAATCATTGTCTTCAAGAACTCTTGGTTAATCAATTAGTGTTCGCAGTTCTTATGAACATCACTTCGGAGCCTCCCATAGTGTTGTTCTCTTCCAACAGGAAATATTTAAAGCATTTTATTTAATTAAAAAAAAATCCCAACAAATGAAAACAATGGCATATATAGAAAATAGACAGAGAACTTCCGCAGCCATGTGGAGTTTATTATCATAAAGCAAACTCTGGATTTACAGATATCACTGAGACAGCAGCTACTTGAATTTTTTTGTTTGATTGGCTTAGTTATTATTTAAACCAAGGTCTTTTCGGAGGGCACCTATTGTGAATGAATGGAAAAGACCACTAGACCATCCCCTGATCCCCATACTAATGCATTTTTACACTGTATGAAGCAGGTGCTGATTCTGTGGCATACACTGCAGAACTATTCCTTCACCTTCTCCAAGAGCCTTCCCAACTGACCAGGAAAAACTTTTCCACCTCGACACCATCTTTTTCCTAACCGAGAGGATTCAAAACAAACCATTTATAAGACACCTATGATTTTCGTTATCAGGAGTTTTGGATTTGGGATGCGTTGCTTTTGGGTTTTTTCAGGTTGCTGGGAGGGGGGAGTGGTTTTGCTGTTTATCTGTATTCCTCTTATTTCTTTGTGTGAGTTGTCTGGAAAAGGGCAAATGAGGACACAAAAGAGCATTCTCCCCACTATGTTCCTTGGCATGGCAGCATTTTAAAATATCATTCAAAGTCTGTATCTAATGTGAATCCTATGATACTGTGAGGGAGAATCAACTGTATTTTCTTTTTCAAGAGTTTCAAGATGAATCTTGTTTCATTAATAAATCATGTCATTAACAGGGAAATTTAATTGCAGTGATACTTCATGAATTCACAGTAAAAGCATGCTATATATTAGTGGTTGGCATATTGACTTACAGACTTGTGAACTCTTGTGAACTGTGGAAAATCAACATGTGCAGCTGCTAGGAAAATCCCTGCAAGATCACCAGAGCAGCTGAAGAGAGAGCGATACATTGAAAGGACTTCTTCAAAGCCAGCCAGAACCTGGATACATCTTTTAAGGGACCTTGGTGATGCCATTTTCTAACATGACCTCTGCTTCACCTTCCTATTTGCGTTTGCAGGAGACATAAGCATCCCAGAATAGGAAGAGCAGCTGTTATCAGGCAGTTTTGGGTAGCCTTGGTGTCTTCAGGCCACAGCAAGTGTCCCAGGGCTGGATCAGCTGTTTAGCAGGAGAGTTTTGCCCTGCATACTAGGGAAGAGGTCTCTGTCATGCTCCAGGGCTGGGGTATCTCTCTTCCCGTGATGGCCTCCATTCTTTTGAGACAGGCTGGAGACTTCAGTAGAAACAGAGCAGCTTCTGTAGCCAGTCTATCACTTTATTTAAGTCCTGTTCTAGTTGTGGGGTCCGTCTCCCACTAGTTCCACAGAAAACCCCACGTGGATCTGACAACCCTAGGATTCCCTACAATCTCACATGCTTTCCAAGCAAGGGACCATGAAGGAGAAAGAAAGCATAACACCACACTTTTGGGCTGGTGGGTGCCCATGAAAGCCCTTTACTCTGCAGTTATGCAGAAGAGAAGCAAAATACCAATCTTAGCAATCTGCCCCCCTCCTCACACACCCATACAACCATGACAACTGGAGTAGGTGTCTTACATTTCCCATAACCACATGGAGAGCAGAGATACCTGCTGAGGAGGACAAAGAACCTGGGGCAGGAGGTGCAGATTTGCCTTGGGATCTTCCTGCTCCACTGTTAGTTGCATAAGGAGAAGTTGCTGAGGAGTGTCTAGGTGAAGGACACAAAAGCCTCAGTGCTCCTGTCCCCATTGGACCAGCTGAAGGCCAGTTCCACTTCTACAGCTCTCTGGAGAAGAGGGTTATGTGATGATCTGAAATTACATCCTTTTTCTCACTGGCCAGCTGATACACGGCTCCTGTGCCAGCTTAGCAGTGGGACCTGAGTCTAGGAAAATTACCTGTAAAAGAAACCACTAGCAGGTTTATTATTCTTCTATAGATAATTTTGTATATGAAATGTATTGAAAAGTACCAACCAAATTTGGACTCTCAAGGCCTGGTTCTCTTCAGCAAGTCAGCTACAGTAGACTGCTAGAATCAGTAGGCTTTGACTTGTATAAAAAGCTTCTGTCAAAGAAGACATGCAAATCTGTACACTCAAACAGCTATTATACAGCTTGAGCATCACCAGCTTATACTATTTCAGATATTTTCCTTTAAGAATCTGATGTTGAGATTAAAAGATTACACAAGAATTGGTTTAAATTATTAAAAAAAAAAAAAATCAAGGCTCCAAAATAAAACTCTCAAGACATAATCCCATTAGCTGCAGAAGAAAATATGAATTGAGCTCATCTCAAAAACTGAGAAACCACAAGACAAAGTTAAACACCTCATTTTCAGCAATCGTGCATCCATGCAGCATGTTTTTTTGGTACTGTGGTTACCTGATGGCTTGCTCTGAAATACACAGATTGAAGGGGTTACAGCACAAAGCTGAGTGCAGAAAAGGTCTGTTGTATGCACTTTCCACCCCAGCTATGAATTCACACCCTGGGCTCAAAACCTGTTTTGAACTCTTCTCAGAGGTCACAAAAAGGAAAACCTTTCGCTCCGGCCAGCTGCTGTCCTCCCATTCAGAGGCAGCAGTCCTCTTCACAGCCAGGTGTGCTGAAAGCTACCTGAAGCATCCGAGATTCAGGCTGTGGCAGGGATGCTGCCTTGCCTGGCTGCAATGGGAATCATGGCTGGAAGATGGGGGAAGCAAATGCCACCCACAGACAAGTTCTAGGAGGCCAGATCTGAGCTGGTTTAAGGTAAATGAAATAAAGCTGCCTGTGATAAGACTTTTTGCAAGGGAACGAGAGCTCAGGTGCTGGTATCCAAAATTCTCTTGTGCTTTTCCACCTACACTGAAGTTACAGATGGCATTTGATCAACAGAAAGAGAGTGGGAAGCATCTTAACCAGGTAAACTAATCTGCTCCCTTCTCCTTCCCTGGGAAAGGAACAGCCTCTGCTATAACATAGAGCTTGTTTTTGCTTCAGTGAATAAGATTACATCAGAAACTCCAAGAAGACCTTTCTGAAGAGCAAAAAAAGTTTCATGAACCTTCTTTGTTGCCAGGACTCAGTGATGCAAACAGATGCTGCATCACCATCCACAGACAGTGCGTAAGAGACACAACGGTCTCCTAAACAGACTTGTGCAATAAAAAATGACAGCAGGGAACGCAGAGTACAACCCCATATTGCAGGAACCCATCCTGACTTTTAAGAGCCTATATATGGCAATAACTCTCTTTTCACTGTTACCAAAGTTCTTAAAACAATCCAATAACAGTTTATCATTTTCATAAATGTTAGTCTGTAAAATCATACCCTCCTCCCTGCATTGCATGGCCCTTACACCTAATTGCAGATCAGAGTGGGGTGAGAAGGTTTTTTTCCAAGATTTTTAAGGTTTTGCTGAGGCACCAGCCATACTCCTCCTTTACATAAAGATGTCCTGTGTCCCAAGGACTGATGGTAACAGTTTTGGTGAGTTAATTTCTCTCTCTTTCTCTCTTTCTCTCTCTCTCTCTCCATTTCAAGTTGCATCTGGAGATCACTTTTTGAATATTTTCAAATTAGAGAAATATATACCAGAATGGTTTGTAGTTCAATGGCATTCATGAAAAAATGCCGGAAGAGAGTATTTGCAGGACAATTCACACAGGGAGGACTATGAACAAGTGCGATAAGGCTACAAGTTAGGTCATACTAATATTTATACTATGCATTTACTACTTATATGTCTCTGTCTATGTATTTTAACAGAGATTGTGCAAAATTCTCTGAGCCTGACTCTTCACTCTTGTGCATCATGCTAAAAGTTGCTTTTTTCCCTCTTCTATCTATTTACCTGTAGGCAAAATCAGAAGACAATCCCACTATATTCCTTTCTATTTACTGCCTGGGAGCCATCTCATTTTGTTTGTGGGAAGCAGTGCTTGCTACCAAACTCAGCATCAGAAAGAAAGACAAGGCTGTTCCTAAGCATCTGAGTAAACTGCTTCACCAAGAAAACGTGAGTTAAGCTGTCAGTAATAAGTACATTTATTGGCTAGACAGTAAAAAGTACTGAAGAGTTTTTTTAAAAAAATCTGAGTTATTTAAGCTTAATTTATGACCAGGAAAATAAACCCTCTCTTCCACTATTAATGTTTTTTATCTGGGCCATCAAATGTCACACCCTACTGATTTTGGATGTAAGGTCACTGGAAACAACATATCAGTGGTGTCAGCAATACAAATCAACTGAAATTCCCCTAAAAATAAAAATGTCAGGAGTAAAATAATAGGCAATAGTTATTTCATGGCATGAAAGACTTGTAATATATCAAGAGTTCACCTTTTTCTATCTTTATCATATATCACTTTGAACATTAAGTATACCTCCATTTCATATATTTTAAATATAGATAATGTATCTAGCTAAAACAATAATCTCAGAGAAAAGTGCACTGAAATGATTGTTTAGGTTTTGCTTTTTGAAATGTCTCCTAATTTATATCAAATGACGAAACAATAGCCCTGTCTATAAAAGGCAGTGCGGTGCACCAGCAGATGATTTCTAAGAACATATTTCTGCGTTAATGGAATATGGGAATATAAAATTGACCTGGACCAATGATTTCAGCAAGAAGAAAATGAAGGGGTGGCCCTTCACTCTGGCTGACCCTTCATTTGGCCCATGAAGAGAAGACACAACCTAAACCAAGCATTGTAGGAAATGGTAACAAATGCCACTGGGAAGGCAACAAGCAGCACATATTTGTGAAAATGCCTCCTTTGAAGTTTCTGCGTAGATTAACACATCCATAGCTGTTAAATTGTCTTTAGTATAAATGCAGATTTCCTTAGGCCATTTGTGACTGGTATTAAATGGCTACTAGAAAACATGTTACTAATTTGGCTTGCTTCACCATGCTGAATTAAAACTAAACATGCTAAATGTCACAGCGTGATGCACGTGGCACTCACACAAAGAGAAACAGACCACTATAAACCCATGTTGAAAAGCCACAGCAACATGAATCTGCACACTCAGATCAGATGCAGTTGAGTTTGTGACAGAGTACCAGCCTGCGAGCATTTGGATTGTTTATGTATAATGAGGAAGAGGATGGGGACAGACTGGCTCAGTGCTGTCACCTCACCTCTAACGAATCTGGGCCCACACCTATGGAGCTTCCAGGCATGGGTACCTCTTGGGGTCCCTGAACACTCTTTTAGGGTACAAGCCCTTGATCCAGTGCCCCACATATGAGCAGGAGCCAGGAGCCTGGCTGCCCATCTGCAGCACCGTGTCTTTGGATGCTCACCATTGCTGCCCAATGAGCAGGTGAAGCATCCCTTTCCCCAGAGTGGGGCTATAGGGTGACTTACCCCACTTTTCCTTGCATTTGTGAATCTTGTGTCCCTTTCTTCCCTCTCTGTCATGTCTTTTGGCTGATCCGTGTGTGCCACTTCCATTTCACCTTGCCTTCAGAAAGGAGGAGTTGCTTACACTGACACAACATAGCTGCAGAGTTTTGGCTCACTGTTATGTCCAGTCTGGCAAAGGTAGGATGCAGCCCTACCACAGGTAGTGCCCAGCTATTTGGGATGGCTTTTAATTAATTTGCTGTGAGCCAGAATTCATAACTTTTTTTTCTCACATCACTCTCTGTATGTTTGAGTGATATTTGTAGCAGGTATAAAATGTAAGTTGCTGCGGTGACAGGTAGGACAGGTAGGTAGCAAACAAAGGGGACAAGGAAAAGTTATTCTCACAAGGCATGATGAGATTAAATTATTTTCTGATGGGATGAACACATCAGAATCTAAGACAGAAATGCTCTCAGAAGCTTCTAGAAAGAAAATTCAGAGGCCTGTGGGAACCTAAGGTACCCAGGCAATAGTTCAGGGGGAAAGAAACACCCTGTAATTAGTACAAACATTTATTGCAAATAAGAGGTATGATAGTGGTTAGAAAACACTTTTGATAGATTCTACCAGTGTGTCACTCAAAAAGTTTATCTTTAGGGTCCTTTCCTAGAGAAGACAGCACACTTGTCCATGAAGTCCTTCCATATTATATGGGAGCGCAACAGAACTCCACTTCCTACTTACATTAAAGTTGTGGGTGCCCAACACTATTCAAATATACAACATGCAGATGTGTTGGTGGTGGAACATGAGGTGACAACTCAGATAAGTGAAATTTGACAGGTTAAGGATGAATCATACCAGCCAGCTCCTGTATATGTTGTTCTAGCAGGGCTGATATGTTACTGCATCATGTGGAGCACAAGCCGAAAGGTATGTCACCTGGAAACGGTGGGAAGGGGGGATGCAGCCTAGAAGGTAGGAGAGATGTCAGCAGGTAGGTATGACAGATCATTTCTCCTGTAGATGAAACCTATTAAACAGATTCCGTAATATTCTCATTAGGGAGTCTGGAAGCACCTCAGTGATAATAGAACTGCTTTTCTGTCTGTGTTTTGTGGTCACTATTGCCACAGATACGTGATTTTTCTATTTGTTCCCACACTTTTCCTTTGTATTGATTCAGCAGTTTTCTCAGGCAAGAGAACTTGGGCTTCGTGACAGAGTCACATTCTAGCTCAGACCAGTAAGGTGTATTCCCCAAAAGAGAGATTCTGGAAACACATTTAATTTTTTTATAATTTACATAATGTAAGAATCAAGATACTGACTTTGAGAAACTGTGCATGTCATCCTTTTCATTCCCTGTAGTACTGTCAAAATATTGTCCTCGGCATGGAAGAAGTGAAATGTATATGATGAATATAGTTTCCCTATATCAGAAACTCTCTGATCTTCCCTGTTATGATGCACTTCTCCATTTCTGACTTGGATTCAGATTCTGTCTCCCGTATTAACCTACTGTGATCTCATCAGGAAAGCTGATCCATGAAGCTAGGGTTATAGCAAATATTACTTAACCTAATAACTGGTCTGACAAGTTTTTAAATGTCTTTTAATATTTTCTCCCCAGTTGTGTTTTCATTCACACTGTGTTGATAGCAGCTGAGTAGCAGCAACCATGGAGTTAGGCATAAAACCTGTATTTTCCTTCCCTGTGGTACACAAACATATTTAAACTCCAGAGGAACCTGTGAGACAGTCTTATTTACTCTACTTGACATGCAAGCGTACCCTTTCTCCACACCTTTAGCTGTAAGACATTTTTAAATCTATTTATGGCACAAAACATGCTAGGGGAAGAAATCCTTTATTTATCTGCAGTAGGTTCAAGAGCACCTACACATGGACAAGGTCCGTGCTGCTTCACAAATAGAAATCAGCCTTGACCTGTAGAAACCAATCATGGACTTATTGTGTTGTTTGTGTGACACAAACCCAGTGTCTCTTCCCTATAGAAAGCAAACTGAGATGGCTAAACTGACTTCACTTGGTAATTCTCTCAGCAATCTGATCAAAATGATTAATGGTCATTCTGATCAACGCTGGATTTAATTCAAGGTCATAGAAAAAAAAAGATGAAAGGTCACTTTGCTGACCAACCTCTATTTATCTATGGATTTTTTTATTATTAAAGAAATTAATCTGATAGTGTTTCCATACACAACACATCAATTATTTATACATTTGATACAAAATGACTTCATACAAATATTAAGATTGAGTCTTAAATTGCTGACATGGGGCACAGAGATTTAGTGTTATGATGAACCTCATCTAGATTGACACAGCTGAATCCCAGTTTAAAAATGTAGGTTTAAATGTGTACTGATCCTTCTATTATACAAAGCCAGACCTACTTACACCAGATGTTACATGTACTGGATAAACTGAAGTCCAGAAATAAAACTTGCCTTGCAAAAAATCTTAGCTTTTATGACACATTTATTGGCATGTCTGCTTTCAAGAAAGCTTAGCCCACCATCCTTCATTTTGAGATTTGAAGTGAGAGATATGTTTAAAAAAAAGACACAGCAATTTTATTCAGTCCCCAGAAGTTTGAGGGGAACATTCTCAGCCTTAAAGCACTGAATTTCAGTCGGAAGTAATTTCTATTGTTGCTTCATCCTATTACTTGCAAAATCAATATAATCAGAGGCATATTCAGTTCATTACCAATTTGAACCCTTGCCCAGTTTTTTTCAGTCTGTTGCTTTTTCAAAACACTTTATTAAAAACTTGGTTTGCTGTCACCCATTTTAAGGGGAAATAATATCTCACAACTAATCATTTATTAAGATAATGCAGCCACACAATGCAGAAAAACAAAGTGACCTCACTAGAAACAGATGGAGAGTAAGAAATAAACCTTTGCTTGGTTGCACATGAATATTTTGAACTTACACGTGAAATATGTATTAGCTGTATTTCCATCCCAGGAGTGATAAATACAACATTAGATTGAAAAACAATTATTTCTCTTGCTTTTGGGCATACAATACATTATTACCTAGACTCACTTATTGTTTCAAATAATGCCTTCTGAGTTGTCATGTGTTTTTCACTTCTCATAAATGCCTATAACAAGAGACAAGAAACCTGAGCAAAATGTGAAAACTGTTTCATCGTATTACTGTTATTTTGTTCTTTTCTTTCTGCTGCCTCATTAGGCCAGTTGTCAAAAATCCCATAGCAGAGAGCAAAGGTTTCCATTTTCAGTGATGGATGATGGGCTAGAGTGATCTCTTAAAACTGCAGACAGTGCCTGCCCAATGCAAAATGCTTTGATGTTGAGGGGAGGTTTTCCATGGATTAATGTCAAAAGAAACCTTTATATATTAGTCACAGGATCCCGCAAAGCTCACATTAGGAACCATGCATGCCGACCTCACTATCATCACTAAATATTGGGTGACCAGCTTACCTGGCCTCTGGCAAGTGTTATCAATGGTCTCCTTGCCTTCCTCCTGTGTGCATACAGCATTGCTGCTGGGGCTGTACACAAGGGTGTGAAAACTGGTTCTCCACACACTCTTCAAAGCTTTACACAGAAGCTCAAAATCTCCTGTGTCACAGGGACTTGGTTTCAGCAGCACACCTTCTCTGAAGGTGCATGTGCTTCACCCTGGGTTAATAAGATGCCCAAGGGGCATTGGCCTTGCTGAAAGATGCATGGGGATTGCCAATAACTCCCCAGCAGGAATGTTAAAGAAATACCTCCCAACTCATGTTTACAGCTCCTAAGGGAGGAGTTTGAAAGCCCCACAAAGAGTTTGGGTAAGGGCAGAGCGATCCCCAAAAGTGATAGCTGGATCCAGGATGTAAGTTTTTCGTGGGAACTGGACTGCTCCTACCCAAGTCCTGTTGGCCCTGTGGAAGCATCATGACAACTTTCTAACTGTATAACCAAGGAGAGAAAAACCTCTCAGAGCTGTGCTGTAGTTTTACAGTTTACAAAACTGGTCTCTGGACCACTCATGCAGGCCCCCATTTCTCAGTACATCCCTCAGCTGTGCCTAGCAGGGGTCCATCCCTGCTCACTGTTAGTGCAGGTTACTGAGAGAAAAAACAGGTCTTCCAGTAAGCACCATTAGGGGGAAAGTGCCCAAAGTGCAGAAAATCACCAGAGAGAGGATCTGGAATGGACAATCTCCCACACAGTACTTTTAACAGTACAGTATTAAACGCCTTTATGGCTATTATTTATTCATTTCATTCTTCTTACAGGCAGCATCCCTCAAGAGCAAGTATTCACCCATCTATATATGTATGTGAGTTTTTGTCCTTTTTGTTTATCATGTGCTTTGTCCTTTGTTCAATTTACCTTCCTCCTTTTTTTTTTCTCTCCCCCTCTTTTGTTTTACTGTTGTTGTTTTAATTTTTTTCCCCTGTATTTTTTATTCTTATTCTAGCTTGTCTTCTACTCCTGGCTTCTTCTCATTAAAATATCCACTGAATAGATAACATTGACAGACAGACAGACATAACCACCTTTTAAGATGATACCTTGCCATCACTGAATGTCTGAGGGAAACTGAGTCCCTAAGAGTCTTTCCCATCCAGGGCAAACCGCAGTCAATCAATCCAGCACATTGCACAGACACGGACTTGTCCCTGAGAGGGCTAAAAGGGTTGACAGAATGGTGCTAAAGGCATTTCTACAAGAGTAGTTACTACTTGGATCCTCTGGAAACCACAACATACAGATAAATCAATCACAGACTAACCACAGCTGGCATTAGATAAATTCACAACTCATGAATGGAAGTGAATTGTCTTCTTGTTTGGTAATTCAGTTGTTTAGTCCCAAGATCAGTTTGCCAGTTTGAATCAGTGCAGATTTCTGTAACTCAGCACTGCACGTCACAGCTTGAGTAAAACAAATGCTCCAGTCTTCTTTGAACTTCTGAATATTTTGACCTTCAGAACTTATACCATGAATTTTTCAATTAACTAGCTCATAATTAAATCAACTGATTAAATAAAGAAGTTTTAGTTGATAAAGTACCGTTATGCATTCAGATGGCACGGGAGTTTTAATGATATGTAGATTGTCCGTAAGAGCAGCTCAGAAATAGACTCCATCCTCCTACACAATTTCAGGGGTCCCTCCCGACCCCATAGCCCCCTCACTGCCCAGGCAGCCCACCCAAACAAGGCACAGCAGCTCTGGAGACAGGACACTTTATCTCTGCCCTTGGCTCCATGGATGCTGACAAGGTGTACTGCAGTTTTGTGCCTCCATTTCACACTCCAAAATGAAGCTGTAATGCCACTCCTACTACAGGGTGCTCCAAGAGGAGCATGATCTCCCTCAAGTCTGAGACAGCCTTGCAACACAAATGTATATTCAAGCAGTGGTTATAGAGTTAGGAAGGGAGGGGTTCTCACCATGTATTTTTCAGTGAAGGGCACGTGTGATAAAAGCTGGAGGAAACATAAGAAAAAAAAAAGGAAAAAATGGACATTGTTCAAGCAAGTCTTGGGAGATGTGGCATTAATAAAAGCAGTTTTTTTGACTGAATGCTGATTGAAGCAAGTTTGCAGTTGAGAATGAAGATGCCCTCTCCTGTTTTGTTTTTTTTTTATTTAGCTTTTGAGCAAGAGCTGCTGGTTTCTATGTAAATAGGTGGCTTGCCTAAAATATTATGGTCCACATGGATTCCCCCCTTTATAGCAAGCAACTTACGGAGTTCTCAGTCTTGGTTCACCACTGGGCCCAAGCACCAAGAGGCATGGGGTGAAACTCCACCACGTGACTATTGCAGGCATCTCAAGCCCAAGCCACCCTTGTCCTTGCTTGAGCAAAAAGAGTTTTCCATTGTATACGAACCTGGTTTTGCATCATTACCAGGCTACACCAGGAAAAGCTGCTTGACTTAAAGGCGTCATTTGGCATATCATTCCCCATCCTCTAAAGGTGACCACCTGGAAAAAACACCGTAACAACAAAAAAATATTTCTTGGAGGATAGAAACAAAGCACTCAGGATTTTTCTAAGAGATCTTTACGCCTATTGGATTTTTCTAAGAGATCTTTACGCCTATTCCTCAATGTAAATGGGTTTTTTTCCAAATGAAGAACTTGATATGCCACCTGACGCCATACCTACTGCTCAGAGTCTAAATTTAGACTCTCTTCAGAACTGAAACTATACCAGAAGAAAAACGTTTAACAATGGGCTTTATTTAATTTGACATATCCCTCTTGCAAATACTTGCCTTGCAAAATCCTTTAGTGTTCATTTAAGTAGGACAGTTTCTTTCCTTTGTGTAATTCAAGTGTGGCATAAAGTGGGAGCTACCCATTTAAAACACACACACATCCAAAGTAGAAAGATAAAACAAGTGTAAAACAACCAAACTGCTTAATGTTGCAAGTGAGGAGTAAGAGGAGGAAGGAAGGAAGGAGAACAAAGAAAGAAAAAAATGCCAGAAAGAAAAAAAGAAAATAAAATAGTTGCACAACATTTTGCTGATTCTTCTCAGGATAGGATGCATGTAATATTTATCACATTGTCAATATTTTGACATTGTCACTTAAATATCTCACTATTGAAACAACCTGAAAAGTGGTAATGTCATATTAATACCAATTATTAGTATTATATACAACAGATCAGTTCCCTTGCATGCATGCCTTCTGTCAGTATTATCTTCTGTGTTTCATTTCCCTTTTCTGGAAGTACATGAAGGGGAGCAGGATCTGCTGCTACTCCTCCCCAAAGCCATAATCCCATGTTTGGGACGTGAGACTTAACTCTTCTATGATGGACTATGGTGATGCAGACAACATGTAATAGGATCAGAAAAATCAAAAACTGGCTTCTTAGAATTGAGTTAATGTGTTTAATAACAGAGAGGAACCCAAATCCACAAAATAATTCATACCCAGTAATGGCACTAAGTGGAATGTTTTAAAAACATTTTCAAGATGTATTACTAGATTTTTAATTCCTAAACCGAGCATATAGCACATTCGTTTGATTCAGTATCTAAAAATAAACTTTTACTACTTTTTATTCCTGCTAGCACTGAAACAATTAACAAAGCAAAGGGAGAGAGTGTGAGAAGCGTATGAGACCCCCTCAGTCCACAGCTCTTAAGTGCACTCCCAACTGCATAGTCCAGCTTTGCCCTTAGCTTCACACCTGCAGCCCCACTGGTACGTGTCTCCTGGTGGTTGAAGAAGAGGTGCGGTTTTAGTCTGTGTTAGGAGGAAGAGAATGTAAATATGATTTTCCAAAGGTCAAGCAGCTAGGTATCATGATATTGATGTGTAGGTGAATCTCAGATGGGTATTTAAACAGGTGACAATGGCAAGAGTTGTCAGACTCTAGATAACTTCTGAGTAAGATACTCATTAGATGGATCATTAGATGACGGTGAATGTGGAAGGCGCAACCATGAAAGAAGAAACAGAGAAAAAGCTCATCTAATAGAGAAGCAAAAAGAGGCACAGGTTTGCTTCACTGGAAAAAAAGGAAGGAGTATGAGTAGCTAAACAATGAGAGGACAAGAAAGATACTCAACTCCAACAGAAGAAAGAGGCTGCACTCGAAGAATCAGGATGTTGTATGAAAAAAAAGAAAACCCAGGGAAGGGAAGGGAAGGGAAGGGAAGGGAAGGGAAGGGAAGGGAAGGGAAGGGAAGGGAAGGGAAGGGAAGGGAAGGGAAGGGAAGGGAAGGGAAGGGAAGGGAAGGGAAGGGAAGGGAAGGGAAGGGAAGGGAAGGGAAGGGAAGGGAAGGGAAGGGAAGGGAAGGGAAGGGAAGGGAAGGGAAGGGAAGGAAGGAAAGGAAAGGAAAGGAAAGGAAAGGAAAGGAAAGGAAAGGAAAGGAAAGGAAAGGAAAGGAAAGGAAAGGAAAGGAAAGGAAAGGAAAGGAAAGGAAAGGAAAGGAAAGGAAAGGAAAGGAAAGGAAAGGAAAGGAAAGGAAAGGAAAGGAAAGGAAAGGAAAGGAAAGGAAAGGAAAGGAAAGGAAAGGAAAGGAAAGGAAAGGAAAGGAAAGGAAAGGAAAGGAAAGGAAAGGAAAGGAAAGGAAAGGAAAGGAAAGGAAAGGAAAGGAAAGGAAAGGAAAGGAAAGGAAAGGAAAGGAAAGGAAAGGAAAGGAAAGGAAAGGAAAGGAAAGGAAAGGAAAGGAAAGGAAAGGAAAGGAAAGGAGGAGGAAGAAAACCCATGAGCTGTCCTTCATGATGGGCCAAATGACACTGCCACAGCCACATTAGAGGTGATCATGGATGGCTGCCAGCTGAAAATGCAGAAATGAATGAAGTTACAGGCGCACTTCGGTAGGCAAAGAGCAGAAGCATGACTCGAGGTAGGATAAGCCCATGGCTCATGGGCCAGTGCTATGAACGAGGTGCTGGGATGGGTGACCCTACAAAAGGGTTCAGTGTGAGAACTGCTCTTAGGAATGGACTCCACACAGATAACTCTCAGGATTCTGGTCGCAAAACTGATAAGAACTTTAAACTAGAAACAGAGGGGAAAAGGTTGGGAGACTCAATCCCCATACTTGATTCTAATGCAAGGCAAAAAGGAAAATCAGACAAATGAGATTATTGCAATGGGTAATAGGACACAGAAGGGGAGAAGAATAGGCAGCAAGAGAATATGGGAATAATTTTAAAGAGAAGAATAAATGTTTGTGTAATACATTTAATGAAATTTGCTATTTAAAACTGGATTAAAACAGAGAAAATAAAGAGAAATGCTGTGCATTAAGACCAGATACATGTAGGAAGTAGAATCCCTGGTGCAGAACAAAAGAAAAAGATATTTCAAGAGCAACAGAAACACATTTCAATAGTAATCCTGTCTCAAAGACAGGCATTAAAAGGTATGCATTATTTTAAAAATAAGAAAAGGTAAAAGGCAGTGAGGTAGTAATTCTCATTAACTGATGAAGCAGACTGAAAAGAAATAAGAATTGATTGCTTCAGTAAAACCCAGAAACAGGCTAAGTCAAAAATCACTTTTGGAAAGCCTGAAAAAGAGCGTGTGCGGGAATTGAAAAAGAGTCTGCCACTCACTTTGATGGGTGGATTCTGTTATGGCTGGGAATCACCATCTTGTTACAAAAAATCTAAAGGAATACATTATTAGAAGAGTTTCAAGTTCACCATGCAGTAAGCAATGCTTCCAAATACAGAAGGACAAACAACCTTTGCATAAAAGGACCAAGTTTCTTCAGCAAGTAGTCCCAGGCTCTAGAGAAACATCACGTTAGATACAGGTCTGGTAAGTACCAAAATGCTTCAAGGTAACTGCTTTTAGCAAAGAAGTTTGGTCTAAATGACCACGAGCTGAATCAATTTTAAATAAGCAGAAGAACAAAAACAGACCTAGACCCATGATCTGGGAGTTTGACCTTGAAATGTCCAGCAAGCCAGAAAGTAAAATCTTAAGACCTCTAAGATCTGAATGAACAAGGGACTTGGCCTCAAGGGTACAAAAATCCCTATGAATTTGCACCCCCAACCCGCCCTTCCTGCACACAACAAAGGGGAAAAATTGTGGAGTAGGACAGACACTAAAAGGCATCAGGAAAGAGCAGACACAGACCAAAATAAAGAACCAACCAGCAACGAAAAACTTATTTATGGTCAAGAAGTGCAAGACTGAACTACAACTTGGTAAGACGCAGGCTGTGGGAGATCCTGCCAAAGAAACACACAGCAGGTGTGCATCAAAATCACAAACACAGAATCACACAGAATGGTTAGGATTGGAACAGACCTCTGGAGATCATCTAGTCCAACCCACAATATAAGTAAACCCACAACCCCCAAAATAAGTAAACATATGGACAAACTAATGCAAATATTACTGTTGGGGCATTTTTCACTGTCCCTCTGTTCCAGTTATCTCAGTGTAATTCAATTTTTACCAAGATCTGCTCAGCAAAGAACAGCATACCAGCTTCCAAGGCAGATTGGAGCTGGTTTATTCTGGCAAGATCTGTGTAGTCTATGAGCCTGTCCTGTGCCATGTCATTGCAAACTAGTTAAGCAAATCTTTTTTACTTTGCATGGCACTGGATGTGAGGAAATGAGAATGACTAAGTTCCATGTCTCCAGTCTCGGTTTTTACTTACCCAGATGTATCAACAGCACCATAAATCATCTCACCATACCAAACTACTTTTGACTACAGGAATTGCATAAGGGGAGCAAGTACCATCTTCAAGCTTTTATTTACATTTCATAGTGGCTGTTAAATAGCCATTTGGAGAGAGTAGAGTTGGCAGAAATGGTTGAGGAGGAAAATACAACTGAGGAAAGGGTGAAGAACTTTATGTATTAATTAGCCCAGTACAGAGGAGAACCTGATGCTTAGGAAGAGTTTGAATCTGGCCTTTGCAGAACAAATGCCACAAAAATAGGACAGGACAAACTTACCACAATGCAACCCCAGGACTGTGCTGTGAGTGCAGACAGGAGGAATCACACACACTGGGAGTGAGCATTAGCCCTCAAAGTGTTTTGGAGGCAGGGATGGTGTTTATACTGTATTTATATAGTGATTAGTGCAACAAGGTACTGAGCTTTGGCTCAGGTTTCTGGATTCAACTGTAATAACTACAAAAATTAAAGAGCACAGTCTTGGGCCTCAACCACTGTTTATGCTGAGCGCACCAATGAGTAACAATGGGTACCTGTATCACTGTGACAGGCAGGATACATTCAGGCTTTCTTCTGCAAGTCAGTTGAGACCCAGCATCTCATGTCATACGCCACAAACTTCAGTCATATGCAAAGCCTTCTGAGCATGCTGATTGGACTGTGGTGAGAATGGTCCTAATTGGGCAGGTGCTCCTGGGAACACTGAACCCATGGCCAAATGTGAGAATCAAAATCAGATGTCTGGCTGCAGCCAGGGCAATTCCAATCTAACCACAGCTCCCATCACTGTGGCGTACCTGGTCTGGATGGGAAGCATCCCAGGTGACCTGGAAAGCCCAAATCAATTTTTTAATTACAATCCCACTGAGGGGCTGGGGTTGGTGAAGGCAGTACAGAGCACCAGGCCCACCTAGCATGATAGGCAGGTATTTCCCAGCCAGCATTGCAGCACCTGGGCTAAGAGTAGCCCTTTGACCACACTGGAAAGCTAAGGATGGGGGCAGCAGTGACCTGCACCATTCATGCAAGATATGGGGATCCTTTGAAGTCCTCTACCGGTCCTTTGATCCCTCCAGTGCTACCTCCCAGTGTCACTGGGGTTTTCCCAGCCTCCTACCACTGCTAAGCATGTTCTAGAAATGGCTGTCCACTGTGTCACTTCAGCACACTATGGCACAAAGATTCCCAACAACATCTCCCTAGAGAATCCAGAATTTCTTTTTTAGGGTTACAGAAACTTTTAAAAACATTGGGTCCCACACGAGGCACATGCCTCCACCAGTGTGAAAAAATTGTGTGTAGCTTTGCTCCTTCAGGTGACTTCTTTGTGCATCAGGTAAATGATAAATTACCCTGTCAGTCAGAGCTCTTCCTTTCAGGGAGATAAAAAGCATGTGCCTGAATAGATGCTACTTTGCTTTAGCTGCCACACAGACTCATGGATGGATGTGACAGTTTGCTTCTGTGGCTCCCAGTCCTGGGAGCTGCCCCTTAGATTCGGCGTGGGATTCTGTGAAGTGTCGCAAAACACCAGCCAGAGCTAAGGTTTGGGCTTCTGGGCATCACCTGACTACACAACCCACTGCAAAGGCTGCAAGCTGAGGACAGCATGGAGTTGCTTTCATATCTAACCCAGTGGATGACACACACAGTCCCCGCTCCAGGCTACAGCGTAACTTTGGCCAGGGCAAGAGCTCTGGGCTTTGTGCTTGGCACAGCACCAGGCTGGGAGCTGGTGGACTGAATCAACAAAAAGCTGCATCCAAGCCAGGATAGGTGTCCCTGAAAAACAGAAAGATATATATGAAAGTGACATGAGGAAAGAAAGGACTGGACAAAATTCACAAGCTGAGGAGCAGCCCTGTCCCATAGATGTCTTCATGGAGTCTATTTTTACACTTCTCACAACCAGATACTTATCAAAGGAGGAAAATGTGGTTCTTGATGGGCAACCAAGTCTCAGCTCTTTACTTGACTTACCTCCATCCTCACGGCACCACCTTGCTATCCCCATAAACATTTTCTCCAAGAGTGATGACACAAACCGTTGCAAAGCTCCGGTGGCCCTACTCAGTTAAATGCACTGTGGGGAGAGGAGGGTTGCTGTTTATGGGGCTGTTCTAATGAGGGATGATCCAGAAAGATTTTTAACCTTCTCATCATCATGATATGATAGCCACAAGGGTAGTGAGCATTGTACAACCAGGTTGGTCCACTTCCAACCAGTCTGATAGGCATGTGGGTGCCTATACCAAACAGTTTGGAGCATAAGGAAAACCTACACAAGTCCTACTTTATTTTTTACTGTACTGCCTAATAGATGCTCTGTCAAGTTATACATTTCTTGCTGTGACAAATTATTCTTCTTCTCCTGACAGGACATCCAGCTGAGTCTGCTGTGCTCAATTAGGAGAAAATGCATATTTTAATTCGCCCCATGGTGTAGTAACATTTCACTCTGTGGCCTTGGCAAAGGCACCATTTAACTATTTCTGCAGTGGTTTCACACACAGCACAGTATTCCAACGTCAGCAGTATTTCCGTCTGTTCTAGTTTCCCTGGTAGTACTCCCCCAGGCATTGGGATGTGGACAATTAAAGCCCACTTTATCATTTTGGAACCAATCATTTCCTTCCCCTGATACAGTTCATCACTACACAGTACCTGCTCTTACCACCGCAACCATCTTTGCTTCTCCAGGCTTCTGCAGTCTACTGGTAAGCTGTTATGACCATTCTTCACTGATGAACTGGCAAAAAGTGGTCCTATACCCTTCCTAAAACAATGCTTCGGGTCTCTGCCCTCCTCAGCAGTCATGACCAGTTCCAGATCTCTTCCCATCTACAGCAATGAACAGAGATCACCTGAAAACCACAGAGCCTATGTTATATGGAAGAAAAAGGTCACCTGTTTTCAATAAATCATGAGGACTTCTGTGAAATGTCTTCTAATGCTGTAGTAGCACTTGAAAACTACCCAGACGTGACTCAGCAGTCATGGAGAGCTGATGGGATGGGAACCCACACGACATTACTTTTATGGTGCAATATGGCTCTCTTCGCTGTTTGCAGGGAAAATAAACAATTAAGGGTTATTTGTGGGGAAAAAACAGTCCAGGGAGAGGAATAAACTGCACTAAAAAAAAAAAAAAAAAAAAAAAAAAAGTGGAAGATTCTTACAGGAAGATTCTTTACAGGAAATCGGGATCTCTGTGGAAATATTCAGTTGTGCTGGTACATTCAGGACTGGTTCTGTCCAGAGGAATGGCACTGCTCTCTTTGACTGCTTCCAGGCTATTTTTGGCCCACTGAGTCTCATAAATACTTCTAGAGAAATCTTTAATTTCAAGTCCAAATTTTTAGCCTTTCAGCTTTTTGCAGAGGATTTTCCTGTATGCTGTTTTGCTTACCTGCAGTCGGAGGTTTGATCATTCGAAAACCTTGTTTGTCCAAAACAAACTCATGGTCCCTGATGTAGTCAGTAGCCTGAAAATCCCATTAATTATTTGAAACCATGTTTAGCTGAATTAATTCGATGTCTTCTACTCAACTTGGATAACAAAGGTTTGACTACATTTCTTTTATGTGAAGTGTGCTCTCTGGTACTACTTACCCTATTAAAAATATATCTTGCCTTTTAATCAGCACAAGGAAAACAAAGATAAGCCTGCTGAAAAGAGCCTTGAAAAGCAGTTAAAGTAGCAGAGGAATTACATGCAAGTCTGTAGAGTATATTTATGGTTATAAAACATCATATAAAAATTTAATTGGTACCCATGAAAGACACCAGCAGCTGGGTTGAGAGGGTTCTCCATGGAACAGTTCAGCAAGGCAACAGCAGAACAAATGTTTGCCTTTTCAATGCACTCAAAGTCTGTCTTGGAGCACCAGTACTGAATGGTCAAGCCTACTTACCCTGTTTCCCCGAAAATAAGACAGGGTTTTACATTAATTTTTGCTCTAAAACTTGTTACTTTTTTACATGTATAGCTGCCTGGACACTATTTAAATTTACCTTTTTATTAATTGTAACTAGGGCTTAATTTTGGAGTAGGGTTTATATTTTGAACATCCTCAAAAATCCTGAAAAAATCATGCTAGGGCTTATTTTCAGGGCAGGTCTTATTTTTGGGAAAAGAGGGTAGTCCTGACCTTCTCTCATGTGGCCAGCCAAGGCTGGCCAGGGAAAGGGATCAATGTATATTCTGATTAAAGGACTCAAGGGTTTCTGGCTTTGTGTTGGTAAAGGCAGTCAAAGCAAGCAAATCAAGGCAGTTTGAGATTAGGATTGCTGTACTTAAAATAAGATTTTAAGAAATGGTCACCTCTCACACTGCATTGCAATACATCTGCAAGTCAACAGACTCATCCACAGTAGCCCTGGTGGGTCTGGTATCTAGTCGGGCAAGTAGTCTGTTACAACCAGCTGGGTGATCCCAGGACTTCTGAGGAAAATCCAGAGGCTTTGAGACATGTCAGCTCCCTGGTTAGCAACAGGCCCAGTAGCTACCTTAGATATGAAGCAGTGATATGTACACAACAAAGTGGGCTTTCATTAACAGCCCCTCTTTTCCATGGGAGAGCACCGAGTTCATACATCACACAGTTTGAGCTGCTCATGCAACACCACTGGTCATGTTGACATTGTGCATCACTGTCATTTGATGTGGTGGGTTTGCTGCACAGCCACTGCTACTGGAGAGATAGCTCAGCCATTAACTCCTTTAAGCTAGTTGTTATTGCTTTTAATTGTAGATCTGTGCCGGATCTGAAACAGTGCCTTAGCAATGAAAAACTCCCTAGGAGATATGGGAATATCTCATTAGCAAAATTACTTTTTTCCACGAGTGGTTTTTGTGTAAACATAAAGACCTTCATTTACAATGAGAGCACTTCAGCAGCCATCTCTTCTTCCTATTTAAATGTAATTTGTCAAGAACATGTACTATTTTCTTGTATTCATATGGAAAGGAGCAAGATCCTTCAGGAGTTGGCTGATGAGGTACGTGTTTCAGGCAATGATAAGTAAAAAAAGCAAATGTAATCTGGGTGTGGCTTTTTGTTTAGTTGTTTTCCTGTTGCTGAGCTGCTTTATCTTATTCAGCTAATCCTGGCCCTGTCGTAGCAGGGTCTTACTGGGATGTAGTATCTTGTGTGGCTCACATCACAGAAAAAAGTGGAGGACAGATGTTTTACAGGACTTCTTTGAAGCAGGTACAATCCCCCCTTGCTGCCCAGTACAGTTGGCTCAGACGACACTCAGCCAGAGACACCGGTCACCCCTCCAGCAATTTATGTTGTTCTGTACACCCCAATGGGAGACAAGCACTACTTAATGTAGTTTTGCTGTCTTCTTCTTTTTTTTTTTTTTTTTTTTTTTTTCAGTTAAGGAACCAGGAACAAAGAGAGAAAGTGAGGAAATTCAGTTAGGGAAACAATGACATGTCTATGTCTACCTTTCAGAGAAATAACTTTTGGGTTGAGGCTTGAATAACCTTGATTTGTTTTCACAAAACAAAATAAGCAAGTTTGGGAGATTAACACCAGGCCTTGAAAGAATAATGCAGGAAGGAGACTGGATAAGACAGAAGTGGGAGGTGGAGCATTTTACCCCTGAACACTGTGGAAATAGTAGTAGGAGGGGGAGGTTAACAGAGACTGTAGGTCCTGCACAATTCACAGGAATGGGCTGTAGGACAAGGATTGGCTGGAATCCTGATTGTACAGCCCCAGTGCAACTGGTCAGGCCAGAGCACCAATGGCCATTTGGGTGACCGGATGTGCTGTTAGACCACAGAGGCATGGGAATACCTCTTCCCTGTCAAAGGTGACCGTATTAAATTCCCTGGAACTCTGTGTGGATTAGGATGTCGATGATCACTTCTTTTTCCCAGGGGGACATGTTCTTGCCCTGCTTTCACCAAGTTAAATTCATTTTACTTGATCTCAGCTTCCCACCCCAGTGATATATCAAATGCAAAAGCGAGACTTGTTGGTACTTTCTTGGTGACAGATTTCTCACTTTAGAAAAAAGGAAGAAACAAAAAACTCAGGTCAAAGCCTTGATCTGGCAAAAGAAATGTTATTCACCAGCAGGTAGGAGCTGCCAGCCCACAACCAATGAACACCAAACAAGCAGTGTAGACATCTACCCATGGGAGAGAACATCCTGAGTGTCACTGTCTCAGGAACAGAAGCATTTATGCCACTGTTTCTATCATAACTTTGGAATACGGTTGACAAAGCAGGTCACATTAAAAACATGCAGATAATGGGTTATGAGGTCAAAAAGGACACATTAGTCCAACCAGTGCCAGAGCTGAAGGAGAAACTCAGCACTCCCAAGTCCCAGTCCAGCACCCTGTCAGAGCTTATTTTCTCCAGACCTTCTTACTTACCCCCGGATGCGACAGCAGCAGATTTGCATGCTGCCTCCACTCCAGTGAGACTCACCTTCAGAGAAGGATAGCAGATAATTATGAGCAAGCTCTCTGATGATCAGTTCATTTGCAATTCCTCACAAGCATGGTTTGGGTTTGGCATAATACCGGCCACTCCAGAAAGACAAATCAAGAGAGATGTGCAAATGGAGAGATGAGCATTTGTCCTTGAGGGAGGACGTTTAGCATACCTAGAAACACAACCATTTTTAAAATTAATTAATCCCCTTAAGGAATTGTGAGTGATGGATTAGAGACCTTAACTGGGGAAGCAGTCTGTGACATGCTGTGTGTTTGAGGAGGCACTGAAAAAGAACATGAGTTTGCAGTCTCATGTGCTTAAGCAAAACCATCAGCCTCAGAGCGGAACATATTTATTGGCTGGAGAAGGAGAGGCTCGGGGGGGACCCTTGGAGATATGTGCAAGCGGAGGAGGATCTGCAGCACCTACTGCTGTCCAGCCAGCTCTGAGAGCAGCTGTGCGAGAAGAGGAGAAAAGCTTGACATAGAATCACCGGGGAGGAAAATATAGCAAGCAATGACATTTTGAAAACATATTCTGGACTCTGAGAAACATCTATATAAGTAGGGTAGCAGACAATATGTGGGTTTCTTATTTTAATGTAAAGAACGGCAGGACATTGCTTCGGATGTGCTTCCTTGCTAAATCCGCCCGTTGGTTTCTGAGTCTGAGTCATCTCTGTCTTAGTATGCAATGTGTTCCACCAAGTAATGAGATTTCTTTGAGTTTCCACTGTATTAGATTTCGCTACACATCAAATATTTAATAAGAATTAGCATCCAGCTATCCTTCCTCCTCTCCTCCACAATAATATTAACTTCTACTGAGACACCAACATTTTGTGATTCACAGTGCTGCTTTGAAGGGTAAGTGAAAAATCTCAGTATATTTTTTCCAAGGGATTTGCTGTGGCCCTCTGCAAACACACAGTAATTAAGAAAAAGAATGACCAAGAGAAAAAGACAGTAAAATGAAGGTGTGAAAAGAGATTTCTCATTAGTCTTTGTGTCAGTTACAGTATCTGAGGAACAATTTCATAGCAATAGCATATTTATTTGATGTGGCACAGATATCTGGGCTCACTGTTACGGATGGCATTTGCTCTTAATGCTTAAAGTACCTCTTTAACAAAATGGCACTCCATAAAAATTTAGTGTGTTCCTACTGTAATTAAAAAGCCCTAGTCATTTTTGCATTTATGATATAAACTATAATAGCTGTAAAATCCCGCAATTAATTTACGCCAACATTTCATACTTGAGAAATTCTCATTACAAATTTCATTACTTATTCACTTATCTGTAATTTGTCCTATATAACCTAAAGAATATTAACAAATTTAGAGTCACTTTTGCTCTATTAAAAGCTAAATAGAAAAGCCTTTCACCTAGCAAGCCAATCGTGATATCATTCTCAACCCTGCTCCAAAATGGTGGTGAGCTACAGCCAGGCTATACAAAAAGAGATATTCTTTATGAAGCATAAGCCATAAATGACACACAAAAGTCCTCTGGAAACTGTGTGATGTATCCTGAGCTAATCCACTGCACCCTCATTAGTTTAAAGGCATTACAAGGCTTGAGTGTCTCACACTGTGGCTGTGAATATGACACACAGATATCTAAGGGCAGGACTGGCAATAGAGCAACAAGCAAATAGTTATATATCTAGCCAAAAGACACTATGCAAAATCCAAAAGACAGGGATTTCTGTTCCCTCTTCCCTCTCCAGTTTTCTTCCCTGCTGCTCACAGTCATTACTTGCACTCTGGAAGTCCGCAAGACTTGGAGGGCTGTAAAATCTTGAGGACCACTGACACAGAGCCTCAGTTTTCCTCCAAATAAGTGGCGGCACCGCCAGAACAAGGCGAAAGAAAGGACCAGCAGAAGAGGGTTGAGAATGTGAGCCAGCAGGAGTGGGAGAGGAACTTCTGTTCCTCTATAGGGTCTCCCAGCTGCTGAATTCTGACAGTGCAACAGCAAAACTGCCTGACTGCTCTTGACATTTTGACCATATCTTCTTCATAGCTTTGTCTTCTCAGTCATCTCCTCTGGGGCCAGTGCTCCAACCCAACAGATGTCAGAACTCTGCTGAAAGCAGCTTAAGTAAAGAAAAACATCATCTCCAGGACCACTGAAAACACCTTCCTCCATCCAAGTTCAGTTTAGCTCTGTGCAACCTCAAAGCAGCATTTCCGAACATGCTGTTCACGAACTTTCACCCTCTCTGTTTATTTAAACACATTTTTACTTAAAAGAGGATGCTTTACTTCTTTCCCAGTTCTTGACTGTGCATTTGCAGGACACTACAACTCACCCCACTCACTCAATCGATAACTAATTAACATTTAATAATGTAAAATAATTATTAATTAATAATTAATTAATATTACTCCTACCAAGTTTTGCATATGATGGTAAAATATAATAAAAATAGAAGCCAGCAAAGAGCAGGCAGGAAAGGTGGAAACTCAGATTGGCCCCCTGGCCAAAAAAAAGGAATAAAGAAATATTCTTCATCTTAGTGTAATATCTAGAAATACAAATCCAAGTCCAAAATACAGCCTACTGAATTTGTAATACAGTTACAATAATACAAGCTTTGGGCGTGCCCTGAGCATCTTCTAGGATGCTAAGAAGAAATAAGTTACGATCTCCCAGAGCATGGGTAGGCTGAAATAAGAGAAAACACATTGGAATACCATCAGCTTCATTTAACTGAGAACTCTCTGAAGTGTGCAAGTAAAGAATAAGATTTTATGCCAATGGGAAAAATGAACTTGTGTTGACTTTTCATCTTGACTTCACAAACATTATGAAAGCCATTATAAAACATTATATGCAAATTGGAAGTATTTTGGAAAACAAGGCCTAAAAACAAGTAACTTCACCTCTCTGTACCAGAACAAGGCCCAGACACACTGCACCAGGACAGTGTCACTCAGTTTCTACAAAACTATATTCACAATGAACAAAGACTCAAATACAAGTGTATATGTACTATGTAAACATACACATGTATTCTCCCCTTCCCAACAATAGATAACATTATATTGGCATTTTACTATCTTTTATACCACATCCATTTTATTTCAATCTGTAATTAACTGCTACAAAATTTAACAGTGAGACAGCAAATTACTACTCTAGCATAACCTTGCTTCTGAAAATGCCAGCTTTAACACAACCAACAATACCATTCATTTGTTAAAGAAATTGGCATACTTATTAGTTTTGTGTGCTCCATCTTTTATATAATATTATGGTGTAAACTGAAATTTTATATGGTACAATAAACCTATATGATAGCCAAGTACCCACATAACTGCAACAAACTGTACTCCTCTCTTAATCAGGGCCCTTGGTACATGCAGGACTCTCTTTTGTTATTGAAGCCTTAGCTTATGACAAACCAGACACTAATAAAGTACCTTCAAAAAGTACATTTACAGCACCACAATGCTTCAAATATATAGCTCTTAATTCTGGGGGATAGTTGCTGTAAAATGGAATACAGGATCTACCTTTCTTCAACTGTGAATCAACTTTGCAAGCAAGTTACCCAGCAGAATTTCCATTGTGCTGCATAATAAAACAGTAGCAACAAACAAATATACACACCTACATACACATGTGGGGTTTTGTATTAAGCTGACAGACACTAGAATAGAATAACAGAAAAATCTGAGAGGGAGACAGAGGATTATTTGGCCTCCAAATCTCCGGTTAGTTTTATAATACAGAGATAATACCTAAGATTTAAAGTTTCTTTGTGTTTGGTGCAATAGAGGCAGTATACGATGCCAGCTGGGATCTCTCCAAAAGTTGCTGCCCCACCTAGATAAATGATCCTCTGTAGAAAGAGTACAGATGCACAAGGCTTCTGGTTTGATCTAAAAGCCTTCTCCTTAAAACTTGTGTAAATGCATTGCGTGTATGCGATACACACACAGCACTCTGCAGCTGCCTTAAGAAAATAGACCATCCGTGCTCTGACACCATTGTTTTTCATTTGCTGGGTGCCATCTCTTCATTTGCCAAGATTATGACACCCTTGACATCCTTTCCTGTAGAATTAAAGGGTGTCTAGTAATTAGGGTCAATGTTCACCCCCGTTATCTGCAAGTAAGTATCAATGAGGGAACAATTCAGTAAGGCCACCACATTCCCTACGAGCTGCCCTCAAGCATTTGCAAACAAGTCAAGCGAATGAAAGATGTTCAGTTGCTCCCTTTGCTGCATGGAACGCCAGCAGAGCTATAAACAGTGACTTTCAGAGGCAAAGGAATTGTCACTGGTTTTTGTTCTCCGCTTCTGAGTTTTAAACATGACCTTCCAACTGAGGCTTTTAATGTATTTTTGCACTCTAGAGTACAGACCATTGCACCAAAATTCATGCCTGAAATACATTTTCTGTGTTTGCAATACTTTTAGAAATTATGTTTATGGAATATCCTTGGAAGAGAATGAACTCTTTATTCATAATACATAAGCTTTACATTTTTAATAACAGAATTAGACCTTCACTGATTTTATAACTATACTATTAGCCAACACACTCTGGTTTCAAATTAATTCAAAATAACTCACACAATGAATTTCTGCAGTCAGAATTGGAGAAGCATTGATTTTGAAGCAGGCAGAGTCTGTTAAATTAAGCAATAATTGCAGCTGCTGCTAATGAAAGCACAGAACAGTTTCGCTATTCCTTTGCACGTAGCCTGGATTTCTTTCAAGACAGCAGAATGGATGAGCTGCTGACCACCTTTTGCTAAAATCTGATTTCAGAAGTGGCATTAAGGTGTCTGAATAATGTGCATTTCTCAGGATATATTCCCTACTTTTTTGTATCATGCAAATAAGTTTGTTCAAAAGCATAATGATCATTTGTATGTTCACCAGCTTGGAGTCTACGCTACCTTCTCACTAAATACCTATATTGGATTAGCACTTCCCATCCTCAGTAGGATCATGTCCTGCTGTGGCAGGAGATGTGAGATGGGCAAATGCACATGAGTAGAGACCTTTGCAGATGTTGGTGACTCAAAGCTCCAAGCAAAGGAGAGCTGCCCTTCAGGAGAGCATCTAAACACATGGGAGCTTTCCTGACTACAATGTTTGCCGATCTCTAACACAACAGAGACCTAACTGGAGCATTTAGGTGCTGCTGTAATTGTTTACTGCACAGGCCATATTAATCCATAGAGTATACACATGCTGAACTTCAAGACTGGTAAGAAACACACACGATTATCAAGCAGAAAACATCTTTGGGAAAACAGTGTCATAATAAATGTCTTAGTCACTGTGCTGGATCCTAACAGTATGTAGAGGGGCTAAATTCACAAAACATTGGGTCTGCAAATAAAATGTTGTATTATCTTGGGAGTGGAAAAAACACATCTCACCCCTCCCTCCCAAACCCTCTAATGTCCTAAATTTTCACAGGGCCTTACACTGCAATACTGAACTTAACAAAGCTATTTATGTAAGTACTACTCCACCCGGGTAGTAATGCAAACTCAAAATCTGTAGTGATATACTCAAAATCCAACTACATTATGGGCACATATCAAGTGAAGAATAAACTGTTTTGTCCGCATACTTCAGAATCAACTATTTCCTTTACTGCAAATATTTCTGTGGCAGATTCACATGGACCAACACATGCTAGGAAAGGCAATGAGTGCTGGGCAGTTTCTAACCATGCAGGACAAAAGGTTCTCTTCTTTTCAGGACTGGCAGGTCCTCATATGATAAAACTGTCAGAAGTGTTACCTAACATTGTTGTCTGCATCGCAATCTGTTTCCCAGTAACACTGGGCTTGAGTAGCAGTAATAGAATTAATTATACTTCATTTTGCTGTCTTTAACAGTATTGACCAAATTTAAGAACAAATGAGAAGCGCTTATCAAGCTTGAAGAAAATAATCCATCAGTGGCACAATTTAAATTCTCTGCAGTTCTCTTATTAATCAAAGTAACACTTACTATCCTATCTCCACTTCCCATTAACAGTCATTAAGCACTGTTGCTGATTGAAGCAATTTCTTTAGGGATCTCAACCTCATTTTTAAGAGAACCTTCTACAGTGGAAAACAATATCATACAGCAACAGCGACTTCAAGAGAGGAAGAAGGTTCTTCAATCATGTTCTGACCTTGACATTTCTCTGCAGCAGAAGTTCACCAAGTACACAACCAACATACTCCAAACTTCTGCCATCTTTCTTCTGGCAGCACCAGTGCCCCCCTATTAACCAGGGAGGAAAACACCAATTCAAAAGACGGTTACAGCCAGCAGGTTAAGTGTCTTTATCAATTGTACTGCCCTGCGTTGGTGATTATTATTTATACAGCCTTTTCATAGACAGGTAATCAACAAACAAAAAAAAGAAATCATAAGACAGCTCATTCTGCTACCTTACTATCAACCCTTGGAGAAATCTCAAAGCTTATATGGTACAGAAAAGATTTCTGATGTTGACTTTTTCTCCCCATTTTACACAATGCCACAGATTGATAGCTTTTGTTGGAATAAATGCAGTCCTTCTCAGCGAAGCCTAGCACAGGGATGTAACACAAAGGGACAGGGAAAAGTCTCAGCTATAAGCACTGAGCTGCAGCAGCACAGATCAATATGTGCTCAGGGCTGTGGGGACTTTGAGCTCTACACTGTCTATCCCAGGCTTGTAGGTGGCACACGAGAACAAGGGGTAACAAAAAGCACTTTACGATTCAGCAGGTTCCTGTGACTCTCTGCACTCAAGGAACTTGTTCTGTGGATGGGGTTTGTCAGGTTCCTTGCAAGGTCCTTGGGTTTCCTGGTTTCACAAGTCTTCATCTGGTGCCATTGGCCCTTGAGTCAGCATTTCCCAGAATATTTCACTTTCACTACTTGAGACAGTTTTAGTGAAAATGCTTCTCTTCCTAAGTCAGGAACAATATTGGGAGGCTGGAGAAATCAGAGCTAGCTTATATTTGAGCAGCAGTAAAAATCTTGACCTGTAATGTGTCGTAACGAAGTTTACAAGCAAGGCAGATGCTCACCGCATCACAGTTCAGCTCAGCAAAAAGTGTATTTCAGAGCCTGACTGCATCTCAGCATTTCCATATTTCTCTTAGAGCAGGACTCATATTGACTGGCCATTTTTGTCATATACCCATCTGCCTCTTGGCCTTTAAACAAAAATTTTTCTGGCTAGTGTGTGCCTGTGGCCATATCACACCTAACATCAGCCTTATTCGACCCAAACCTCCAATATTCATTAAGATCTATCACAAATATTCACACTGTGAACTGTTTCTAAAGTTTGCCACCCATCATAGTGAGTAACTGAGGTCACTTTATCCTTTCAGGGAAGAAAAATCTATCAGTGGTACTAAATATAGAGACATTACTTCTGCTTAAGTAGCACTTGACCTGCAAATTGGTGGGTGCTGGGGAATATTTTAAAGAAGTATCACTGGATATCTGCACAGATCTCATTCTTTCAGTGGTCAGCTGGCAAAAAGCAGGTTTCTGGTCTCAATGTGTACTGGGTCTGTCCTAGTGTGGCTATTTCATCCCCACTGCCACAGCCCTTCCGTGTCACCAAAAGAGGGAAAATAAAAAAGCGAGTTCAGCTGTGTGCTCTGCCTACATACCACCTCCACTCGTCTGTATGCCAGATGAAAATACAGTATGACCTTGGAATTTGGTGGCCAAACTGCATGCTGGTTTTATTCCACATATGAATAACAAGCTGAGTATCAGGTTAGTGAAATTCAGCTGTAAATAAAGGGAAGAACAAAACACCATTTAACTTTTATGCAGCTAACTACACAATTCTAGACTGCACGATATGAAATGTTAGGCTAGATTTTGGATCAATGTAATACCTACTCCCATTAAAGCACTTAAAAAGGAAAACGTCTTACAAAGTGTCCCATTAGGCTGACAAATTTACAACACTATGAATAGAAAACCAGAATACAGCATTGTGTTCAGGGAGCATGAATGGATTTCAGCTCTGTGGTGTTTCATCTCTATGAAGAAGGTTAGATAGCCTATCACATACTTTCTCACTATTTATCAGCTCCACTTGCTACAGACACATGTATTAAAGTAAATTAACAATCAATTGTGGAGTGAATTATGGCAACTGTAGTGGGACCGAATAGAGGCGCATGGGAACATAGCACATTTAAGCTTCCATCTTGCCATGTGTCACTTACCATTAATGCTAAAGATGATTAGGATGAAAATCCGTTTCCATGTACTCTCATGCACAGGACCATCACCCCGGAAAAGCCCCTGAGGTAGGGTGGGAACGTTCAGCTTTGTTCTTCAGTAGCTCCATGTGGAGGCATAAACCTGTGCTGGTAGAAAATTTAAGAGCTCTATTGATGTACACATGACTGACACATGAAAATAATGTAAATCAAAGGAAACACAGGGAAAAAACCCTATAGAAAGGTAGGAAGGCTCATTCTGCACATAAAATCTTACCTTCTCTTTCTCCTTCATGAGTTTAGCCCTGATTGTAAGTCCTGTAAAAAAAGAGAACACAAAATCACCAGTTGCAGCACAGCTATTGAAATAATTTATGTCATAGCATCCATAGCTTCCTATCATCTTTCCAGGGCGCTTGGGCTGCAGTAACTCTGTATTCTAATAAGTTAACTCACTGCACTATATAGCCTGTTAGTCAAGCAAACTGTTGGGAACAATCAGTTCCCAGTCAAGCCAGAGAAAGCTGTTTGTTTAACCACAATGATATTTTACAGAGAGTAAGCACATTTAACACCACAATCATGGAGCTGTAGATATTTTTGCCTTATTAAAATGGACAGATATAAGACGGGACAAGGGGAAAAAGGCAATTTTTATTCTTATGCTTTTAATTTTTAATGTGAGCACCGTATTATGATAAGCACTTCCAGCACATCTTACATAATAGAAAAAAAATATCTCTGCACAGAACCAAGAGTCATATAATGTTGAAGGTCACTTGCCTTACAGCTTTACAAATAGTTCATTGATATAATGCATGAGAGAGGTAAATAAATGTAATTAAAATATACTAAAAAAAAAAATAATAAAACCCAATGGCTTTTGTTTACAATGGAAGTGAGTGGGAACCATATTACCTCTGCAAACTATTTTCACTTAGCACAATTCAGGTGGAATTATTGCCGTGACCTTTTAAAAATGTAAAAGCGTGAATCGATAGCCTTTCAGAGGCACGACCGCGGGAGCAGAACAGGCCATGCTGTGGTGGTGTGCATTTCTGCATCAGAAGGCAGCTGAAACCTAATTATCGTCAATCACATCGAGGTAAGTCAAGGCGGTGACGAGCACTTTGCAGGTGAGCGTAGGTGGGCATGTGCCTACGGGGACGTCTTTGTGCACACAAGCAGGTGCCCACAGCTCTTCTGATGCCCACCAGGTGAAATTTAAAGTTGAGTTATAAGCAGCGTCACTCATTTACAATAACTAACACCAGTTCGTCAAGAACAGTGACCTGCAAATGATGTACAGGGGGCTGGCAGGCTGCCACCCTCCCACAGACCACAGAGCCACGAACTGTGCCGAATTGTTGCAGTCATCGCAACACTTGGACTCTGTCCACCTGGTATTAAAAAATAACAGTTGGCCAATCAGCAACATCACTCAGGTCCAAGGACAATGTAATAACCCCCCTTTTGATATTTCTTTCTCCTCCTCTCCCAAGGCACTGGTCCTTACAGTTCATTCTCAGAGCTCATGAACTGGGGTAGGGGGCTGTCCCACAAACCTCCGGCTGCTGCAGGGGTTCACATTGGTGCCACCTCCAGGGCTATCAAGACAACTTTGAAACGCTCATCAGAAGCCAGAGCAAATGTTTCGTAAAATTAATCTCTCCACCTATCAGCAAAACGTTAACACGTACAAGCGCTTAGTTTCATTTGATGGCCTAAGCATGAAAGCCCAGCATTACTCAAACACACGTCAGTGAAAGATGCATAAGGTTGTCAAACAGCATTGATATCAGGAAAGCGCTGGTGACTCGGTCCAGCTCTTCTGAATGCTAAGCCGTGGCTGCACAAGTCTGAGCCTGGCAAAGCAACGGGTTTTAAACCACCTTTCTGCAAAGACTGAACCCCTTCCCAAACTAGCTCCTCCTGGTACAGACCAGGAGTTCGTTAATACTCAGTATAACCAGAATACCATCTGCAGCCTTAGAAATACTGAAAAATGGACTGGTAACCCTGAATGTCCAGTGTTTGTTGTGTGGAGTCGAGTAATAATAATACTAAAGAGAAAAATAAATAAATAAAGCCTTATTCCGAGTTGGTGATAATTTTCTCCAGAAGTGACTATTCGCCTTTGAAACTTTGCATGCAAGAGACAGATAAAAAAATCAGGCTGGCTCTCCCAGGTGCCAGTCAGTCTGGCCATTGAAGCACTGAAGCATCTGTGCCACCAGTGAGTCACCCCATTGTCCCCTAGTCCAGTGACAGCCCTTCCAGCAGTCACCGCACTGGTCCCAGGCAGCCCCTGCCAGCACACGCTGCCTCTCCTGTTTGTCCAGCATCGATGCCAGGAAGTGGAGGTTGCACAAATATTTCTAATAACACCCTGGTTTTGGAGGTCAGTCTCCAGCCAAACCTCTCAGCAACCACAGAGCCACTGCTTAGTGCTACAGCAGGGGAGGGTGCAGGATTTAGGACACCCAGCTAGAGCCAAGCGCTTAAAACCCATGCACCTTACAAGTGAGGTGGGAATACCATCATATCACTCAATTCTCATTAAGAGTGCAGGTCAATAAAATAAGTAACTTTCTCTTTATAGGTCCTAAACCAGCTCTAGCACCTTTTCTGTTTGGGAAGTTATTTGCTGTGTTAATGTCTGCTTGTATTTACGTGATGACAGTATCTACCACACGACTACCACATAGAGCATCCTTTAGTACTCTGCTTCACAGTACACTATGCTTCCCTTCTCCCACAAGTGCTATAAAGTCATTGTTGTTGACCATTGTCTTGGTTTAATGTTTCCTAAATAATAATAAACTGTAACAGTAAAAAAAAAAATAATAATATTCTGCTCCAAGTAATATATTTCTCAAGGACTAATAAATGATGAAAAAATAAATTTCCCCTCTGGCAACTTAATTTGTAGATAACTGTGGTTGTTTGAAGATAGGATTTTTACATTAGGCTTGGAATCTGAATGACTGTTTAACATCATTAAGGGAATATTATATTGACTGCAAGTAACTGGTTTCCATGTGGTTATATCAATCTATTTCTGTAAGACTGTACACTAGTTGTTCCCCTAGAGTACTCCTTGTAATGCTGAGAAAGTGTCAGAAATAATGACTGTCTACCTATATCTGCAATAAAACGTAGAGCATGGATATTATAGTTGTAAGTATCAAAGATTTATTTCATGACTGCAGGTAATGATGAATCTTTTAGCACAACTAATGTCTAGAGGAAACCTCTCTTCTTCTCTGAGCTGTCACATGGAGACTATTTATAGGGCCCTTAGTGCTGTGGGGCTTTAGCATAAAGAGGCAATGTGTCTGAGGTGCCACTGGATGGAAATGTTAGCAAGGGCTCCCTCTCATTGAAGATCTTTTAGTAGATGGCATTAGATTCCCTCTTTGTGTGTTTACGTCCCCCCAAAGACAGGGGACAGATGTTTAACATCAGACCATTAATCCCTTAGCCCAGGTTCCTGTGACAGCGCAAACCCAACAGAATGAGCCCTTTGCCTTTGCTCAGTGTAAATGCCGCAATTTACTGCTGATTTACAGAGTAGGGTCAGGCCATTAGAAACTTGGCAATCTTCTGTACAGCTGGAAAACAATATGCATGATAAGCTAAAATTCAATACCTTCTTGCACTAATTAAATGGGTTCCCACCAGGACAAAAACACAAATTACAAACAGGGCTTTTCTGCATCCCTATGCATTTTTCCCTGCAGATGTGACCACACTTTATTTGGGTCCCTTTCTCCAGACCACACTCGAAGATTTAGGCCACATTTGCAGGACAAGGAGCTGCGCTCCAATCAGAACGGCTTCCATTGTCTATTTTTCCCGTTCCCCTTTCCCATAGTCTCAGTTTTAAACCGGCTGGTTTATTCCTCATCGCTGGCCAGGGCAGGCAGGTGGACAACAAAATCAGCAAGGAACGCTACAAAAATCCTAGCCTAATTTCATTACACAGATGGGCATTTAGATGGCAGATGCAGCCTTTAAACTAGAAGCTCACAAACATTGTCATTCTAGAAAACAAAACAACGGCAATACAACAGCATCCTTCATTTCAAGTCCAGGATAATTAACCTTATTGCAGGACAGTGCCATGAATCTCTGTCACAAACTGTCATCTGCTGACATCCTGAGCATAAGTAAACATTTAAGCAAACTTGTTCTGAAGCATGAAAGTAGTAAAGTGACAGATCTTGTGAAGAGATCATTTTGGGAAAGAAAAAAAAAAAAGCTATTTCATACTTCTGAAATGTGCCTGAAATAATTGGGATTCATGCATCTGAAATATAAACTCTGTCATTCATCAAGCCAAATAATAGTCTTTATATACTTATAAGCCCCCGAAATAAAAACCTAAACAGAGCATGTGTGTTCAGGTGGGACTCTGGAGCTCTCCCAACAACGTTTTGCTGAATAGTGAATAATATTCAGCTCAAGTATGGTTTGCTTCCAGACTTATTCACTGAGAAGCAACAGCAAGATTCTGAACAGCTGGAGGTTTAAGTAAAAAACAAAAATAGCTACAGGCTTTAACTCAGATCCAAATGGTATGAATAATAACAATAAAAAAATACCTGGTAACTATAAATCTCATCAACCAATGTAAAAGAACATTCTAAATCTATTAATATTTCCAGCGACATTATCTCTCTGCCACCCCACTGCTTTGTGACTTGTTGTATCAGCGATATTATTTGCCTTAAAGCACGAGCTAAGTGTTTTTCTTCCCCTGTGAGGAGAATCGTCCACAACCTTCACAAGCTGCAGCCCACTGCTCCCCGGCGGGAGGACTGGAGCATCATTAACAACGGGAGACACTTCAGGCACAAGTTGAGGCTCCAGCGTCTCCCAACCTTTCTGTCTCCCATCAAAATTCATATCCTGTCACTATTCTAGGAGCAGAAAGGCTTCTCATTACAGCATCATTCCCCTCTTGCAAGAAACACTGATTGCTGCACTGGTGGCTTTGGAAGGCAAAGATGTAATTTAGCAAAATAATGTACCATGCTGATTAATTTAATGTAGCCCATGACTAATTATGGTAATTCATTACATCTACAATTAGGCTAAGTAATTTATTGCACTGCAGTCTCATAAAGCAGAGGATTTATATCGAGTTTTGAATGTCACCCAAAGGACATTTCTGTACCTTGTCTTTACTGAGGCGGAATAAGGCTGCCAGCTGAGATGAGCCCAAAAAAAGAAGAGGGGGGGGAAGCCCCCCACGCACCCTTCCTCTGCCACGGCTGATGTTTGTATTGCGGGCACATGCAGGCGCAAGGCAGGCTGTTCGAGCTGCAGCCTCCTCCTCCTCCACCTGCACCTTTGTGCACATTATTTGGCATTGCCTTCCCATTTCTTTTAAACCGCATCGCAGTTTTATTCACTATGAAGCCCGGACATCTGATACACCAAATGGAAAACCTGCTGGGCTGTCCCTGAATATGATTTGGAGATGACCAAGAAAAAAAAAAAAAAAAGAAAAGGAGAAAAAAAAACCCACGTTTATTGTCTGTGGGTTTCTCTGCTGCTGTGGCAGAGTCCATTGCAGTCTATCTCAACAAAGGCTTTTTGCTCGACTTGGAGAGATGAAAGGCGGACATCTCCCTTCACTTCGGAAAGCCACGACACGCACACGGCATTATTGTGAAATACAACCTCGGCTGTACCCTGCAGCGGGGTTTGCTCCAGCTCTGGTGTACTTCGGAGACCAATTTGTTTAGCTGATCACTGTCTCTTTGACGTGGCTGCAAATGTTACCTTTCTTTTTCAATCAAAAACACAGCAGGGTGTGCCATCTGTTTGGCACAGCCTTCACTCTTCTTCCCCGATGCCTTTTTGTGCAGATCATTTTACGTGGCAATTTGCACGAATTTTTTATACCTTGATTTTGGTAAACATTTCTGCTTTCTTTTTTTTAAATAACATGTCACTCCGCTGAGTATCTTCAGTGCTAAAAAAAAAAAAAGGATAAAAAAGCAGAATGATGGCACAGGTAGTAAAACAGAATAAAAACTATTTTAAAAAAATATTTTCTGAGCAAATGGCTGCCTGTAATTACATTGATTATTTAAAATAGACATGTTTACCAAGACTGGCTAACGCATTTCACACTGCTGTGTTCCACATCATTTTCCTCCTTACATTTTACCTGGCAGGCACAACTAATCAGAAGATTAATTTAACCATTTGAAAGACCTTTTTAAGCAGGTTAACAAAAAAATAGCCACCGTATTAAATTGTCATTATATAACAAAAGCTAGCAGTAAAGCGGTTAACTATATTTTCCCCAGCTCAGATGCTGCTCGGAGCAATGAAACCCCCTAAAGTAGGAACAGATGATCAGCACCACAAGCCGAAGCCACGGGGATGCTCATGGAGTTGCGAACGCTTCTCGGCATACAAATGAATTCTCCTCATTCTTCTTCTGCCGGAGCATATAGGCCAGACCTCATTAGGATTCAATATCGCTCCGCTTTTCTAATGTTAATGTTCCAGTTATATAAGAAATGTGAAAAGGGGCTACGTATGGCGCGGGGGGTGGGGGGAGCTGATGCCACATTTATGGTCAACACGATGCCATAATTCAGAAAGCAGAACTTCATATTTTTCGAGGAAACTACCCCAGTTTCCTATCTTCTCTCTCAGTCCTAATGCAGCATTATGTCCTTTCCTCCCTCTAATAAGTGGGTTTTAATCGTGCATCTATCCCACAGTTAGGGCAACTGCAATAACAGGTTTTATAACCTTTTCTTTGGAAGGGGGAAAAAAAAAGATGCCGTGACTAAACATCAGATTGTAAAAGCTCCGAGTTCATTTTGCTGTGAAAGGAGACATTGCACTTTACATTAATAAGCAACTGTAGGAGTTTTCACCATCCAGGAATAATTCAGACATTAGGCTGCGTTCTTTTGTCTGGAAAGCAGCAAGCAGGGTAATCAAAACAAAACCCACTGAGACATAAAAATACAATTTATACCTTTTTATCAAGCAAAGAGAAAGTTGGTTAATGCTTGAAAAGGGAGCAGTAATGTATATTTATTGACAATTTTATTGTAATAATTAGATGTTTACACAGTCTGGACATTGTGGCTAAATCACTTCCAGCATGTTTATTTGTAAAGGGCTGTTTTCAGGGCAGTGCAGTCGGCTCATTAGGAAGACAGACTGCATTAAGATTTAAAGAAATTACTACTTCCTGGGCTTTGCTTCACCGATTCGGATTTAAAATAAAATTAAAAAAGAAAAAGAAAGAAAAATTAAAAGCCCAACAGCACTATCACCCAAATACATAACAGCCTAGAAATCAAGAAGTAAAATGGAGAATATTTTCTGCTGTAAAGGAAATTTCGTCTTTTCTGTTCCAAAATAATCTGGTGTGGTACATTCGAAACAATATACAACATCGTGAATGCCACTTCCAAGTGTCTCTTTGTGGCTATTATTATATATTACTTCAACACTTATATTTCTTTTTTGCACTCCAGTTAAATGGCTACCCAATATTTAAAATACATCTTCCTCTTTTTCTTTGTTTTTCTTTTCAGATACTGTTGTTAGTTCACCTTTAGGAAGTCATTAAGGCAGCATTTGGTTTACACATTTATTTGATGTGTAGGTGCTTTTTTTTTTTTTTCAACCAAAGAAGGATCACTTTTTACTATGAGTCCTCAGAAATGTTCATTATCAACCAAGAAACTATTGCATGTTTGATTTTTTTAGGCAAATAAACAAGTGAAACTTTTACACTTAGTCTGGATAAACCTGAATTCTCTACAGAATCCTATTTTGGGTTTTTTTCACTAACCAATCTAAAGCCATTTGTTTGATCTGAAGTTAATTTCACACATGCCAAGAGAGGCTAAACATCAATTACAGATTTTTCTGGTTTTACAAAGGTGAGAAAAAGGAAGGCAAGTGAAACAGAAAGAGCTCTCAGTAACGCAGCCTTGATGAGAAAGTCCTTCTACCTCAAGTTCTGCACACAAGAGCACAGCACTGCATTTAGTGCAATATCCATTTTAAAATTTAAAAACTCTTTAAAAATCAAGACAGTAAATAGGCTATAACATTGCTCCTGTCCAAGCATGTTTCCACTACAATTAAGTAATCAATATGCAGTATTTATTGCTGAAAGATTATGCATAAAGAGAAGCGCATAAAAGGAACTGTGCACTTAAACCTTCCCGACTTCCCTTTAGTTGCCGTTTAGCTAGGAAGAATATTTTTTCCCAGAAGCAGACTTGTTAAATGCCATCCAGTATGTTCTATATAAATGCTGTCTACTCCCCGCCCTCACAAATAAAAACAAAGATGATAAAAGAAACGGATAAAGAGATGTCAGTTTGCAAAGAAAATACTGGGTTGTATTTCCTGAAAGCTGCACAAGTCAACCCACAAACTTGAAATATTACAGATTTAGTTTTACAAGTCAATCACAGCTATATATTTGGACTCGTAATTACTGTCAGTTTTGACAGTGAAGGCAATAATTTTTTTTTCTGACATGAGTTTCAATAAAATCAGGTAGCCACATCACAGAACACATTCTTAGACAGAGAATTAAAAGGACTTCTCACAGAGATAAAGAATACTGCCAGGGTTAAATATATGTCATACATTCAATTAAAGAGTATGAAAAAACCCAGGAAAAAAGAAAAAGAGGACTATCTTTACAGGCGGACCTGATCCAAAGCCTGTTATAAGGATGAGAATGCTGCTGTTTACTTGAGTGGACCCAGGAAAAATCCCTTTCTATTCTCAGAAAAGGGGAGAGAAAAAACAGACAAAACTGAAGACTATTTTTACCTTTTTCTCTGTTTCCTAAGACATTTAGACATCAAAAAGTGGTAACCGAAATTTAACTACCTAAGGTGAAGAAATGGCTATAATTTGAAATTGCAGCTATTTTGCTTAAAAATGCATGAGTGAAATGCTTTCCGTGCCAATTAGATTCAACATAATGTTGCACATACTCAAAATTGGTTTCATATCAGGTACAGCTAAACACGTTTTAAGGCAAACCCTTTAACTTCTTTAAAAGATACCAGTTGTGGGCCAAATTAATTACTGAGATAATGAACTAACATGCTTGTTGTGAACTCAGTTCCTGCTTAGAGCCTGTGAAGCTGAAAGGGGATGAGGAACATGCAAACCCACAAAGCAGCAGCATTTTTAGTCCAACAGGCAAAGAAAAACCAAGACTGGACTTGTATTTAATTTGCCACTTCAGAGCAGTGTCAGGTCACCGCTAACTACAGAATTGCAGCATACTGGCCTGGAACAGAACTTAGGAGGTCATTTAGCACATGCCCCAACCCCAGGGCAGGAATCGCCATGGTTCAGTCATTCCTCGCAGGTGAGTTCATCCACCACAGGTTCCCCAAATCCCCCAGAAATTGAAACTGCAGAAGCTCCCCAGGCAACCAACCACACCACTGTAGATCTTCACCTTCTGCCTAATCTGCCTCTACCTGGGAGCAATGTAATCCTGTCATTTCTCGGTGTCATCCAATGATTAACAGGATCCCATTTCGCAAACTAGAGGTGTAAGCCTTACTGCGAACAAAAGGTCACTCAGGCATTCCTAACGTGAGATGGAGCAAATGATAAAAATGGCCAGAGTTTCTTCTACAACTATGCACTGTGTCACCCACCCTTCATTCAGAAGGGGTGGGATTCCACCCCGGGCAGATCGGAGCAGACACCACACGGTCTCACAGCTGGGCAAGAACTGTATGTCCTGCTACTTCCAGAATGTGCAACTCCATTAAGATCTCAGGATTAGACTTAATCATGAGAGCAATAAATTGGGTCTAGAGAAAATAGAATATACTGGGAGGGGACTGTCAGTGGCCCATATGCAGATGTTATAATTCTGTGTCAGTATACTCATATAACAAGATAAATCCTCATTATTATACACTTACTCCTTGGCTGAAAGGATAGAGGCACGGCCAAAGCATTCATCTGCCATTGACAGCTGTCTATAATAAAGGTTACTGAAGACAGTAATAATATCTGCCCCTATACAATTTAGATTTGGTAGGGAAAGGGAGGGGGCAATGAAACAGACGGGGTCAAACACAACTTTTCACTACACTGGCATACAGCTGGTATACCTGCCATGTTTTCGGAAGAGTAAGTCCCCATTAATCCTGGCATAATCAATCAGATCTCAGCCCAGAGCCTACAGACCATCAGTGTGTGAACTGGGAGTTCCAACTGAGTATCACACAAAATGCTTCCATCTGGTAACAAGAACTATCTTACACCAAGGAGATCTTCTCTGAGCAGCTGGAGATCAGAATCACCAAAGCCATTGGTTTTGTGTTCATAATACTCCACGTATCTGTGCTGGGCACAGAGTGGTTTTGAATGTCAATAAATACTTCACAGATAAATTGGCATTCAATATGCAGGTGGCTAACTCATGGATAAGGGTATCCTTTAAATCACAAAAATTAACTTTCCACAACACTAACAACTTGATTTTAAATCCTGTATTTCACATGAGCAAGAAGTTTTAGAAGCACATCCAAGGAAGCCAAGGGAAATAAGTGACTGAATGCTTACTATTGTCAAGAAGAAGCTAATACTATGCCCTCAAATTAAGAATTACCTACATAACTTTTGTTGAGGTTAGCAGGGAATCACATGGCTAAATTCCCTTGTTTCAAACTGTACATGCAGAACTGACTCTGTTTTCAAGAAGCAGACAGTGGAAAAGATGGAAGACGTTTGTGTCATTGACAACTGCCTACATTTCAATTTTTTGCAGTAATACCAGCAGAAATGACAACACTCAGGATGAGCAGAACATTTAAGAGCCCACAGACATGGGAAGGGCAGACGCTAATAATTATTATGATTAATGTAGTCTGAATAGCTACTGTAATTTCAGTTAATACATTTAGCAAACAGTATGTCTACTGTTACTGTTAACTAGACAAAATTATTGAAATAATTGTCTGGATTATCACAATTAATTCATAATCAAAAGCTGCTTACCAAGTGAAATAAATATGCTGGCAGTAGCTGGTCAGTTCTCTGTCCAGTGATCCCTAGGAGTCACTCTGGTCAGTTTTAGACTGAATTCCTATGACACATATTCCCTGTTTTTCAAATGTTCTGACATCTAAGTGAGGACATTTTGCATGAAGGCCTCCTTAACAGGGGCAACATCAACCAGAATGTGCAAAATAGAATTCCACTGACATAACATCATTATTTAATGAAATGGGCATAATGAGATCCCTTTGTGGTCCATGTATGCTTCTTGGAATCATCAGTTTGTCCAAGGTCACATAAACGGGAATGTATCACCTCATGGCTGATACGTTGTTCTGTCAGATCAGGCTATAATGCAAAACCCCAGTCCACATCTGATGGACAAACACCTCCATAAATTGCTAGCTCATTGAACTTCTTAGAGATGTTTGGTAGCAACACTGCAGCTCAAAGACCCAAGATAATATTGAACATAGATCAGTAAGGACCAGTTTTCAGCCAAGGGCCAGCCACGTAGGTCTTCATTCTACGCTGCTTGCCTAAGTGTGACACAGACCACCATTGGTACAGATTCACACTCTCAACCAGAAATTTCCTTGGCCTGCACCTGTAGCATCAATTTGACCTAATTCTGTAAAATTCTGATGTTTTAAGACCCCCTCATGGTACACATTTTCCTCCTCATGATTTTGTATAAATAAATGGATGCAGGAGTATGGTGAAGACAGAGTATTTACAGAAGTGCAAGTCATAATCATAGCTTAGTGAGAGAGATCATTGTGGATGGTGCCTCTGCATTTTGAAGTTTCACTCACCTTCTGAAAGGAGATGCTTGTTTCCTGAACGCTGCATTCAAAGCAGTGCTAGATACATTAGAGGGAAGGCAACTCTGCTCCCAAGTCAATAATGACCTATAGGTGACCTTGGGCAGCTATTGTAATACAGTAAGTAGCTGAATCTGTCATCTCAGTCTAGAAGTGGTTAAGTACCCACAACATCTATAACGTGCCAGTCTCGGAAGCAGAAAAGAATGAATGGATAGGAAGCTGGTTAGTTTATAGACCTTCCAAAATAGTTCTCATAATTGCTAATGTACATCATGTAGGTTTTTTTGTTAAGTAACAGAAATCTAGATGCACAGATTACCCTCCCCACTTTCAGTGTGGTATAATACCTTAAAACTAAGTCCAGAATTAGCTTGAAAATAAGGGAAAAGATGTTGCAAAAAGTGAGCCTGGAGTATTTCATCGGTATAGGCAAACAAAAATCCGTGTCACAAAAGACACACAGATTTTGATAAGAGGCACCTGGCATAATGCATTAAGAGTACTATCATGATGGGAAATGCAGGACAAGAGAGAAGTTCCTAGAAGAGAGCCTTAGATTTTTTTTTTTAAGCTAGAAATAACATTTTTCTATAGCAAAGGTAATGTGGCTATTATGGGCAGGCAGACCTAAACACCTTTTAGAAAGGAGAAACCAGCATCAAAACATCATTGTAAGTGACTATAACAAAACCCACTCCTTCCCACACATACACATGCATTAGTGCCTGGCTGCTTTTAATTTAAACATAAGGACAGAATGGCAATCCTCTCGGAAGAGAGCAGCAGAAAAGGAAGAAGGTCCCTTCACTTCCCTGATGCCACATGACTGTTTACAGATTTCATCTTTTCCCTTCCAAACTGAAATAGGTCTCCGCGGCTGAAGACCGCCAAGGAATAAACGGAGTTGCCCACGCCTGTCAGACTGTCTGCGCTCTGCTCTTCCCATGCTGACCCTATTAGATTTGACTATTAAAAAGCAGCATTGGGCCATGTCAGCTCTTGGGTGGGAGACTGCCAAGGCACACTTCTGTGCTGCTGCCATTTGAAAGATTGATAATGATCCTGTGTAATACTCTTTTTTTCCCCCTTTAACCCAGGCAGTTCTGCACAGGGGTCCGTTCTGTGGTGCCACGTACCCTGTCTTGTAGCATGAGGTATAAAACTAAAATCCTGATTGCCTGTGGCCATTAAAAATCCCATGGCACTATTTACAAATATGCAAGCAATTACAGCAGACTGAAAGTGACCAAATCAGTAATTCTATTCTGCTAACATAAATTCTCCCACTGTAACTGAATGTGGAATTTCTTTTTTCATCTCACAGCATAAACTTTAAAGTCTTGCTGTAAAATGCTCATTAGCCATCAAATATCTTTATGGAGTAGCACTTGCTTTACAATGGAGGGTGAAAGGAAGTTTATTCTATGGGTTGTGAGACACTGACACTACTTTAGGATAAAAGCTCCAACACATCCGTTTGCTACAGCAGAAAATAAAAAGATTGGGTTTTCGTGGCATATGAAACTACCTGCCTCTTCATCTACCAGCAGCTCTTCTTCTCAGACTGCCTGCACTGTTGTACTTTATTCTTCCACACATTGCCACAAGATGACACCTTGGATTTTTAAGTTATTCCTGTTAATCAAAAGACTTGTTCATCCCAAAAGGCTAAGAAGAAGCTGAAATTTACGGTTTTAAATTTGCCTTATGTTGGCATTGCTTTCAGGTGCAGAGGTTTTTCCTCTACTTCACTTTGAACCCAGCTTCCTGTGAATTTCTCAGTCTGGTAATTTGGACTAAGGAAAATTCCAGGCAGCAGAAACAGAATTGTCTAGATCCCATTACAAAAATCTCTCCTAAACACATCCATAAAAGGCTATGATGTAACAATTCATGGCTTATTACTGCCTGATTTGCTTTACACTTTAAAGGGGAAAAAAAAATATATGTATTTGTTGGCACAACACGGTTGGATTAGAAAAGCAGAATCCCTTTGACCTGCACATCCTGTCACCACCTCAGCCCTCCTTTTTCCAGTAGGAAGAAGAGACTGGTCAAGTCACAATTTCATCCCAGAAGCATGAAATACTGTGCTTACACCCAGCTTGAATCCACAATTTTAAGTCCACAGTGTGAAGTTGGTTGGTGTTGGTCCCTCACAGCAATACATGGGATATTGGGCAGGAAATGAACTCTAGGACAGAGATGCGGATTTGGCAGAGCACTCTTCACTGAGCTCACTGTCAGTTTTTCTAAATAAAGGTGGAACTAAACAGACACTTGTCTGAAAAATGTCAGCTTCAGAGAAACCCTGGTAAGTGAAGGTCTTACACTTTATCAGTACATTGTGCTATGTAGAGTGGAAAGTTGTTTATAAGGTTTCCATGCATATGCTTATTCCCACAGTTACATATTAATATATTTTCATCAAGCTGAGGGAGAGAAACATCGAATGGCTCGTGCAGCTGAAGAGCACACCATTGTCATCTACCTGGCTACTGTCATGCATGTTTTAATATTTTACAGCTTTCCTACAGATCCCAGTGAACTTTATCAAGCCAGGACTCTGATATAGAGCCACTAGTTTGTTTTGCTTTACCCAAGATAGAAAAATGGAGGAAATGTAGTCTTTTGGCTACAGAGAATTCCGTGCCTTTCTTTTGTTTAGTTCAGCTTACGGAAATAATTGCATGTCTTTCAGAAAGAGGACAAAGAGTATTCAGCAAAAGGCACTTTGAAATTGTATTGCCGGGTTTTGAGTTACAGTTTTGAGAGCCTGATCCACAAGCAACCCAATTCAATAGCTGCTCAGTTTCAAAAGTCTTTGGATCAGGTTCTAAAGGGTTATTCTTTACACTTCTTCTAATGCTGTGTCATACTCAGGCTGTAGAGCCAAAAAGAAGAAACTTTATGCATTTGGCTTCACATGTAGAATGGCATCTTAATTAGCATTCACATTCTGCTTAATTCCAGTCACAAGAAGTTTTTATTATTAATGGAGGAGCAAAAGGTAAGTTGATGCACATCACTTCCCTAAATCTTATCCATAGATCTCTCTGATGAAAGAATCAGCGCATACACTACCATCAGTACAGGTAATTAGTGGCAGTACGCACAAAGAGGTATATCCTAACTAGATGCTGGGAAAATACATGAACCAGTTGTCTGTATAGAGAAGTACATGAAAAAATACTAGTGTGACATTATTATATCCGGGTGCCTCTGCTATAAAAACCATTTGTATTACCCTTACTTCTCTGAATAAATTCAAATGACAGCCCCATTTCATTTCTTCATTCAGTCTGGAGGCCAGATGGCATTAGAATCATTTACTTCACCTTGTTGTGCTTAATTACTACAATCAACACACTATTTTCCAAATTAATCATAACAAAGTAATTTCATTAGTAACACAGCAGGCTGTTGAATTATTAGCATCATAACAGTTTGCAAACAATTAAACTTTATTTGAACCTTAAAAATTTGCAGAGTAGAACATTATTGTAAGATCTAATGGCAGTATAGTACAAATCCAGAACAGAGCAAATAATCAAGTAGAACGCTATACAAAATGCGACTTATAATCACCTTTCAAAAACTGAGCTGTTTTACTGTTCACAGAATGCAAGTGCAACCTAAGTAAACAACAAAAATAAAGCAATTAGCATTTTCTACCATTGGGTTTTGTTCAAGTAGTATGGAAGGAGATTTTTTTATCCAAAAAAGGTTATGGTATTTGCACAGATTTAAAGTAAACAATTCATCTGTGGTCCATTGCTGGTTTATTCCAAGACACTTCAAGTGAGTTTCAGGACATCCTTCACGCTTTGAATTATTAAGGCAGTTTGTTTATTCACCCCCACACACACGCACACACCGCCCCCCATGTACTAAGAGGGGTGAAAAGCCCTAAAAGAGAACTACAGACAAAAGACTCGCGATTTCTCCGGCTGCCACCACCCAGCAGAGGCAGCGCTCGGCGAACCCGCGGCTCATGGCTTGGGGAAGGACTCCCTCTCCTGGAAACGCGGCGGCCGCGCACGGAAGGGGGAAGGGGACGGGCTCGGCTTCCTCCCCTGACATGAAAATTTGCTGCCACCTACCGCCGCGGGCGCGCAGTGCAGCGCAAGGCCGCGCAGAGCCGCGCAGGGCCGCGGAAAGCCGCGCAGTGCAGCCTCTTCCCTTCCCCCGGGCCCCGCTGCCCACGGAGCCGCTCCCGGCCCGGCCCCGCGTTGGTCCTGTCCTAAATCAAAGTTTTGCAAATACACACTTCGTCTCAACAAACAGGGGATTTCCTCCCCCCACAAAAAGTAGGTGTGTGTGGAATTCGGAATTACTTAATTAATAAAAAGACGTTTCAGTGGGCAGATTTATTATGCTGCCAGGTTAACAAGTGAGAAGGAGCTTTTCTGGCCCTGATATTAACGCTTCACGTTCTGTACACAATTCACAAGTACACTTGATAAATTAAAGTAGTAAAAGATCTGAAGACCATAATCTATCATTTTAATGCTTCACTGATAACTTAGAGAATCAATTTCAATGACCATCTCCTTTTTAAAAAAAATTGCAATAAAACTCCACACCCTGTTTGGCTCCACTTAGAATCCAGCGCAACATCAAGTATCGTACATTAGCTAAAATAAAGCACCACATTTTAGCTTACTGAGAGGATGAGTTCAGACTAACGTTACCTTTTAACCCACAGTGTTTCCAGGGCCCGCCTGAAGCGTAAACAGCACAAGCAACTACAAGGGGACCTGCACAGGCTCAGCAGTTCGCAGACTGGCCTGACCTGCCTCTTTGGCAGATTAAGGGTCTCACAAATCAAGTGTGTGGGAGGACTCGAAAAAGTTGATCTTGCATGCGAACAGTAAAGCGCATCTCCAAAACAAGAGGATTTGAAGTATTAACTCTGAGCTGCCCAACTCCTTTGTCCATGCAAGTGAGAGGATTTTAGCATACTTTCATGTTTTGACTGATGCTTTTAGCCACAAAGTTCTGGATTTGACACAAAGACTTCAGGTAGCTGTTACTAATCCAAATAGAGCTGAAGATGTCTGCTGCACAACTTAAATCAGAAATTCCATATATGAAAAAGGTACCCAGATTTGACTCTGTAAAAGTTTCCCTTAAGGTACAGATAAAACATTTCACACTACCACAGACAAAAATCATTCTTACCTGCCATTTAGTTCATGTTAACTTAGCAAAAACTGTGGGGTTTAATATATTATCTTTTTACAAATTTTCATATAATTCCTATCTCCAAGTCAGAATGGTCTCAGGTCCATATAACCACATAGGCTGATTTATTACATCAGCAAAAGAACTAAGCCTTCATTTTGTGGCAACAAAATATCAGTTAACAATATAATACTAAATATATGAGAAAAATAAACTGTCTAAAACATAATACAAAAACACGTGGAAGCAGGCCTGAAGACTTGCAATATTACACATAAATTTCCCTTGATTTTCCTAGGAAACTGCACAAAATGTATGGTGAGCATTAAAGGGTTAATGTATGCATGAACTGACTAATAGTCTTCTACTTTTGAAGTTCAGTTTAATTTTTTCTAAATCTGAGGAACAGGAAAACACAGCCAAGTTCCCTGAAAGAACACGAACCTGTAGCTATACAGAGTGCTGCTTAAGAAAAGAGCAACAGGCACTGTTTGGCTGCTCGTGCCCCATATGTTAATTACCATCTATTTCATTTCCTAGCATTACAATTCTATACAAAGTGGCTACGAAGAACATTTCCGCAGAATTATGATCAATTACAGTTTTTAATGTTTAATATACACAAGGCAACGATATGAGTACGTTCACTGAAACCACAAAATGTGTACGGCAGAATCTTCTGCTTTCAGAGGCCGGGTCTGTAAACTGCAGCTGCACACCACTCTTGATTTCAAGTGCAGATTTCTCCTGATTAGGGAGAGAGAAGTTGAAAGTTTATCACTAACCAAAAAACCTCAAACATGCATATCAAACACAGTCGAAATTTATATCCCCTTCTGCAGTTTTCTGCATGGATACATACATAACACAACTAACTAAAAAGCAAAACAAGTTTATTAAAAAAAAAAAAAAAAGGAAAATTAACTGTTACAAAATACATAATTTTTTTTGTACACTGTGGTTTAATATTGCATATAGAATCCCAGAAAAAGTGCTTTAACTGAACCTTCGATATATTTTGCCATAATCTTTATGTTAACAGGACTTCTACGAAGGTTCCAGGAAAGAAGCACTTATGAAGCAGAGAACAAGGGAACATATAAGCCATTACAGAAGATTGGATTAAAATGTACTTACCCAGGCCTCTCAAATATCATACATCTCCATTATGTAGGCTTTAGGCACCAAGCCAATGGTTCCCTTCATTTCTCCTACCCACCAGCCAAATCTATTGTACTCCTAATTGAAAACAATATGCAATATTAACCTTTAGTCTGATATAAATGCAATAGAGTTTTGTATGCAACTCCTTATGGATGCTTTCTCTTATATACAGTTATAATAATTTCAACTGAAAATTAAAACATTATATCTTTTTGTTAGAGGCATTCGCATGCAGAGTTAGGCAAAGAGGCAAAGACAGAAGTTACATTTTTAAAAGGCCAGGCATACTCAGGAAAATTTCTTAATTACGGCCATGCTTCTCTAACACCTACTAAAATAGCTGACCTCTCCATCCTCTATTTATCACAAATATAAAAACCTTATCTTTGTAACATAAATCTAATAGCACAACGTTGACATATAAGAATCAACTGAGATTCTTTCAGTATCACAAGGCTAAACTCTAAGAAACTTACGATCAACTTATTTTAAATACTACTAAACTCAGATGTGAAGGGAACACTACATTTCTAATGCATAATCTCTTTCTACGGACAAAGTCTACTATTGCTTTAGGCTTGCAGAAAATTCTATGGCAGATCTCATATGTCTGACAGATGACTAATGTACTTTTGTTTGAAATTTGTTTAGGCTTAGTGAGATAAATATGAAACAAAATGAACTATAATAGTTTAAAGAAATAATATCTTCCAAAAGCAATACCAAGTAAGAGTATTGTGGGATCCAAATTTAATTTTTTTCCTATGAGGTAAATATTTTAAGATCAATCCCAACAGCAGTTCAATAAATTGTAACAGCTGAAATTGCACACACATTTATTGAGTAACAAATGAAGCATTATTAAAACAGAGACCCCATTCAAAATTGAATGATTAGTAAAATAGAAATTACTTTGGAACAAACACAGAAAACACAAAATACACAGATATCTCGGATAAGCAACATCTGCTTCCTGCTACACAGCTCTTCTGATGAGGAAAGCAAAAGGCTGTAGGATTTTGAATTAATGGTCCTACTGAGATGGCACTATAAGCTATTCTTTTGACTGTAGACAAAGTTTTTCGGTTATAAATAGCCAAGTGGAGCTTAAGGGTTAATGCAGTTTCATTAGAGCCCAAGCTATAATGATTTGCTGCTGGCATATTTGGCCTGGTCGAGAGTTCTCTAGGGCCCTATGAGGTGCTTAGTGTACTGAGCTCTCCCTGTGCTTAACTGCGATGAAGCCCTGTTGATGCCCCACATCCATGTGGGCCCAGGCTTTTTTCTTTATTTTTTTTCTTTTTTTAAAATTTTTTTTTTCCTTTTTTTAACACACTTGCATGCAAGCACAGACACACTTTTTCATTTTCTTATTGTGGAAGGTTGAACACTAGTCTTAAATTAAACATTTTCTTCCTTCTATTCACAGTGAGTTGGTAATTTAAAAGATTCAATCCTACCAGCCATAAAACACTGCAGTAAGTGTGTTTTAAAGAAAATCCACATAAAAAGCAGCAGGAATACCTTCATTTATGATGTGAACACACAAAGCAGAAAGCTGCAAAAATAATTCCACCTTCTTCCATGTTTCCCTGCAGAACAGGCTGCTGGGGATGGGTCTGGTCTGGAAGTCTTGAGGTATCTGAAGCTGATCTTCAGTGCACTGTGCTCTCCACAGAAGTTAAAAACTGCTCATAACCTTTCCCCTGAGCGTGCACATTACACGCTAAATCCTTAAGGGCTAAATAATACCCTGACGCTGAGGTTTATAATGTTCCAGATCAGTCTGTTTAAAAATCTGTGTTTTATCTCACAATACACTGGTTAAATATACAAACTGGATATCTAAACTGAAGTGGGAAATTGCTGAAAGGAGCAGTACTCACGTATACTACTGGAATCTCAGCAATAAATCTCTCCAAGAGAAAGCAACAAAAGTTTTTAAGCCGTTACATGGAACTCATGAAGTCACTGACAAGAGTGATTAAGCAAGTTTTGCTAGACATCAGCCAAAAAAAAACAAACAATACATGAAATGAGGGAAGTGGCATTAAATTGCATATGACAAATGGCACAGAAAAAGCCTGTGGACTACATTGTCCATTGAAAATGTTCCACATAGCAACACTACAGGAACTTAGAAATAATTGGTTTTAAAGAAACAATTCAGATACCTCAAATTAAAATTAAAAGCATGTTGCTGTTTTGAAAACTTTCTGGTTTTTACTACTTAGTAATATACCACTTACTGCTCTGGCATGAAACTAAGTGAAAAGATGAAATGGATGTTGATGTAACAGACCAGTAAACTAATTTTAGGATTCACTGCAACCATTATACCATACAGACAATATTGCAACACAGAAGCATTTACTTTACATTACTATTCTTTGCATGGGTCTCAGGAGCAACATGAATCCCAATTAAACTATCTGCAGTCTATAAAAGTCTGAACAAAAACATAATGCAGATACCTGGCTACCAAGAATATAAAACTTTAATCTCAGGTTTTAGAATAATTATATAGCACTCCATTTTAAACTGATTAAAGTACAGACATCTCTCTTTAAACTCCTAACCACTCCTTTCTGTCCTCAGGACCACAAGAGTGCTTACTAGTCAGCCAGATAAGCAGCCCCCTCCTCGCCCCCTCCCAGTCCTTTCTTGAAGTCACATATAAAATCCAAATTTATGTATTGTTTCCATCAATATTACCAATTATAAACTCCTTCACAGCAACATAATTTAATTAATACACTGCTGTTGTGAGGTCCGTATGTCTATAATGGCTGCTTAAGATTTGTAGAATAAAAGTCTGAAGCTGACATTTGTGGGAAATAATTATTAATACGCAGAAGGATATGAATACAATTAGAAGTTTTATAGGAATTCTTAAGAGTTGGGAAGCCCTCTGCTTTTGCAAGCATGGGCTTTAGATCTCAGGTACCACTGGGTTTAGCATCTGGTATCCCTCACTGCATGCAGCTCTTAACATCACTGCTAACATAGGCAAGCAACTACAGAAGGACTGATAAAATAATGAAGAGTCCTTTAATCTACAGGAAACCATTGTAGTCAATTTATAAGAAATATTGCATCCCTTTGTAGGATGTGTAATTATTTTCTATTAATCATGTGCTATAAAGCTACATTATGTGGTTATTCTGTTATCACTAGAAAGAGGCCTGCAGTCAGCTCCTGACAATGTTAGGTAATTACTAACACAAAGCTGCTTTCTCCTTATGTAGAAATGCTATCAAGATCCAGAGGTGCTGTGATGCTCGCTGTATGAAAATAACTCTCCAAAGAAATTCAATAACTGCAAAATGAATTGCTCCAAGGCAAAGAGAGGGATAGGAGAGGGGGGCAGGGCCAGATCCAGCTGCCCTGCAATGAGGAGAATGCGCAAGTGTGCGGCCACAGCTCTGCCGTGGGACTGGGAGCACAGTTGCCACATCGGGCAATGCTCCACGTGATGGGCAATACTGAGCAAGGACAGGGGGCAGAAGGGGCCACCACAACCCCTGGAAGATAAGCACGAGGGCAGTGGAATATATTATGGCAAATGATATAAAACAACCACCCTTATAAACGACCAAATACTTTCTAAGCTACTTCTGTGTTTTCACTGTCTGGAGGACTGGATATTTTTTCCTCCCCAGCAGAAATTTATCCACCAAAGTGAAGCAACTTCCCAGGGCAGCAAAGAACTGGTTATGACTTAACATGTAACATGCTGGCAGAACACTCTCTGTACAGCATGCTGTGATAGCAGGGGAAAAAAATCCCATCAGGGTTTATAGGCTCCTTATATACTCTCAACTGCACACACTGTGAGCAGATGCTTCTCCTTGTCCCCATCCCACCAAGGCTCCCTGCACTGACGTATACATACCTATGACTCCATGAGACACTGTTCATAAAGGTTTTTGCACTTGAAGAAAACACAGTAGGTAGAAATACACTACCCATTTTTTACAGATATGTTTTAAGTCCAAGATTTTTATACTATGTAGAAGAGAATTTTGATATGGAGGAGGAGAAAAATGTATAGATACAAGAGGATTTCCAAAATCGTCTCTACCTTCAGAACAGATCCACTGTGTAAATGAGGATCTCCAGATGCTTTGCACCATATTAACTTCTACTGACTTCGGCAAAAGTTGAGAACATCTGGTCCTGGTACAATTAGTCCCTATTGTTTAATACATATGGTATGTTTTTTGTGTTTGTGGGGTGTATATTTTATTTGTTTTGTTTTTTAAAAAGAGTTGCTGAAAATTATTGTGTTTCAATGCCTTGAAGAAAACAATGGAGTTGGATTTTAAAAAAACATAACTGAAGTGTGTGAATTCAAGATTTTTCTTCAGCCCTCTTCCAGGGGCACTATAAGTAATGTTATCTTACAGGCTGAAGAACTGCAAACCTTAAACGTGAAAAGCAAAATGTATCTGTAGCCTTGTTCAGGGTAAAGATAAGTAGCCTCTTGTAGAAAGTTAAAGCTCTGCAGGAAGCAGGGAGAAATTTTTTTCTAAGAATATCTTGGGAGGCAATTCGGGCAAGATAATATTTTAAAACACCTCTAATTCATCCAGGAGATTCAGACTAGCTAAAAAATTTTAGAACTTCCTTTGGTGTAATTGCTGAATGATACACGATCAACCAGGGAGCATTTGTGGCACAAAAGAGCATTTTCTCTAAAAAGTAGAAAATGACAAATGTTTTAGATAACTGAATGAGACTTCTTCACAGGTAGCAGAGTTGTTTTAAGACAGCAATAAAATGGTCATCTTTAAGAATATAAGCCTCAGATTTACCGTATGGTTGCGCTATTAGGTTTTACTTCCTACACTGACATGAAACAAAATAGACACCAATTAAAGAGTTCCAATATAAACCAGGGTGAGCAGACTGAATTCTGAACCAAAACAACTGGCCCCTGAAAACACCCGGCAATGACAGAAGCTTCATTCTATTTTCCATTAGATGACACAATGCCAAATTCTTTTCTAATCAGGTAGGTGAGTAAACTGAGAGAACTGGAGTCACTTTGCATTAGTTTATTTTAACCAACTTTCCATTTAAAGGCCTTTGCTCTTATGTTTAGCCACGTATCTATTTTTTTTTTCCTAATATACCTAAACAAGCCAGAAGAAGGAAGTGTATAACTTAGTATTGCATTTTAGTTTTGATCAGAATCGTCCCACTGAAGTGAATCTTCCAGTGCTCCCACTTTCCCCACCTTGGCTCACTTTGCAGAGCCGTCCGTCTCAGAGCGCACACACACGAGACTTCTATCACATGAAACTGAAATGGAAGAATGAAACTTGAACGTCTTCCAACCACTAATGAGTTCTCACCTTCACAAAACCTGGCTAGACCTTTTCAGACACCAAGCTGCTTTGAAATCCCACAGTGTGGACACCGGGGCCTCAGCACTAAGTGTTTTACTCTGCAAATCTCCTGTTGGTACTCCCTGTTTGTAAGGTAGACACAGGCAGTGCGGGCATGGAAAGAGAAACAACGGTTCAATATGAATCTCAGTATGACCTGTCAGAAAATAACCTGACAAAATCACACTCAGGATTTTAGTATGCCTTTCACATATTTTTGAAAAATACTGAATAAATGCATTTTGTGAAGATTATACAGATAACGTAGAAAATGCTCACAATTATTATGAAACAGCTGCACTGTTAAGTTGTACTTTATTTCGTAATCAGTAATCTGAGCAAGGGAGATTTCTTTGTCTTTTCACCAAGCAAAAAATGCAGGTTGAGATGTGAGCATTTTAACAGACATTTCTTGTATTGAAAGAACAAAATGAATAAATGGTAATCTAGATACCAACTTAACACTCTACCTTCATGGAAAATCCTAGAGCAAAGGTTTAAGTCATAGATGAGATTTCCACAAATCATAAATACCAGAGTGAACGGCATTATATTGCATTGGCACGTGTTGAAATAATAACAGGGAAGGGCAACTCCAGTTTGAGATATAACTTCTGATTTTCAACTATTATTTGTTGTTTTAATGCAAATATAAGTATAAATGAGATGAGGATTGAATTAGCTTACAAGTTAAGAAGCATCAGTAACTTTAGTAAGCAGGTGCCTGCTAAAATCTAAGTAAATTTCCATTACTACTTGCATTTGGCTGATGAAACTGTAGAGTTTCCCAACACAAAACATGCACCCAAAGCAAACAAACAAATACTGCAAGAGCTGCACTTGCATAAATTGTGCACACCCAACTTAACAAAAAAAAAAAAAATAGCACTACCTCCATTCACAGTTGTCTTTGATTCTGGAAATTTATTTCTTGAATAAGAGCTATGGAAGATTTATAAAAAGGTTTGTTATGTCATGGTTTGTTTCCTCATTTATCATATGGGCTTGAAAGCAAAGGCAAGCCCATAAATAAGCAAGAGTTAAGAGCAATCATCCTTTTAGAAAATAGGACGTCAAAATATTGCATTTGTAATAGTCAATATTAACCAAGAAGTGTTGTTAATGAGTCCCTCTATGAGTTGAGCTATAAAATGTTTTCTGCTGCATAGCAGGAGAGGGGTATATTAGTTTTCTGAACGTTTACATGATTCATAGCATAAGTTACAAAAGCCACTTGAATATCAGAAATATTATAAATTAAAATTATAATAGTATGAGTTTATCTGTATAGACACATTGATCAATTACACTGAAAAGTTTACTATTTTTTAAAGCAAAGTTAACAAGTACTATTTCAACAGTTCCTGTTAATTCTGCTCAGATTAAGAACTCAACTTCTGAAGGAAACTCTCAAACCTAGAAAAAGGTTTCCGTTTTTTTTTTGGTAAGAGCCGATAGGACTGGTGCCACACAAAAGCTACAATGGACATAAATAATTTAGATAATAGCTAAAAGAGTTTTTTAATGCACCTTTAAGACAGGGAAAATATCATTTTCTACAGTAATTACACTAGCTGGACATAGGTATTTGTGTTCTCAGAGTACAGGGATGCAAATCATGCTCATTACACTAACACTGAATTCTGATGCTCAGTTTAAAGCAAATTATGGGGGATTTGTCTTTGCAGAACACTTAGCTATTTTAGGAAGTAAAAGTTGCCAGACTGAAACCTTGTTCATTCTCCTAAAAGGCATTCACCTTGAAACTTACATGTAACACATTGCTCCTTTTTGCCTAATTTAAATTACACCAATGCTCAGATTTGCTAACCTGGTTCATAACTACTTCTGTTGTACTAGTGATCTCATTTCTTGGAAACAAAATAGTCACTTTTCCCCTAATGTCTATAAAGGTATGTGAAAAGCAGGTAAAAAAAATATTGCTTTGGCATGACTATTGCTGGGAGAGACAAATATCTACCTTATCACGTTCATCAGAGGAGGCTATACCATTTATATTTCATGGTAAAACAAAGCACTATTACATGTTCCACAGATATGCTCGGTATTTTGTTAACGCTTCACCCTTCCTACCATAATACCACTATACCTGTACTTACTTCCTCATCAGTAAAATGTGATTTTCGAGAGTAATGTTCACACCTGGCTGACATATGATAGAAAGGCAATAAAGCCATAGCTAGGTTCAAGCTGAAGCTGAATTTATGACACCATTTTGGATCCATACACATCACGTCCTGTCAGTAACTGCATCTCTCATCTTCAACCACTAGATGGTGTGAAAAAATTAAAAAATTGCTGAGGATTCCTGCCCACTGCCACAAAATCCAAGTATTAGTGTAGTGGATTGGGAAATATTTTTTGAAGAAAAGTCTTGACCCACTTCCGGACAGTTAGGTTCACTTTTCCTTCAGTTATATTTTCCACTTACCAGACAAAGAGTTCATAAATGATCGGACCTTGAAACTGAATCAAGTGGAGGGTTAAGACAGATAATTCTCTGGCAGTTTCCCCTCCAAGGACTCCAAATTCAGAGCTGACAGTAGTGGCCAACACTCATTTTTCTGAAAAAGCTGTAACAACCTCTAAGTGAAACAGGGCTGAATTTTCTGGATTGTATTTTGGAGTAGAAATCATTCCCAAAGAGGAAGGCTCTATATATTTGAAGCAGCAACAAGCTAGTTTCAAGGACTGATTATAGATTAATCACAGCATGACTGGAAGATAGTTGATATGCAGAGGACAGCTTAAACTACTGTTTTTCTATTCTGCTCCATTTTTAAAATTAAATTCCTCACTCTTTTGAGGAAGGAGTAGCAAACGATATTTTTTCACCTACAAGCTGAAGACTAAGATTTTGTTAGTCCCCACACCATAGCAGAAGGGCACAACCCACAAAGAGGCCAAACCTGTACAGTAGTGTCCGTTTGTTCATGGGCTTTTTGGGGGGAGGGGAAGGGGGAACAGGTGGTTATTTAAAATTTTTTACAGTGTATAAAATGTATTTTATACAGTGCTGTATAACTGCTTAAAGTCTGCCCAATCCAAGAGTGTTATCTGGCCCTTAGTAATGCAATTCAGTTATTAGTTTAAGTGACAATGAAATACCTCCAAAAGACATACATGGTCACATTACCGTTAGTAATATGTCTTCTATATTTTTATATAGGACTATCTTTCTATCCATAAATCTTAAATTTATTTAAACAGAAGCTCTTACATTTATTATCCGGAAACATTGCAGTTAAAGGTATCACGGAAGATTTAAAGCAATTGTGACAAAACTGAAGAGTTTGAAACTAAGACAAACAGATGCCTTTAAGCTTTCCCGCACCTACTTGTGTATTTCAACAACCTACAATAACTTTGGCATTAATTATATTGAATGCAATTACATCTGAGATATATATTACACATATATTTTAAAAGGTGGTGTGTTTTTTGAAATGAGAAGTTGAAAAGCTCAGCTTTTTTTCTAATATGTGGGGAAAAAAGAAATTTCCTTTGATGAATTATTCAGAAGTGGACTTCAATGGATCATGAGCTATATATTTCAGGAGAGGTTTTGGTTTTGTTGAGAGGGTTAAAGAAAAACAGGAAAATTAAACAAAATTAAAGTAGAATAAAATTTCCTGCTTATGCTGTCTATTATCACCTTAGATGAGAGTAATTATATTTCTCATTTGCTTTGCAAACAGCAAAGTAGTAAATTAAAAATTGTCCAGGTCTGTCAGAGCAAACAAATTTGGAATCTGAACTGTCAGAACAATTACAATATACATACAAAGATGAAAGCATCATTCAAAAACCCAAACCATCTTCTGTAGCAAGATGACCCAAAAGTCAGAATCAGCCGTCAGGAATATGAAACAGGAAACTAAAAACATAACATACAAGATAATTTAAAATTCTATAAGGTTAACTTTTGCCAGCAGAAAGCACATTGTATCCCGTTAAATCAGTTAACAAATGATAGTCAGGATTTAACAAGTAAATAAACATGCTTTTAAGTTAATTCCTGTTACACGACTATGTTTTAAATGTGATTATAGTTCATTTGACAAAATAATTAATTGCAGTGAATATCTGATTGCAAACAAAGGATCTGAAAGGGAGTGTCAGTTTCCCCCCATAGAACTGTGGGAATGTGCCCTTCTGCCACCTCTCTTCTTACAGCTATGTAGCCCCACTAGCATCCCATACCTTGCTGAGAATGTAGATAACGTCACCACGTTTAAACGTCAGCTCATCAGGTACATCTCCTGTGCAGTCCCACAAACCTTGATAGAAATTCGCATAATCGGTGGTTTTGCTATCTGTGAAGAAAACAGCATCTAATCACGAAAGGATAAAGACTGAGGGACTACAGCTATTCTTTAAATCTCCAGATAGTACAAAGCAATTTATTAGCACACACTTCTTACTCCTGTTTTTAGAAACAGCTCCTTCATACCACAAAAGGAAGCGGAAAACAAGTTTAATGTGCAAGCCCTTCACTGGCAAGTCATATCACTTCAAGACATGTAGCTACAGGTTTTCAAAGCATTTTTCAGCTGCAACTTAAAGCAGCTAGTTTTCCTCTACTGAGATATTTCCAGCAAGCCATATTTGTATCTCAACTTGGAACAGATAAAATTGCTAGAATAGAATTAATAATAGTCTGTGAAAGGAAGCCAAAGTAAGTATTTTGTGTTATGCTCCCCTCCCTCCCTCTCCTGTTCCAACAAAACTAAGTAACTTCTCTGAGAACCTTTGAGATAATCCTTGATTGTTCCTTCTGAAATATTGGAGAACTTGGAAACTGTTGCTGAAGCTGCATTTTAAAAATATTTGTGTCAGCTTCAGTTTAGGACGTTAAGCTCTGGCTAAACATGCAACTACACTACAGCCATAAACTCATCCTTCTAACAGCATAAGCACAATGGATGTGCTGTGTTCAAGCTGCCATACAGACCATTAACTGATTGATTATTTAGCACTCTTTGCTCTGTAATACGGCAATAACACAGTAATAAATGCTTTGTCATATACTTACAATACAGAGTACATCTATTGAAACACAGCGGTTAAATACACTGGGTGCTTCTGTTACACTGCAAACTATTTCCTGTTTTTAATTCCAGGAGAATGGAGTGCGATGAGTTAATGCAAAAAGAATGTAAGCAATACCACTCAGATGACCAGTTACATTATGTATACACTAACCAGACAGAATGTATATGTACTAATAATTTACATCACTGGAAAGCTATCTTCTAATTCTGACAACATAAATATCACTGAACTGGCTGGATCAAGGCTGTCATCTTAGTTTTGTTATATGATCCTTGAACAGCAGGCTTGCTGGTTATTCCAACATATACCAGTTACATTTGCATGTCGTTAGCACTCTACACCATTATTTATAGTTTACAATTTAATCATGATTGGTTCACTTTATTACTGAAAAAATCCTGCTAAAATATCAAGTATCAAGCAATAGAAAGTGTCATGCTATAAATAAATATAGCAGTATTCAACTTGTATTTTTCCCTATTTTGACAAATACTTAGATTTTAATTTTATTATACTCTGTATGAGCAAGAGGAGCAAGAGAATAAATATCTTCTATTTATCCATTTCCATCTGTGTTCTGTGCTATCTTGTTTTGATGGCAATACTGTCATAAGGTAAAATATTCACAACCTTGAATTTAAAGCTGTTAGGCACATTAACCACCGTTTAATTTTCCATAAACTGGTGATTAGTAGCTACCACTTGCTATATAGCACTAGAGGGCGTTCTGACTACCAGTGCACAAATTCTGTCACCACACCAAAAGCAGCAATATATACATATATATTATACAAACTCATGACCATACAGAAATAAGAGATGTGGTTATTGTAAAATGCATAGACAGAATAATTTCAAGAGGAAGGTGGAATCAGTTAGAAATGTTGCACCTCCAAATTTTGGCTCTTCCCATTTGTCAGGCTCATTGTTCACCAATTTAGCATTAGATAATTACAAATAGTAACACCGGTTAGTGGCAAATTAATTTGTGATAAATATTAAGAATCTCTCCTCAGTCTTTTGATACGGCACTGATTACAGTTCCCAGCTCTATCTTGTAAAAGATACTGTAAGTCCATGTGAAAAAAAAACTGAGAGCTATTTCTGTATATCCCACCTACCAAACCTTTCAGCAGTTGTCTTACTGATTTGGTTTAAAATACAAATCAGGACTTTTACTTCTTCAGAACTGCACTGAAATGCATCATGACTTTTCACGTTGACCTTTATCGCTTTGAGGTCTGTTCTTACCTTTATGTGTCTGAAGTAACTCCTGTTAACACTAATGGGAGTTACATGGGGAACATCAGCAACAGAAGAGATCCCACAGCAGGCAAGACACAATCTGTCCCTAGATGTACATCATGAGCATTTAATTAAGCTTTAAATTGGGAAAGCCACTCAACTAATAACATAGCAACACTCAAAAAGATGCATTTTAAAATAAGCTTATTCCTGCAGTGAAGATGTTACCCAAGGACCAACCATGGCTCTGTGCCCTCATGCGTTAATTCAGCATAAGGTAGAGTTGTTCAAAAAGCCACATTTCTCAGAAGACCATATACTGCTATACCAGGAGCACAGAAATGAAAGATAAAGAGAGAAAGTGTCAGTGTAAGTTTGTGAACAACTATGCAGTGTTAATTTCAAATTTGAAATCCCCTCCCATACCCACCAGGACAAGTTTCTCCAAATTCTGTAAGTGTAACAACACACGCATAAAAGCCAATTGTCTATTTAACTTCAGAATCTATACATCTAAAGGGCAAAATGCTTCATAAAATGATTCATAGTGCTTCACAAACACAGAGGTAGAACAAAAACCTGCAAAAACCTTTGTAAAACACAGCCTCTTTTTCAGTTAGAGAAGATGCTGTCAAATTTCATTTGATTGCCTCCAAAGAACTGAATAAAACAAAACCAGGAGACACGAGTAAAGGAATTTGGTACTTATATGGAAATGAAATTAAGTGGAGCTTCTGATACTACTGTGTAGTATCTGAGAACAGTTGGTGGATTTAGCATCAAGGATTTATGTGCCCATTACAGTTCAAATTCAAAAGGTATCGATATGCTGATGTTACTCTGCCACAATTACAGTCTATTCTTATACACTGTGAAATGTCTTACGACTTAAAAATATTATGATAATTGCTAAACTAAATCTGTCACAATTTGAAGACACAGTCAAGCCACAAATATGAATAAGGCATGATTGAAAAAAACTGAAGTGTGTAGTAGAGGGTAGAAGCAGTTTGGTTTTTACCTACCCACTGCTTTTAATATTACCAATCACAAGAAATGGCTGAGCAGGATTTTGGACAGGTTGTTTCTCCAGGACATACTTCTTTCCTTCCAGGACAGCTATCTGGATGAACAACTATCCAACAATTTCCAAAATTCTTCCACAAAGAATTCTTCATGGTTTCCTTCTGCCATCTCTGTTTTTCCAGTAACAGTAATGGGAACAACAGATATTTTTGTACAGTATACTGAAGAAAATGCTTCAGAGTTTATTTGACGGATGAAAGAGCAACAGCTGCCAGCTTTCCTGATGGTAGGCTCAGCCTGCTTATTTCACTGAAAAATACTGGCACCTTACAATATATGCTTGAAGAAAGGTGAAAAAATCTGACAGGTCAAAAATCTGACAGATAAAAATTGTTCCATTCCTGCCCCCTCCCTTGTACCAGTTCTGGCACTTGCCATTTCTGAGCACAAACCTGACAGAAAACTAAAATGACCAAAATAAAACCAGTAATTACAGCCCAAGTATGGAAATGCACTACTAGAATCTGACAGGTAAAAAAAAAATCTGACAAGCGTATCACTCAAGCACACACTGTTTAAAATTTAAGAATGCCCATGGACTACTCAAGGGGGTGGGGGGTGGAAATTCTAAGAATACGCTAACAACCTTAATAAAAAAAAAAAAATCCAGAAAAACAGATTAAGAGTACCAATTTCAAAGGAATTTAAGTGTGCTGTCCAATTGCAGGCTAAGCCAATCTAACTACAGGCTGTTCCATTCCTGCCCCCTCCTTTGTACCAGTTCCGGTACCTGCCATTTCTGAACACAAACCTGGCAGAAAACTAAAATGACCAAAACAAAACCAGTAATTACAGCCCAAGTATGGAAATGCACTACTTAAAACATTAAAATAATATGTGACTTTGCCTGATTTCCACTGATCTTCCATTTTAAAATTGATGGCATCTAAGTTAGCAAACCCTGCTACAGTAGTGACATAGAACTAGTAGCTGTGTTATCTGCTTAAGCATTACTGGTGGAGCACTGTGGTCCACAACCCAGTATTTTAAACAGCTTGTCATTCTGATTCATATTCCTTGACTCTTGATCAGATTTTTGAAAAGTTTATAGCATCAGACTTGAAGATCACTACTCTGGACTACTTAACAATATTTGAAAGAGGTGAACTTCTGGAAAATTACTCTATCCCCTTTTGGTGATCATGTGCTCAATATTTACCATACTGAAGGCTTAAAGATGGAGAGACAGGTGAAGTGCAAAATTAACGCTACTATACAAGTGATACTCTCAGTGTTAAGTCTCAATACTCACATGAGATGTACCCTGTTAAAGAACGCGGTTATTTCTTTGTTCTGATGATGTCCTGAACTCTAAAGAATGCTTGTTACTTACTTACTTGCTCTTTTTCCCCACGTACCAGAAAAATTATGAAATAAGGGCAAAATAACTGTATTTATTTGGATTCAACCTCTAATCTAGCCCAATCTGTTCGCTGTAATCTTTCTCACTCTCTGTCTCCTATTGTTCTTTAGTTACTCTAAAATCAAAGTATTTACACTAAGAGAGCACAGAACATGACTCTTACTGAAACAGTCATTCTGGAAATGATAACAGGTTGATGGCGGTAGCAAAAAAGACCCAGTAAGCCATATTATAGAACTGAAACTCTTCAATGCTTTGGTATTTTTAAATAATTAGGTCACTAGCTATTAATGTAAAGCTATCCAGCAGCAACAGTCAGCATCAAGACTGAAGGAATAAAAAGAACTCGAGTCTGCACATTATTTGAAGTAGAGAAGTTGGGGCAAGATAAGAGTAGGAAAAAAAGGTTTTTTGCACTTATCAGGCTGAACTCACAAACAACTTGCAGAATATTTTCTGTGAAATTCAGGTTTAGTAAAGCTAGGCAATAAATTGAAGAATGTGTGCACTGTTTCCGTGGAAAAATAATGAGATATTCTTGAACAAGGTTAAATATTTAAGATGAGATGCCTACCAGAAATACTGAAGTCTACTCAGCCCTACAAGTAAAAAAAAAAATTCCAGTGTTATATAGTTAACTAAGTAAGATCAGATCTGAAAATTATTGCTTGAAAGGCATCTAGTATCTGTGGAGAATTGTTACGGTATTTTCAAGGACATTACACAAATACTAATAATACTGCTAATGCTGTTCTCATAGCAGCTGAAACTTTGCAGAAACAAAGGTGCTACGGTTTTGATTTCTTAAAAGTAAGACCATTTAGAACTTCAAGAAGATACATTAGTGAAAAAAAAATGCTGTTGGCAACTTTATAATTGGATTGACCTTACACGCCATTATGACAACACACTCTCATAATTACGGTAATGTCTAAATGAGTACCAAATATTAAGGCTGTAATGAGTCATGTTGTCTTACACATGTTTTCAGCAGAGCACAATGCTAACAGCATCTGATGACTTGGCTCTTGTTTCCTTTCCAAGAAAAGCAACCCAAACCTCCCCACAGCAACCTGTTCCTGCTTTCCTGTACGGGTCAGGAAATCAGGCCTCTGTTTCCTCTCCACATGTTGCAACAGGAAGAGCACTGAAAAGCTACTTCCTAAAGGAACTCCTCTTGCCCACCCTTTCCTTGACAGCCCTGAAAGAATTATGTGCATTATGTACGATGGGGGAAGGAGAGCCAGATTGCATGCCAGTGCAGGTCACAGTTACAATGCAGCAGATCTCAAAAAGGTGTAAGGTCTGATAAGAAGCAAGTCTTCTCTACTTGCTGTGTCAAATCACCAATAGTTTATCTAAAGGTCTGTGCCCTCGAAGCACATATATATCTTGTTTTTAAGCATAACTGGAAATACCTTTCTGTCAAGAAAAGTTGTCTGGCCATGTGACTTTTCCATGGTATATGCAGTTATTTTTCCAGTCTCAGAGATAATTAGCACAAGGGCAGTTTGCCAAGCTAAAGCTGAGAGAATATCCTTCACAGCCTTTCTGGGCATTTGTGTCCTTTTCCAATTTTTATGCTGCTGTCACTGGACTCTGGCATTTCTTACCCAATTCATTTGCTTTCTGTGGTAATCATATGCAATGAAGATATGCATGGCCAACATTTAAACAGGCTGCAGATCAATTAGTGGTCTTAAGTTTATCTGATTTTTATCAAAGAAGACAGAGCTTTGGGTCGATTGTCAGAGCCTGTGTCAAGTTGACCTTTTCAGAGACGTCTACATTGCCAGTCCCTTGGGCAACTTGTTGTCCCCTGTTAGTCTCTGAATGGCAGAAGTCTGTTCTGCTCAAGCACAAAGTATACACAGATGTCTATATTACATTCTTATAGGTTTGACAGCAACTGCATGTTGTATCTATAAACTGTCCTTTAGCAGTGACACTTCCTCAATGATGATAAGCTAATTTATGCAACTAAATCTCCTTTGTGCAGAAATGAAAGCTAATTGAGTCATTACAAAGTAATTCAGGAAGGAATACCTTGTATAAATTGGCTTACTTTATAAATCCTTCTCAAGTGGTTTCCATGCATCCTAAGTGGTGTTAAGCAGTTTTGCTGCCATCAAATACCCAGGTGAAAAAGACAGCTTTACAGAGCTACAAAAACATTATTTTAAAACAGCAAAGGGAAGAGACAAGAAAATAAAGGTAAAAAGAAAGTGTATACACAAAATATAGAGTAAAGATTTTAATTACCTGAAACAGCGGTAACTTTCTCCTGGCTTAGTTTTCTGGGCACTTCAGCCTTCAAAGGAACACGTTCTTCTGCAAAACACATAACTGCAAATGAAACTCTGAAGGGACACCTCAGCTGACAGGAGTTACAGCCCACACCAGTCTCAAAGCCACACTTTACATTTCCAGTTCGTAAGCCTTGTTTACTATTTTGCGTTTGTACAGAAGTTGGAACGTTGTTATTTCTGTGGTTTCTCCCACCCATCCAAACACTCCAAGAGCCTTCTTTCAAAAGTCTCAATTGTGAACATCTGTTTCCCTTTTCACCCCGCTCTGAATGCGGTAATATAGAGCTGCAGTTCTGCTGGTTTTCAGTCATTCCAAGACTATTAGAATGAGAGTCCTATTCTGTTACGTATATTCCTTGCCAGGATAACAAAAAGGAAATAGAGGATTGAAAAAGCATCCCCAGCCCGTGCAAGAATTCCAAGGTTCTTAAGTATGCACAGAAGGCAGAGGACATCTTACTTTCAACACTGGACACCTGCACGGCAGGAACACAGCCACTACAGATGCCGTGCATTCTGTGCTCCTGCCTACTGTGCCTGACCATGGTTTTAAGCAAGCCAGACTGTATCAAATAACTTAGCGCAAGTTCAGGAGACAAGAGAAAGCCTGGCAGCCATCAGGTCTGAAGTGTGTTTTCTGGCTAGCAGGCTTGGAAAACTCTGAAATTCCCTGAGGCAATTTTGAAAGATGTGCTCCATGCTCCGCATCCGGCACAGACAGGGAGCTCTCTCGTGCCCACACCCTCACTTCAGTAAATCCACACTCCACTCAGGACAGGGACATAAGATCTGCTCCTCACATGTCACAGTCAACAATTCTGCTGATGAGGCACAAAAGGGAAGAAATTATGTGGGGTTTTAGCTGTCTTCTTTTTTAGGTTCATAAGGAAGTGGAAACAGATTTATCTGGCCTTTAGAGTATATCAAAACTGACAAAGCTCCTGTACTGAATAAGGAAATAGTATTTGGATAAACCCACTTTGCAAACAAGAATTGGACTTCTAATACATTTAAACTATTTGGCTTTGTTACTCATCACATCTTGTACAGATATTTATGCTTCTTTTTAAGGCACATATTTCAGCAACTAATTTGGATATTTTATTAATGACAGCCAGCAGATACAGAACCCAGCTTTTAAAATGTTCCTTATTGTGCAACTTTTATGTAATAGCCTATCTACTTTGACAAAGAGTGAATTTTATATCAACAGTTCAAAGGATTTTTAGCCTTGTAAAAATTTAATCTATCCACAAGACTGTTCCTGCACACATTAAAGCAGATGTTTAAAGCTCAAGAGTAGACCTGTTGAAATGAGTATGCATAATTGCTGCTAACCTATATACGCAGCCCTAAAAATATTACAATTACATCATGAGATTCACTCTACAAAGAGCTTTGAACTTCTGCCCTACTAAGCTAACAAGAGATTTTGGCTGCCTGACTCTTGACTAGCTAAAAATCTGGCTGAGATGAAGATAAACTATTATTTGAGCCAAAGGAAAAAAAAAAAAAAAAAACAAACCACCACACAACACCAACAACAACAAAAAATCAACAATAGAATGGGGAAAATCTGAAGCTTCAGTGCAACACAAAACACTCCAAACTATTTACTGCATTCAATTGTATTCCCCCACTTGGCATAACACTTGCTGCACATTTCCAAGTACACTCATTTGTTTATTTTAAGTACTCACAATTGGAGCATAAATGGCAAAAATACATTCCTACATGCTGTCCAGAGCACTAGGAGGCACTGTCATTCTGTGGCTTCCCTACCCCTAACACACCACTCACAGGTCATATTACCCTCTTATCAGTCACATTTTATAGGATTGTTCCTTTTTCACAGAACAACCCAGTTTCATCAAACACACAATTATACATTGATTAAATAAATGCGGATATTACATGTTACTGAATGTTTGGACCTACATCAATTAATGTGTTGCATGTACTGCAGATTTTAACTCTGTCACTGTCATGGTCATCAGAACAGCTTAAGCCAAGGAGTGACTTTAGTAGAGGGTATTTGAACTGAAGTAAAACAGCAGAGGAGGTTTGAAGGGATTTTTTTTTAATAAGTTATAGTTGAATACATGTAGATTGCATCGTGGTTGCATGGAGAAATTCAGAACATATGCATTCCCCTTTCTGAAAAAGGAATTTCCTAGGAACAAGAGTTCACCAGATCTGTATCTGAAGATGATATCTGAACCAAAGCTCTTTGAATACTAAAAAGGTCCCAAATTCAAACAAAGGCTGTCCATATTAGCATACTGGTTTGGATCCCACCCATCCCCACTTATCCCACTTTGCTTTAGACTACAGAGTTGTCAGAGAGAGGACAAACTTTCAGGTGCCATTAGACTGGAAGAGGTACTCCAGAAGCACATTGAACATGGTCCAGCTGCTACCAGGCATTCTGTTCATGGACCAAAGTGACTCCATGAGAAACCTCTTCTGAAACATGCACAGCGCAAACATCAGGTCCTCAGCACAAACTTGTGCTTTATGCATCTGTTTCAAACAGTTCACACTACTTGCTAACGCTATCATGCTCACAGTGCAACAGATGGTTTAGGGTGGTAAAAAAGAACTTATGGTTCTTACTAGTGTTTTCTGGTATTATGTCCTGAAGCAATAACAATGTGTGGGAGATGTCCTTTAAACACAACAACCTCAATTACCCCAGGAATTACAGCTATAGTCATATGCGACATACTAAAGTTTCTGTTGCAACATGGAATAGAGTCAAAAGATGAAATAAAATAAAATATACAAAAATAAAATAAATAATAGAAATAAAATAAAATAAAATAAAATAAAATAAAATAAAATAAAATAAAATAAAATAAAATAAAAATACAGTAGAACTCCTGTGTTATTAAGGTACTGTGTAAGAGGAGTCAAGTAGACTTTTAAAATAATCTGGTACGATGTTTCCGTTGTTATCTCTTCTTCACACCATCACTAGCACTGCAGCAAGAAAATATTCTTCTCCACCTCTCACTATGTCAAAATGAGACTAATCAACACTAATCAAACCAGTGAACTCTTCCAGAGCTGTAAATCCAATGAACCCTTGAGTTACACATTATGTTCCACACTCTGCTGCTACTCAGGGACTCTAATGGCAAACAACCTACAAAATTCTTGTGGTGACAATGCAACAAGAAACTAATTATATTTGTTAAGGGTTTTTTCAGTTAGCCCATGAACAACGTTGAAAGTAATTTACTTATTTAATTTGCAGTCTGAAGAAAAAACAGAAAAAACATCACCCAATCATAGGTGATTCTACCATCCACACAATTTAAAGTTAACAACCTCTACAGTAGCTGAGGTTTTTTACATTAATCCCTTGATTTTTTTCTTCCAGTTTCTTTTATTTAAGGGGCGGGGAGGAACACCACCAGACTATTTGAGTATAAAATGGATAAGAGTTTGGTTTGAGCAATGCATTCCTTCAATGGAATGTGGTATCTCCATGATAAACACACATAAACTTAGCAGTCTCCTCTACTAACACATTGCTTAACAATCTTTTTACATTAGACTCTAACGTAATGCCATTATCAATTGGTATTCTGCTGTCTTCTAGTCTCTGATACATTGTCATTGAACAACACTAGTTTATACCTTGGATAATCCCAGTTTGTGAGTTAATATATTCTATTCAACACTTTAATAACAGTAAACAAAAACAGCTCAGCTATGCAGCAAAATCTACCAAACCACACAGATGGTTATGAGGTTTTCATTGTGTGGTTTCCATAGCAATCATATTGCAAATCTGGAAGCTTCTTGCAAATAAGCAGCTTGTATTTACATGCCTCTCAGCTGCAGCATGGAACTCTACAACATGTGAAGTTGTTATTCCAATCACATATTGTTAGAAAAATCATTGGAAGATGTTTTGACCAGTTCAGATAAAAACTACTGCAGTTAACTAATTTTTCATCTATTTCATAATGATACGAGCAATCACAGGCTTGTAATACACATTAATATATCTTTATTTGAAATGGCACTGTGGTGTCAGAAGGTTATAAGCACACAAACAGGTCTTGTAAGACAGACCATCACAAAAGTACTTGTATTATTAAATAATCAATTTAAAAAAAAAAAATCAGTGTCTTTACTATTGTACTCAGCAGTGATGACAGACACATGCAAATGAAAAGGTGTGTACATGAAGAATTCTGCTGACACTGAACATCATGGGTCTAAAAGTGCTTTGTGCAAGAAAAGCATACAATGGCATGGTAACACCAAGAGTTTTAGTCCTCCACACTGGTCTTTTGCTACCAAATAACATCTCTGCATAAATGTAAACAAGAACTTTCAAACATGAATAAATGCTTACCATGGGGAAGAGTCGAGACCTTTTCTCTTCCAGATTTATATTTTTATGAATTGGCTTAACCCCATAACAGATGGGTTATTGCTCTAATAAGGAACATAAATCAATCCAGCTATGTAATTTTTTAAAAAACTTAGCCAGAACTGGCTTGCTTTTTTTTTTTTTTTTTTTTTTTTACAAACAAGATTATTTGTTAAGAGAAGCATTTAAGAACTCCAAAGAAGCAGCAATAAACATGAAAAATTTTAGAACAAGATCAGTTTTATAATTTGGCCAAACTGACACCTTCTGCTAGAGTTAGTAGCGAGGGCTGGAGAAGTAAGATTTAACACCCTGTTTTATGCAGGGCCAGCAAGATGTCATACCTGAGGACAGTGTTCCCCAGCTTTGGGGAGGGGATCCTCTGCAGTATTCTTGCTCTTTACACACCTGTACATGCCTACACGCTTCACCCAAACTCTTATGGTGTTTTAGCCCAAGCAGCTTGATATCCCAGAAATCCTCCACGTGTTGCTTGATCCTAGGGCTTATTTGCCTTGGCATGCATATTTATAATGGCAGGGATTTTCCTTTCTGGTGTAGTCCTTGAGACTCCAGAACCACCCATTCTGTAGGGAGAAATCTCCAAATCCAAGCAGCAAAACCCCAGCTTTGTTTGATAATCCTCCAATATTCCCACAGATCTGTCCCTTTCCCCCAGTTCCTCCTGGGCATGACAGATTAATGGAAGATTTACATACGACTTCTTGACATTTCACCCTGCATTCCCAGTAGCACTCTGGGTGCACTCTGTGAACAAATGAAACAGCTTGGAAAAGGCTGCTCAAAGTGCTCGTCTCTAGCCATGCTGTGAGGTCTGGGAGGCAGCAGAGAGGGGGAGACAGACTATCATTTTATTAAAGCTTCATCTGACTGTATGGGGGTGTGTGGCTTGAGGATGAAAATGCCTCCAGGACAGTGGAAGAAGTGGGAAACAATCTGGTTGCTATTTAGAGAAGAGACTATAAATGTAAGAATTTCTCACCATGACAGAATAGAGGACAATTCTTATTTTATTCCTACTTCTGTGGGTCAGCTAGTTACCACCCAACAGCTCAAACAGTTGTATTTCTGCATGAAAAGCTTGAGTGAAAAAACTGTTTCCAGAACACAAGCAGAGAAGACGAAGACAGAAACAGGTCACCCAGACACAGGCTAAACACAAATGAGGTGACAGCAAAATATGATGCGGAAGTTGCATCTGAATAAATGGTCACCACCATGCTCAGAAATACAATGGGAAACAGATAATACAGAATTGTGTTCTAACAGAATACCGAAAGAGATCTCCAGGTTATGAACAATATAAAAACACATTTTAAGGAAAAATATTGCACACACTGAGATGCGTTAGTTTTAGTTGAGGACAACCCGTGCCTATTCCTAACCCCAGTTCCTTCCAACACACGTGATCCAAGCCTGATTCCAAGATGGAGGCAAGAGGTTTCATTCAAATATATTAATACTAGCAGCTAAACTAACACTTTTTGCACAAGTTTTAGTCAGCTCTTTGAAAACAACCATTATTTAAATTCTAGAGAATAGCTGAGTATATGCACCACCCTGTCCGACCAGTAGACAGTAACAGAATTCTGTTATTACTATTGACAATGTACTGACCTCCCAATGGCCTCAAATAAATAGCACTGGTAGTACAAAGTGAAAAAGCTAGAATCATGAAATACTTTGGAATAGAAGGGACCAGTGGAAATTACTTAGTCTAACACCCTGCTCTAACTCTGAAAGTTAGATCAAGTTTCTAGGAAACAGCATTTGACTTCTTTTGGTACTCCACACTAGGCTATTCAGCAGCAGTTTATAAGGGTCCATGCATTTTAATAGTTCGCATATAAGACAGCTGCAGCTAATGACTTATAGATCAGGATTAGCTCAAATGACTCAGTTTTGTCCAGATCTTGCCAAGTATCCAGGTGGGAGGTTTCCTGAATTCCTTGAGATTCCACTTTTTCTTTTTCCTCAGTTGCACTTATTGTCTCTTGAAAAGGTGCTACTGTGCACAACCGATACTGCCAGTTGTGTAAGCAGTCTGAATAACCAAACCAGCCATCTCGGCTAAAAAGCAAAGCCCCGCTTCCTATTGAGAAGACCTTGGAAAAGTTACCTCATCATCCTCACAGAGAAGATTAGCAGATTTTGTTATAAATTAACTCAAGATCAGTGCTGCAGGAAAAGGAGGTGAGAAGGAGAGCAAGTGATATTGAAGACCTGGAATGTCACTTAGCCCTTTTCTGGAGAAAAAGAATTATCTTTTAAAACAACCTTCCTGTGACACCACACAGTGAATCTAAGTATATGTTTTGGTTTGCTTAATCAAAACAAAAAAGCAGATATAACACTAATTTCCTTCCTAAAGAAAGCATTTTGGAGTTACAGCATTTGCTAAACTAAAGAGTAAAGTAAACCAAAAAAATCCCAGTCCCGCTAGAGGCAAATACAAAACACACTTTAAGGCTGCAGTTCTTTAGTCTGGTGAAGAAGAATGTTGTTTGGATCATATAACTATTGCTATGAAGAATAATAACAGTGAAGAAGTAGAGAGAAATGAGTAAGTTCGGAGAACTGTTTGAGGACAAAACAATCTCTTTCTAAATACATCTGTGAAAAAGTGCATTTCTCCTGTATTATTGCACACAAATCCAACCACACGAACTAGGCAAGGGCAATAGATTTTAAAAGAGTGTTTTTAAAAGCAGGTAGATACTGTAAGACTTATCACTAGTTTACTGGGAGGGGGAAGAAAACAACACAATATTTTTCTAGCAGAAACTATTTTTTATAACGTTTTAGGGCAGAAAGCATGAAGACTAAGCGATCAAAGAACAGATCTCTGTCCTTGGAGGAAAAACAGTTACTCTCATACAAACCAGAAAATTGATCACTGTTGGCACAGTCGCCCACAATTTTGCAAAGTGGATCTTCTCACTCTCAGGTGCATAGTTTTACCATGTCTTCAGGAAACATAAGAGCATGCTTTGCTTTACTTACGTTCCCTACTTGTTGAGACCTGTATATATTTCAGCACCTTTCCTCTTTATTTCCTTCCCTTTCACACGTACCAAGCATCCCAGTATCCTTGCTTCCCCACCCATGCCCCATTCTATAATCACAACCAATTTGCAATTTGTATACAGGCTATATCCTCTTCACACCCCACAAATTTTGTTCGTTGACCAAACACAGAGGTTGTTAATATGAAAAGTTGCTGTTGCCAGGGCTTCACAAGGCCCTTCAGGCTTTCAGACCAAAGTATCACAATGGGAGGAAAAACATGTTCAGTCACCTGAACAACAGAACAGAATATATTCATTAGGACAACTGCACAATCCATAGAGGTACAGACAATTCCTGGTTTTAGTTATGAATATATTAGGATTTCATGAACTCAGCTTCCTGCTTGGAGTGCCTACTTGGAGCTCTCCTTCCAAAACAGAAAGAAATCCTCAGTCATATTTTGAATGACAGCTGAATCAACTTGGTTGTTCAGTTCCTAGCACTAGTCTTCCAAACAATAAATAATTTAAAAGCTCTAATTTTAAAAAAAGCAACAACTTTGCATTCTCTACATTCTCTTTTTTTTTTTTTTCTTAGACAAACAAAGACACTGAAGAACCAGCAGTTTGTCAATTTAAGGTTAAGGAAGGAAAAAAAAATTAGCTAGTTTGACAGAGTCAGGAGGAATAGAAGTATGTAAAATCTTAGTTACACCAATACCAAGCCTGGGAGGAGAGGAGGCAGAAAAAGCAGGAAAAGCAGGAGTACATAGCAGGAATTTTGGAATACTAAAACTTCTTAGACAAAATGATCTAATTGTTATTAATAAAATTCAATACAAATATGCCAAAATGCAATGTGCACTGCATAGAAATAAGGGATGGGTTTTGCACTGACCTTTTTCTTTCCTCATGAAGAAAGACCTGATAATAGTAATTCTTCTCAAGAGAGACAAGATAAAGGTCATCACGAACAAGTTCAATCGTGGATATATACACAATACTTATAATGAAGAATAAAAGAAATTACAGAGAGATCCACTCCTGGAAACTCATTCATTCTTTTCTTGTTTTCATATTCATAGACACTTTGTATTTACAATTAAAGTCATCATCTCAGGGATTTGTTTTCAGAAATCAAGTCCCTTTAGAACTGTCTAATCCTAAATGCTCAGTGAACTGGTCAGAATATATTAAACTCTGTAAACAAAAAATTATTTGATGGGCCATCAAACAAGGTGAAAATTTCCTAAGTGACTTCAGAAACCAGCTCCTTACAAATTCCTTAAGTTTTATTATGAACTTTTTAAAATGTTACCTATATTTTTTGACCAAGAGATTAGATAACAACTTTCACAACTGAACAGAAGCATCTCTGAAGGTAAAGTTTAATGTTAGCTTCCAACAAAAGTACAACTTTGGCTCCACTTATGAAAATGTTCCTAAAGCCTCAAATTTGGCATACAAAAATTGGGGCAACAGGTATCTTACTTAAGTCCATACTTAAACATTTAAAGAAGGGATTAAATATTTTAAAATACTGCTCTTAACAGGCCTCAACAATGTAAAGGAAAGCTTCTGGGGTTTAATGTTTCTACATGCTCATATAATTATTTAGATGATTAATCAAATTAAGCTCTCTCCTCTGTCCGTCTCACCCTCTTAAAAAACAAGTTGCAATGACTGGACAGAATGCAAATTAGTAGCTCACAGAGACAAAACAAACAAGGATTTTGAAGTTGACTCCATGGTTGGATTGTAGGTTCACAGGAATTTTCACTGGAGATTGCTCGCCTAAATACGTGTGGTATGCACATAAGTACATTCTTATATATAAACATAATAAAGATTTATGTGAATTCACTGTAACTAAAATAAATTTGTTTGTTCCCTCAACCCCGTAATAGCTCTTGGTTATGTAAATAGTTTAAGTGTTCAACATGACATTTTATAAACCTTATTATGAAAATGTTTTGCTAAAATAAATGTGGTGGCTATTAAAATCTACATAGAAAATATAAATAGTTCTCTATGTAAATACATCCAGCAATCAAATATGCAATTAACTAATCTATACTGTATAACTGTACTACAGTGTTATTTGACAACCTTGTACAGGGGTTATATTTCTCAGGCTTAAATATATAACATACACAGAAAAAAAGTCTGTAAATGTCAAGTAAAATTTCCCATACTCGTTGATCAGCAGCAAGATTTAAATTTAAAAGCCATTTCTGAAAACTACATATCCCCAATTGTGACAAATGTGACTTGACATAATATTTACATACATAGAATTCATAAAAGAAAGCATCTTGTTTAAACCATATAATATCCTTTAATAACCTGCAGGGTTAAAGATTTCAAGTTTATAGTCTGAATCCAGAAATGAACTTACTCAAAAAAAGGACAGAAGACAAGGCATTTCAGCATAGCTCACTTTAGTGAAAGGAAACACAATACAGTTGTTGGCATGTTTCCACAAGGAAAGTCTGGCTCCCAGATGCTTCTCTTATAACTCCTTTAAAAATGTTCTACCAAGACATTTTTGCATTCTCTGTGCTGATCATTAACAGCACATTGACCAAAATAAAGAAATCAGCAGCTTTCACCCTTTGGGTATTTTCATGAAAAGTAACAAACCCACACCATGGCCTCTTTTCACTGTTTATGGCCCATGCCATCAAATTAAATTATGTCAACTATGCTAAATCCTTTCTCCAGCTCAATTGATGAAATAAAGTAATTACTCACTAGTAACCAAAAATCAGGTTAAATCAGAAATCAGCAGAAAATTTTAGCTGCAAAGCAGTCTGTTTACACATACCAGATTTTGGATAACATTCTCGCTTTCATTTCTACAAATGTCCTCTCATTCCTCCATTCTCATATGTTAGGTCCAGTGTGGGACCAGCAACTCTGGATGTCAGATCTTACTAGCCCAGCATGCCAGATACCACGATGCACCTCAGAGGGATGAGGTATGACAGCAGGGATCTGGAAATAGTTCATACGCAGGAGATGACAACTGCTGCCCAGGCAGCCCGTCATGTCACTGTGGAAGTGGTACGCAGAAAAACCCAGGGCCCCCAGAGTCCCAGATTACTTGAATTCATTCGCAGCTGGTGCTTTGGATTATCCAGCTCTCATGCCAGAGACACCACACAGTCCCAGTTGTGCTCTAAGAGTCACCACTGGTAGGCCTGAGATAGGCAGTTTAACCAGAACTTGGGTCTTATGACCCATATGGAAATTATTACAAAATCGTATCCACCTTGAGCTTTTGTTTATTGTGTTATCTGAAACTACTGTTCAACATTTAGTAATGGAGATGCCTCACTCCAAAGGAAGTAAATTTGAGACAGGTATGGAAGCAAGTATAGATTCAGTTAGTGTATCCTGAGATAAAGGAAGGACATGCTAGGATCCACAGGCTTTTCTGTAGACAGTGCTTTGTTTTGAAAATGAGATTCCTTCCTTTAATTCCCAGTTTTACTCACTGTTGCTTTCAAGATTCAAGGAGAGAATAATTGTTACAGCCTGCTAAAACAAAAACCTTCCACAATCCAAAGATGGAACTACTGGATCCTCTTCCTTAAGGATACTGAGAGTTCCCAACACCTTAAAACTAGTTTTCATTAGAACACAAACTCGGATGTTTTAGGTGGAGGAAATGAAAATCTGTTAAGAATAAGCAGACTTGGAAAAGCTACTGAAAAGATATATCCCCTGCGCCAACCATCTCCTTTCTGGACAAGAAAACTTTCCGCCCACCTTGCTGTCTAATTCATATCTCACTGACTTGCCAAAAACTTTCCACGGTCTCTTCCAGTTTCTTAGGAAAACATCCTTCCCTTCAGTGCTGAAGCTTCTCTGTGTTCCTGCACTTCCCTGGAGCATCCCTCTCTCTACTCCAGGGCGCAGCAGACTCCTGTATCTTGCCCTGTCTGCTTGGTCCACTGGGTGGTCTGGGACCTGCACCCTGCTGACCATTTTCCCTTCCAAGAAGCAACCAACCTGCTGCTTTCAAAGACTCCAACTCAGCCCAGGGAACAGCAGTGAAGACACGGAATGAGGCATTTTTTCCATCTGTTGCCTTCCTTGTCGGTGTGTAAACTAAACACAACATCCATTGCAAACAGTATACTGTAGCACACAAGTAAATCAGGTATACATGCACACAGCCAGCAAAATTCACAAAGCTCTGTTTAACTAGTAGTATTTTGTTTGGCTAATTTCTCCATTTTGGAGAGAGTGGGAAAGAAAGTGAATAGCAGATAAAAAGCACACTGAGAGGAAAAGACACAGACAGAAGAATTTATGCTGATGCCTTTCTTAAGGCTGAAAAATTCAAATAAGAGATTTGTATCTACAGTAACAGAGTGATTAATTCAGCCTTTAAAGCCCACCTTGCTGGGTCTTATTTGAGAATCCAGTTGTATAAATTATGGTTCTTTAATAGCTACCTCGTGGAAATCAGAAAAGTTGAGAAGCGATAGCCTGAGGCACCATATAACCTCTGGTTGCTCTTGTTTCTCAAAAAACTCTACCTAATGGTTTTAATAGCCTGATATGCAGTCATTTGTCACAAATTCAAAAAGTAAAGGTTCCTTGATCTCTCTATATAGTATTCATCACAGTTATACCCAAGCAGTAGAGCAAGCCCAACATTTCTATTTTCATAAATATATATAATACAATTGACATTTTGCTTTGAACTTGCTAAACTACAGTGATTCCTCAAATTTATGGTTAATAAACTATCTCACATAGCAAGACATTTCTTCAGAATGCTTTGAATTAGAAATATTGTACCGCTTTTTAATTAGATGAAAACAGCTCTGCCAAAGCAAACTACTTTCCTTTCAAAAGAATGAACTTTGGGTCCATAACCCATGGAAGACATGCATGCATAAACAAAGCTTTGCTCACATTTAACAAGAAGCCAGCTGTCAGAAACAGAGTCAATGCTGAAAAAACTATGATACAAGTAAAATTACATTGTGTGATTTTTTTTTCTCACCAGGATGACAAGCTTTTCTGCGACAGGATTCTATCTCTTAATAACAACTTCTGTCACATACTGTTCACATCAGATTGGTTTTACAAATCAATAGTGACAAACGTTGTTTAGTGCTGGTCCACAGAAAATTATATAAAATGCTTGATCGGTACTTAAAATAAAATACCTTGTTTCAGTAAGTAAATTCCTTTCAATGAGTTGTGTGCTTATTAGTTTGTGAATGAGTTCTTTAAACATAAAACTGCATGATCAAAAATACTTCCTTTTTAGATACTACTAAGTTATGTCTTCTCATTTTAAGTAAACAAGATTCGAAATGCCAATAGACAATGCATTTTTAACAATATATTCCTGGATTATTTGAGGGGTTGTCTGATTGGGCATTAGGGTGTTTTTCTTTTTTTTTTTTTCAACTCTGAAATACAGAAATAAAACTTGGTCTTCGATAACTCAAGCCTTTGACAAACACAGCTTTCCAACATGAAGTAGCTTTATTTATTATAACAGTTGACTACAACTTCAGGAAGGTCACTTCTATTTTCTCCACTCATAAACTCTGAAACCTATGAAGTTAAATATCTGAAAACTATGAAGACTTGCATGCAGTTCAAAGAGAGGAGAATAAATACCTGAACTCAACAGCACACATTTTCCAGTCTTTGAGAAAATTGTTTTGAAGAATGACTTATCCTCACTACTTTAAAAGAAGAAAAAAAATCCCTTGCTGTGTTCTTGAATCTGAAAGATGTTTTAAGGGAAGTATTCAAAACACTTTCAGGAATTGTTTTGTAAACTCATCTTTAGTACTGTTCTCAGAAATGCGGATCGCTTACATCTGGTGTTTTTAGCTTCAAATATTTCAGACCCTACTTACACTTTATACTTTGAAAACACTTTATTGACTAATTAAAAGTACTCAATTTTCTTTCTGTGGGGAAAAAAAAAAAAAAAAAAGGCAAAAAAAAGAAAAGCATATCAGCAGCTTCTGTGGAAAAGAAGTGAAGACTTCCCTAACTACTTGAGGCAAGCAACAAATGTTGGGAGGATATGGATTTTGGACAATATACCAGGATATATAACATATTGACTTAACAGCAATGATCACAAGTAACTTCTCAGATTCCATAATCACCTGTGTCTCTGCTGACTCCAACCTACTGCTCTGGTTAACAATGACCAATGGGTACCAACTGGTCCTTCCTGAGAAGTTTACAATTCAAATAAATGACACGGAGAAAGCATCAGACAAAGAAAGATAATCCCAACCTGATAACATGAAAATGGATCATGGGGAAAGAAATTGATTTAACTAAAAACTGAAACTAGATTCCTTGAATAACAGAAGAGTTATCCTTTGTTTGTGACAGCTCTTCTATTACATTTCAGATTTATTAGCCATGCTAGGAGATAACAGGTCCTGGAAAACTGACATAAAAATGGGACATAAGTGAAAATACTCTGAATTCTTGCAGAATCATGCCAAGGCAGCAATTCTCTGAAGACGGAACTCAAAGCATATATTAACTGTTGGCCCTCTACCAATATGGTACGTGTTACTGCTCCAGATCTACTTACTGTTTGAAATTCAAATGAACAGGTAAGATAAGTAAAGCTCAAAAAAGTGTAATTTATCCCAGGATACATCTATAGTTTCTTTAACAAAGGCACAGGCAAGCATCCACGAACACCTTCTGCATGAGCCAGAGCATCCAAAAAGCACTGCAATTAAGGTTTGGCCATATCCTCTAGCTGTACGATTAAGCCCTCTAATGTGGTTTTTATATCCACCCCATTTCAGCAGAACATGTATTCTGTGCTGAAGTAGTCTAGGTACAATTCAGAAGGAAATGGAAGTTTAAAAAGAAAAAAAAGCTCTTAAAAATTGAGAGCTGCTACAATTTTACAAATTTATGATAATCATTTTCAGCAGTCACTCATATTCTCTGCTCCCTTAGTTCACTGAAACGGTGTTAAAATGAAAACCAATGCATACTATAAAATGATGTTTTCTCCAATGGTCAGAATATTCAGCCTCACAGATACATAAAGTTAGTCAGCATCACATGATAACTAGTTTTTACTCGCAAGTTATTGCTGACAATTGCACTGATCCAAACAGCAAGGGATGCAGAACATTATTACATATCAAGTGATTATTAATTGTCATATAACTTTAAAATATCATTAATCAAGTGTAACCGAAAAACTGATTTTTTCATAGCTTCTTAAAATATAATCAAGAATGACAACATTTCTCCTAATACTTGAATGTCTATAATCAACTCCAAGAGTTTTTGCCAAGCTTTTCTTCTTTTGTTCTGCCATCTAATAGATACAATAGATACACTTGGACCTCTGGAGGCATAATCATCTGACTCCATGAGAAAGTCCCCAGTAAAAAGTTTCTGTATAATAATTGTCATGCTGGAAGATATAAAACAAAACAACGTCAACACTCATGTTGCCTTTATTTACAGTTCATCTCCAGAACCCTTTCAAATCAACACATTGGTTTCCTGCAGGATTATAAGATCATGTATTAGGCAGCAGCTGATAACATATGGAGTGATAGCAAACTTTTGCTTAATACAAATGCCAAAATGAATAAAGAAAAAAATGATGGGCAAGGTGGTGGAAAAAGCTGTAAGGCGAGTCAACTTTTTAATTAAAAAAAATTGTGTACCAGAGAATGTTAATGAGCCAAAAGTCCCCTGAGACCACTTTTACACATTCTGCACTATTTTGATGCCCCTGATAAAGAAAACTGAACTGTTCTCACTCAGATGTGGTTAAAGATAGATTTTTTTTTTTCAGTGTCACACAAATACTTGAAAGTATCTTATTCATCGGGTTACTTTACTGACTTAATTTTAGCCACTCCGAGTTATCAAACAGGAAGCAGGAAAGATAAAACGATCACAAGTCACAAAGTTAAAAAACCTCAACAATACCTTTGACTTCTTCATAAATGCTATCATCTATTGGTTCACTGCTCACTTGTCCAACATCGTCATATCCCTCTTCCTCCTCCTCAGGAATAGTATTAGATTCCATATCTATGTAACAGCAGTTGAAAAAGTTAACATTTACTCGAAAAGAATGCCTAAGCAGAAATTTATGCAAAATAAAAACACAATTCATCTTCTATGAGATGGTGCTTACAGTATATTCTGCTTATTTTCTTACAGTGCTCATAAGGAAGAGCTTTCAAGCTAAGTACTACTCTTGGCAAAAGGCAAAAATCTTGCAAAAGGAGAAAAGTCATGTAAAAGCTACAACATGATTGAGAAGTAGGATTTGCTATTCAAAATTCAGACAAGTGGGAATACTGGATATACAAACGTGACAGGTATGTTAACGGACACCACTAAGCAGTACTGGCAAGAAAGGCTACTGCTCTACTGCCTGACTTACCTTGAATTACAAACTTGACTTGCTGTACCCATTCCTCTGCTTCTTTGGGAGAGGCAGCTGCAAACTATTAAACATTTATTAATAACCACAGCAGTAATGACAAAAATACAACTACAATTTCATTAGCAATAAAAAAGAGGGACTGTAGCATTCCCGTCACTTCCTCAAGAAACCATTAGTAATTCTTTTCATGTCTTCTGGTACTTTTCTTGCAAGGATGCTTCTTATAATGTACAGCTAATTTTGACAAATTTACGTAATTGAAGGAGAGGATGATGGATTTGAAACTCTGATCAGCAGCTGGCAGCTGTGCAGAAAAAAGCTGCTTCTCTTCATCAATGTCAAAGCCAGAACTGATGAACAAAATTTGCCCTTGACAATTAGAAGACACCCATGAATTTCTTTAGACTGCTGGGTACAGTTTTCTTAAAAATGTTCTTGTCAGACTCCAACACACTACCTGACAGCTTAATTAACTGGCTTTCAACTGCAATCTCAGATATTTAAAACTTATTAAACTTACATTCCATATTGACGTCTAGCTGATAGATCTCTGAATTGCACAGCTGATATGTGCCTTTACGTAGATTTTCCTTGCAAAGCCATGTCCAATACAATATGTATTTAACACTGATATATATTTTAACTTTTTTTTACTATTTAATTCATCCAAGAAATCATGCAGACATACCATACAATAGATATTAAAATGCTAACATTGAAATGACCAACAGATAAAGATGATAGATTTCCTTGCTCTTGTCCAGAAAGATAATATTTTAACACATACATACATATTTTAAATCAGATTTTTTTCCTAATATATGAATATACAATGTAAGCAAGTGAAGGTTTCCTTTTTTCATTGAGATGTCAGTGAAAGTTGTTTTACTGAAATGTTAATTCAGTAACTGGAATTGTAACAGCTTTATCAATTTAATTTCAAGTCAACGTAAAAAAGTCCAACCTGATAAATGCGCTTATCAGGAGCGGAGATTTCAAAACAGCAATCTTTCTTTGCATCCTTTCGAAGGCTATTATTCATTCTGATGGTGTAGCCCTCTAAGGCAAATTCACCTTTCTGTTGTTTGTCTGTGGAGATAAAAAACAAAGTTAGAGCTTCATTTACAACAGTGAACGTAAGTGCCTCAGCAGGTTATCGTTTATTCAGATTTTTGTTTCCTATTTCATGAATTTTACAGAGAACAGGCAGGTTTTTAGCAAATTGATTAGGTGATGCTTCTGGAGATAAAGCTTTATTTTAAAGGAAGATGTACACAAAAGCATATTTTTCTCTGGGATGCCTAAGAAATTCCACAGGGAGATGTTTGCAGATGGTGGTCTTATTTAGTAAGAAGTGCATATTATGACACTTGTATCTAGGGAAAGCCAAGAATTGGAACTTGCAAGACATGCTTCCTATAAATCAGTGTCTCTTTCAGGTTCAGTAAACCAATGGCAAAACCTGTCTAGCTCAGAACTTGCTGAGCTGCCTGCTGAACTAACCACTGCACTCACAAAATAAACTTCAAACTCCTTTTAAATGAATTGGAAAAGCTTCTCTTCACATTCTCCCACCCACTCCCAGATGTGCCCCCTTTCCACATGGCAGAAACACAGAATGAATTTTGTTATAAATTCAGGCGTGTGTTCCAAAAGCATTTCTCTCAACACAGCAAATGTTTAATTACCTAATAAAAGTACTGAGCCCTACCACAGTTTATTATAGAGAGCCATGTGGTTGTTTTAAAGACAATTCTACTTTTCAAAGGTTCTGGTTTATAAAAGTATCACTTAAAACAGGCCTGAGTTTAAATATACTATACTGCATGGTCAGCAAGCAGCACCTGTGCACTCTCCTTCTGAGCTCTTTAGACCAAATCCTACATTTGATTTTATGTGCTCTGGCATGTTTTGGTGGACATTAAAAACAAACCAAAAAAGTAAATCAGTTTTGCAATTTCTGTAGATCACAGTGCAGCATTCAAGCAAAGATTGGCATCATCAGTCACATTTTGCTCAAGCAAACAAAGAAAAAAGTGCAGTTGAAAATGAAAGAAAATGCCAGTAAATGGTGTGTTGTTTTGTTGTGCTGTTCTTCTTTTTTCCACAGTAGAGAAAAGTGTTAATTAACAACAAGCATTACGCACAACAGCAAAACTACTTAAAGGGTTGCTTAACAGAGCTTAGGTGCATATCAAGCATCCATTGCTTCTGTTTGTTAACAAATGGAGAAAACTTCTACAGTAGATAAAGCAGGAAAAAATACAATTTTCAACATAATTTTGTCATCTTTCTGGAACTTCAATAGGAAAGCAAATCTTTTTTCCACTCCTGAGAGTGGCTGACACAGCAACATGAACATCAGTGGATACAAGAGCAGTCACCACACAAATATTCTTCCTAGTAATCTTACATGCACATAGACACAAATTCTTTGTCCTTCCAACTTTTTATGAACTCCCACTCAGGGCAAGTAAATACCAAATAACGCAATTATATGAGAAAATCCAGGGCACTGTTCTATTTTCTCTTCTAGTCCCCACCCCCACAGTAAGTTTTGTTATGTCTTAATTGAGTGCTAATATTTTCTATTTGCTCAGTCCTCTACCCCTATATAAAACATCACACAGATGCAAAATTCATAGAATAGCACCAAGGTAAATATTAGAAATAATAACTTGCAAAAAGTTAACTAGGTCCCCTTTAAATGAAATTAATTTCTGCCTAGAAATTTTATTGTTCCCTCACTTGTGACCTCAGGGAGAAGAGGAAGTGAAACACATTAATTTCTCACTCTCCCATGCTGGAGTTTTGTCAAAACCCAAGACAGGAGCATGCAGACAGAATAAACAAACACGAGGTTCAAAAGGTAAAAACATTTTGTCAAGATAAAAATGAGGTAAGTATTCAAATTTATTCTCTTGGATTATTTCTGAGACTGCTTCTCTGTGACACGGATGATCCCTTCTATGGCAATACAGTTTAACAGAGCTGATCTCAGGTGATCTCTGTACTGGTATTCATTCTTTCAAAAAGCACTACAGTTAAAACAGAAAGATGCTGTACTTTGCACTGGAGGGGGAAACGCAGTGCACGGTATCCATATTGCATCTGATTGTTTTATTGTTTATATTGTCTTTGTCTTATCTGTCTGAACACACCATTCCGTACTAATGAAAATTACCTGTATACACCACCAAATATATACATATACATATACATATACATATACATATACATATACATATACATATACATATACATATATCTATACACACCCTTTGCTATTAAATTATTTCACGGACCTTTATAGCAACAGACTATTCATAGCATTACTACTTTTGCTTCTAATTGTCTGTGTAGTAAAGTATTCATGACTAAAGCCCAGTACAGCATTACACATATGCTTAAAATGTTGACCGTGAGGAAACTTTAAGACAATGAGACACTTCGCAGCCCTGACCCAGAACCCATTAAAGTTGAGAGAAAGACTCTCAGTCTGCATTCACACTCCCTGTGGCAGCAAGCCAGAGATAAGACCTACTATGTCCTAAGAAATGGCTCCACAAATACAGAATGGCGGGACACAGGTCAGCTGCAACTCCGCTTCATCCTCTGATGGTGACAAGCCATGGAGGCCTACAAATCACTGTTCTTCTTGCAAAATATTGGAGCTCAACCCCATCCCCTGATTGCTGTGAGCAAACCGTGCCCCATGGCAGCCATTTGGCCAGGCACAGCAGCCAGGAGCAGGCTCGAAGGCAGAGACAGCTTATGATCTTCAGACTGAACCATCAGCTCAACTTCACGTATCGGCAAAGGCCTGCGGCTAAATGGGTGTGCAGGCTGGCCGGGGCATTCAGCTCAACGCTGCCGTGTGAAGCTGGTGCCACAGCGACTTCTGCCAACTTTCACATTCAGGGTTAGATTGCTTATATCAGAAATATTTTTCTGGAGACTGTGCCTGAGGGAGAAATAAAGTTTTTGATGTTCCAAAACTTCCAAGACTTTAAGATTTTACTTGGAGAGGTAAAATTAGATATAGGTTGTTTTGTTCTGGTTTGTGGTTTTGTTTGGGGGTTTTTTGGTTTGTTTCTTTCTTTTCATGATAAGAGCCTTAAAAGTAGCTGCAGGAAACACATTCACACTACAAAGATTTCGCTTTCATTTTGAACCCCCAAATCAGAAGTGGAGTTTTGCCTCAGTGGGAATACAACAGCATATTCAGGAGGAACTAAAGAGAGACATAGAGATGGAACACACTTCTCTGAAGAATGATTATATTCTTGCTGCCTCTTATTTTCTCAAGATAAAGCTTTTCAATTCAACAACGGGAAACCCTTAATTTGTCCCAGAACAACACAGAACAGAATTCCAAAAGTATAATACTATCAGTCTTGTAAAAACAAAAAGGATCGTGAACATCATCAAGCATAAGTTGTTCCACAGATATGTCAAATCTCATTTCAGAATAAGCTGTTCTTTGCTCTCATCTCCTCCTCCTCTTCCCTTCTTCCCATGTCAGGCACACACGAGAAAAATAAATCTGAGTCTGTGTAGATCATTTTGCATCAGGAATTTAGAATTGTAAAAAGCTAGTATAACAAAGTGGAGAGTCAGGCATTAAGTATTTAAAAAAAGGCAAAACTAGTACATAGATATTTGAGAGAAATAAATATGGAGGCTATATTTACAATAGAGAAAATACAGATCTGAATGAAATTGGAGAGCCACTTTAAACATTTTTCTTACATACAAATTTAATTCATCCTAAAAATAGTGAAATGTTTTTAACAACAGAAATAGGGTAAATATTACCTTGGGGAAAAAAGAGTCTCAAGGGAAGCAGGGAAAAAGGAGTTTTGAAGTAACCTTGCATAACTGAGTCCCTGGGAACTTTTAAAACAAGGAAGGGTAAACCTTCAATGGGGTCTTGAAATGATTGGGTTGTAAATTTGAGGCCTAAGGCGATGTGCCCATATTATTAGCACATGTAAAAATAATTAGTGCGTTCTGAAGAAAAGAGAGCACTTGGATAGTAGAAAGGAAAGAAGTTACAGAGAAAGCCATAAGGAACAAAGGCAAACAGAAAAATTTCAGAGAGTGATAAAGTATTTATAGATACTATTAGAATCTATAATTTAACTCTCTTAATCTTGAAATTAGGAGCCCACAAGATCTTGTGGTTTACATGGCTTCATGCTAAATGTAGTTTCGCGTATTTTTCCATATGCAGAATGTCTGTTTTCTAAAAATAGTAAGTGTCAGTATCTCCAAAATGGTAATTCCTTTTCCAGCTTTTGGAACAGTTCTTTCCAAAGGCATGCATAGGAGTTCCCTGTGAGACAGTGGATCTGAAATGCAATCAACTTTTTTTTTTTTCCTTTTTCCTTTAACCTACTTCTCTGAGAAATCTAAATTTAAAAAAATGAAGAACTAGAGACAATGACTGAAACACACTGTTTAAGGCACCAGTTTGTTTATATTCAGTTCGCTTATACTCCATAGCTACTTTTTAAATAACACACTACTAATGGCAAGTGTGCCTCACAAGGTCTGAATTTAACATTCTCATAGCAGAAGATTCAGTACCCATTAGATATTAATAGATGCCTTTGACTCCCGTCACCCTGCTGCAACAAAGTCCTATTGAATATTCACAGTTCCTGCAGATTTCAATTATGGATTCTGTCAAAAGTAAAGTCTAAACTAAACAAAGACTTTTGTCTTCCCTATGTGGTTGTTCAGAGAGGGAGGACTAAGAAAAGGAGGTCTGCAGCTAAAAGCAAAATGATACTTCAACAGCTTTTCATTGGGTCCTAGAAGGAGAATTTGCAAGCTTAGCATGTGGCAAAAATTCCAATAGCCTGGTTAGGTGAATCATTAGGATAGATTTGCAGATGCAACTCTAACTATGCTTCCCTCTCCCTTAATATTGTTCAGTCACAAAGTCCTTCAAAAAAACACAAAACACAAAATAAAACAAACCCCTCTTTTTCATAAACAGAAGTAGTTCATCCATTGGCCTGGCCATCACTATCTTACTGGTCAGAGAAATACAAAATGTTTATCTCCATGTTAAAAATAAAATTAAAACAAACAAACAAACAAACAAACAAACCTCAGACTTTTCTAAATGCCCCTGAATTATCCTCTTCTTCAACATCATATTACTGGCAGGCAGGCAGCTACCATTTTCAAGTTATAAAAATGAAAATAAATTTTTAGTGTCCATTAACAGGGGAAAAATTACCATGATGTTATTACTGTCTTGCTAAACATTTAGCTGTCTGCTGAGACAGAAGGGCATATAATGTCATGGCCTAGTGAGGAAAAAGTAATGAAGCCATTGATTCATTCATTTCTAAAGCAACAAATCAACTTTCCTTCTTGATATGCACTTTGAGGTCTGAAAGGTTACCCATACCAACTAAGTGCCTATATATACAGGAACTGCCAAGGATCATGTTTTTCATTATATGCAAACAAGGTACCCAACTCAGTATGCAACTGCATGGAAACAGAGAAAAGATAAGGACTATAAAGGGTTTATGGAATGAAAGATTATGAAAAGGAGGACCAGGAAGCTTCTGGAAGTCCAAGCCATCTCTGACATTTGAACACTTTTCTCTGCAATGTTGTGGGCCACATGTTGACAACAGATATTGCAGCACAAGCACAAATATACATGCACTTCCTGCAATATCTATTTCTGACATGTAATTAGGTCAAACCTTTAAGCATTGTTCCTCCATCTATTCCACATATCACTGATCGGGAAAAAACTGTAGGTGACTCACTCAGACCTGTCTATATTGCAGGGATAAATAATATTGTTTCACTAGCCAATGCTGCACCAAATGTACAAGAAAATAGATGAAGAAACAGGGAAACAAGACATTCATTAGCCTACAGGCATTGCAACAGTTAAAGGGATACTTGTAACCTCTTAAGTCAACACCTACACAGTCATTTACTGTATTTTCATGGGCTTTAGCTTGTACTATATTCTCCTGGACTAGGCCTCATATTTTTCACCATTCAGGTGAATAAATGATTCTGAAACTTTTCCTTACATGTGTTTGTGATCTTTATAGACTTCCATACTTCTTCTTGCTTTCCCAATGTAAAAAGGATAAAGTCAAGAGATACAGAAGTGTTTTAGAAACAACAAATCTACACAATCTAATAAAAGGGTAATCTACGGCCTCACATTTAGCATTCAGTTATATTTACACTGATACTTAAGCATTAAAATCAAACCTTGGCTAAAAAAATACGCACTGCACCAGACACAAAATATCCATCACAGATTATTCACCTACATGTCCAGTTTTAAAAACTTACACAATGCAAAACAAGCCAAGCAGGACCTAGAAATCTCTGCTGCCTCTCTGTATTACGTCCCACAACACACCAGCACTAGCACTCCAGGACCCATTAAAAGTGATGCAGGCAGACAGACTGAGCACATATGAAACCCCCCATCTCCCTTGGTTCTCTTCAAACCACATTCACATCAACAAAGGAGAATGTTCTTGTTGTGTGAATCAGCTCTGGAACCTGTTAGAAACCAGGGCCCAGATGATATAAAGCATCTGCAGACATTGCACAGGCTAGGGCAAACCGACATCATTTAGACAGATGCCCAACGACTCATTAGGTGGAAGCCATTTGCATGAAGCCATCACATGCACACTTCACCGCTGTTCTATGCTTGGTAAGAACACACCTTCATTTTCTATGTGGCTCAAGTTATCTGGTACAGCGTGAAAAGTCCCAGCAAAAGAAGGCCCCAAATACAACAGAGTACTACAGCAGGTACTGCTGTTGGTCATAATGGAATCATGAAATCATGCTGGCTGGAAGGGACCCTCAAGATCATCAACCCCAACCATTAACCTAACACTAGCATTAAACCATGTCCCTAAGAAGCTCATCTCCTTGTCTTTTAAACACCTCTAGGGATGGTGACTCAACCACTTCCCTGGGCAGCCTGTTCCAGTGCCTGATAACAGGCTGCCCTGTTATCCATGAAAAAATTTTTCCTAACATCCAATCCAAACCTCCTCTGGCACAACTTGAGACCTTTTCCTCTCATCTTATCACTTGTTACTTGGGAGAAGAGATCAACACCCTCCATGCTACAACCTCCTTTCAGGTAGTTGTAGACAGCGATAAGGTCTCTTCTCAGCCTCCTTTTCTCCAGGCCAAACAGCCCCAGTTTCCTCAGCCACTCCTCATCAGCCTTGTGCTCCAGGCCCCTCACTGGCTTCGTCACCCTTCTCTGAACTCTCTCCAGCACCTCAATGTCTTTCTTGTAGTGAGGGGCCCAAAACTGAACACAGGATTCAAGGTGCAGCCTCACCAGCACTGAGTACAGGGGGACAATTGCTTCCTTAATGCTGCTGGCCACACTATCTGTGATACAATAGTGGGAGTAAAAACGGTTTCAGGTTCTTCCAGTAACTAAATGTCAGATCTCCTCAGGATTGTCTCATCACACACCTCATCCATGCTGACAAGCTGCAGCTAAACAGGATAACAAACAGCAGAACATACATTCACAACCATCAGCATGGCAGCTCAGTTTGGACAGGAAACTAGTTTGCCACAGAACTGCAGCGATCCCTGGTATCCAGTTTCCACACAATGACGGCACCTTGCTTCTGCACATTTATGTGCTATGGCATCAGAGGCCTGAAAAAAGTACCTCAAATCAGTCTAGGAAAAAGCTTTCTTCTTCAAAGGCAAGTTCTGGAGCAACTCTTTGTCATCACAGATCTGCAGGACAAAATGATTCCACCAAGCTGCACTAGTTTTTATGCGCTAAAAGCACCAGTCCTGTGGAGGTAGCCAGAAATTCATGCCACTGACTTGTTTGCCTCCTCCATGATCTGCTGTTTGGAGTCTGGCCATGCCTGCACAATTTCCAAATGATGCTCCATGGACTATGTGCCTCTCCCACATCATTAGGGTACAGTCAGGAGGACCTTCCCCAAAAAATATGAAGCCTGCAAAAGCTGTAACTGTATAAGCTAAAGCATCTGTCTATAGATGAATAAAGGAAAGAGAATCCGCAGTGCATCACAGTGAGTTCCTAACATGACACCAACCTGCTGAGTACTAGGGAACATGCTTCCACATATCTTAACTTTCAGCATAGGTATTAGAATCACAATGCAGCCTTGATAGTCAGTTGCAAAAGAAAAAAAATCATTAGTGACAAGTCACTGTTATGCCATACCTCCTCAAAATGTTTGAAGACAGATTGTTTATGTTTTTGAAGCTTGATCAATTCATTACTCTTAAACATCAAACACACTTGGCACACAATTTAAAGGAAGCGTTTTTTGACTGTCAGTTCTAAAAATTCAAAGTGATATCCCAATATGTATGCCAGATTCTTTCTAAACCGGCCATTAATAGTTAAAAGCCACACCTTCAGAAGCTAGCTTAAGTCTCCATGACTGGCTTTTACTGAAATGTATTACTTCATTTGTAGCTTTTTCAGAACATAAGCTATTTAGAAAGAAATACAGAATTCCACTATGCAGTTTTCAGACTAACGTTTTCCTGGACAGAACCATCTCTACAGACCTCAGAAGATATAATTGCTAGAGGGTGTTTTAAAATTAAAATCCTATTTGGACAGAAAGAACAGTTTCTGTCCAGTAAATTAATTGACTGTGTGTTAATGGTGCACAAAGTAGCTTTACAAGTAACTTAACTTTTTTTCCTCAGATTCTCTGCTCTATAAAATGAGCACATCACTTACAGTTTCTGAAGAATTTTACACATTTTTAAAATTCACAGCACTGTTAAAGAACCAACTACTCTTTTGAAAGAAGTTTCATTTGCTTCCTTAAAATGACCTTAGATTCACAGTTTCCAACTCCCCTAAAGCTTTCATATTATTTTGTGCATTAAAAGATAATTTTTAGTTTAATTACCTTTGTCGCTTCCATAGTAATAGAAGACCGCCTTACTGATAGCACACCAACGCTTCTGCCATTCAAAGCCGAGAAAACTGTGGTCTGCAATTAATACAATTTGTGTTCAATAATGACATAAAGTATGTTACTTCTTTTCACAGTGAGGTAAGAGGGAGGAGGAGACAGGAAAAGTGCTAAGGAAAGGAAACAAAATCTGGATGTGAAAAAGAGAAATGCATGGCACTGAGAAGGAAATTAGAAATAAAAATTGGTGGTAAGAAAATAAATGGGAATTTGAAATCATATAAAGAGAGAAGCCATGTGTAACATTAAATATAAGGAAATAATGAACAACTTCCTAAATATTTCCTAGAGTTATTGCAGCATTAAGTGGGTATTAAAGTGACAATATAAGATTTATTGAATCAAGGTAAATATTGACTGAACCAAAGCTGAGATCAATATTTGCCCTCTTGAAGGAAAATAAATCTTGATGCTCACTGAAACATGAAGTCAACATATGGTACTTTTACATACGTTCCTAATGCTTTCTTCAAAAATATCTGAAAGTCTCTGAATTATGGCTGACAGTGGACTTTCACAGCGTGATTTTTTTCGTCAGTAAAGAAATAAGATTTTATTTTAATACTACAGGAACAATTAGGTGCTGTGCTTCTTTTGCATAATAATGCTTCAACATTTCAGCTTCTATTCCATTTTATTTATCACTCCTGTATGAAGCTACTGGTGTGTATAACATCAAATACAGACAAATAGACTTCCTAGATATAAAATATGCACTATTTTCACAAAACCAGACTTACCTTTTCTGCGTTTTTCCAGGTACCCAGCCTTCAGAACAAACTGAAGATCCTGAGCTGCAATAGGAGGAAACTGATTCCCTGAAAGAAAAATAAGTTCTGTAAAGCACTGCTTTTCAAGAAAAATGCTATAGCAGTATAAATAAACTTACGGATTTTACACTCTCAGTATGCAGCCGCTACTGGAAAAAAAATAATTCTAGTAACTACTATGCCAGATTATTTAAAGTACAAAAACCCTCTCACTCTAAACATCAAAGCTGTTGCTGCTGTCCTCACCACTTTAGTAAGGAAAAATATCGCTGTGTTGCAGGCCCTGCAAGTCTCAGAAGGAAAAATATGTAATTAAATAAGCTGCAACAACTTAGAAAACATTAGTTTGTCTTTTGAACAGGTCTGTAAAGCATGTTGGATAATGAAAGCAGTAAGTTTTCAAATGTGCAAACAAAGCCAAGTCTCACAATTCAAAAGAATTAAATAAGAGATGTGGTTTTTCAATACCAACTTTGCACAGAAACACCTTGAAATAACATACAAGGTGAGTACCCTGTATTACACTGTCTACAACAAAAGAAAACAGATGAAGAGATGATAAAAGGTGATGCCTGCTGTTGAAAGACATTGCCTAATTTGTAATATGACACAAAACTACTACCTATAGGATCTATGATGCGATACTGGATAGATCAAAGACATTGCACAGATGGCTACAACACTGTTGATCTACAGATACTGATTTTAGCTTTTGTAGAACATGGCTGCAACTGCAAAATGGTGTGATCCACTGTATTTTTTCCTTTTTCTCCACTGCCAATTCATAGCTAGAAGCATGAGACTGACCAGTCAGCCTCGCCTCAACTTAGGCATTAAAAATTGCATCTTCCATCCTCCATCCTTCTCCTAAAACTACAGAATTATGATTTAAATGGAACTGTTGATATGAAAACCAGAAATATGTTAGATATACCTAATAATTAACATGTATATAAATGTCTTACTGTTCAGTGCAAGCAAAAAAAAAGCAGAACAAAAATTATTCCTGTGCTGCTGTTTTTTTAGATGCATGTGAGCATCACTGTCAAGTTCCTACTACTTATTATCATCAAATATTCATAAGAGTCACTGTAGGTAGGTGGCAAGTTTACATGGCAGCAATTATTCATCAAAATATATGTAATCTCATTAAGTTCTGCCAACATAAACATACAAAAAAGGACATATCAGCAGACAAGCTCTGTGCTAAAAAAACATTTCAAGCTATGTAGAGTGGGTTAAAGATCAATTGTGTGACTTTGAACCAAGAACACTGTCTCTGGAAGCTGATGCCAACTTCCTGGATTTTTAGGTTGTCCCTTAAAATGGAATTTTTTTTTAATCAGTGTCCACAACTTATTTGATTTATGGTTGTTTTATTTAAATACAGTTGTGAGAGGAAATGTAAAAGGAAAAGAGGTAGGAATTGCAGAGAATGATATTTTTTAAAGTAAGAAAATACTCAGAATGAGAATGGATTCCTTAGATAATACAACTGGTTTTTCAGACAACAAAAAAATTCGTGGGATACCATAAGGTAGTAGATAGAATTTTATATACATTGACATTTCTGCTGATTTTTTCGATTAATATTATTTTTAAATATTAGGAGTACACTAGCTATTATTTCAGCTCCTATGGAATTTGTACTACTGTGTTAAAATCCAGGAGTTATTGGGCCCATGGATATGCTTTTTAAAATGCTGCAGCTGTCCCTCCTCACTTTATGATATACAACCACTGCACAATGTTAAATGAGAATTTAACACAAAGACACTTGTCAGCTGGTAGATGATAAGTTTAATAGTTACTTAAAAAGATGGCCTGATATAATATTATGAGTGGGGGAGGTGAAGAGTTTTGCAAATATACATAGTGTGCTGCTTTACATTGGTCATTGGGAGGCATCAGTGTGCAACACTTACAGCTTTACCTCATCAAGTAGTGTTCATTTTAGAACAGTGCATCCCAACATATGAGGAAGACATAAAACCTAACTAAACAAATAAAACAAGTCTACTCTTAAATTTTTGAGTTTAAGAACTTCAACAGCTATTTGGATCTAAATTTATACATTACTGTTTGTATTAGTTTGGTTTTGGTGAGAAAGCTTGGCAAGTGGTCATTTAATGAACAGACAAATCAAATGGGGCATATAGTCCCAAACAGGGACATACTTTGGCGACTTCTAAATGTTATTCTGCCTATAGGTAGAAGCTCATCTGAACTGACTGCTTCAAAGAGACAGAAGTAAAAATTCCCTACCAAGCTCAGCTTTGTTGCTTCTGCTGAGACAAGTTGGGACAAAACCGATGATGGCATTTTCTGAAACTACATTTATTTTGCATATGGCACTAAAAGCTCACGGGAAAAAGAACCTGCAAGAAAAATGCAGTCTTCTGGTGACACTGCAGAAAGAAGTCCTCCTCCTGCCCTCAACCTGTAGAGAAGCCAGTTTCTTTTTCTGTTCCTCAAAGCAACTGAGGCAGCAACTCCACAAAACAAGCAGCAGCTGGTCAGCCCCACTGCCACTCACAAGCTGCAAGTAGCTGAAATAGAAACAGATCATGTGCACATTATCATCCCTCTGTCAGAGAAGCCTGGGAAACACAAAATATGATGGAACTTTAAGTAGCTGGATAGGAGAGAGGGACCCAGTAGTAATATCCCAAGACACATACAGCTGTACATGAAGGAAAAAGCATAAATCTGGCTAAATTCCTTCTTTCATTCCCCTGTACATCTAGAAGTAAGGGGAAGAAGAAGAAGCAGTTTGAAAAGTATAAAGGAAAGAGAAATAACCACCTCCTCTCAGATTCTCATTAACCACAGGTGGTGTGCATATGTGGCAGAAAGAAAGCACAAACACAGATATACTCTTACTGCTGTACTGCAGCAAAAACGATGAGGGGAAGAAAGAAGAAAGAATGACATCTTCCTTCCAGCTACTGCCTAGAGTCAGCATGGAAGACTCCTAAACTGTTCCACCTTTCTGTCTTTCTTTCATTTGTTTTCATTACTTTACTCTTTTGTCCACATCTCAAACAGGATTTAGAGTGAACTGCAATTCCTAGATCTGGGAACTCCTAACTGAAAGATTGGGATTTGCATACCAGGTTGGTTTCTGCAGTTGCTTTCAATCAAAATGTTGCTTTCCTATTCATTTGAAATAGATCAGGCTTGGCACAAATCTTCTAAAAAAAAAAAAAAGTATCACTAAAGCAGTGTGCTGTGTTACAGTAAAGGAGCATTTGTTTACATTACACTAGCAGATCAGAGACCCATTAGCTGACTACTGCATGGGACTTGAGTAAGACAGAGTCTTCTATGAAGAATCTAACACAGAGAAAGACTGCCAAGAAAGAAGGCGTTACTATTTTTTAAAATAAATAACTGTGAAACAAATTAAACTTGCTTCAAGTTACACACTTGAGTTTAGAGCTCCAAATCCCCAAATATTTTACTCCCATGCATGCCCCAGGATGTCTTCAGGACAAGGAAAATTTCTCCCTTCCCTCATGGGTGGAGGTGAAACGGCCTGAATTTCAGTTCCCTCCAATTTCACTGGAGATTGTCCACTCTAAGAAATGAAACGTAGAGATGCAAGGAGATTTCATCCTAGGGATGCAAGACAGCGCCTACTGGTATTAACTTTCTTCAGTGTCTCAGCGTTTGCTGCTCAGATGCTTATGGTCAGGCTGACCAGATCAGAGCATTTCTCTCCCAAAATCAACCAGCAGAGACCACCATGTCTTCCTACCTACTTCCTACCCCTGTATGTTCTGTTTCCAGATATGTCTCAAGGATTTAGAAATAAAGATGTTTAAAAGGCCCATAGTCTTCCCTGGTTTCTGCTTTGGTACACTGTAGTTTCTAAAGCCCATTTTAAATACCAAAGAGTGAAGTTGTACTGAGTCAAGAAGTGCTCTGTGGCCTGCAGCAGTGTGACATTGGAGGTGGAGAAAGGCACAATGATTGCTCCTATATACCCTTCCAGAGCTAATTTCTGCCGTATAATTGCCCTGACAGTCACAGGCAAGCACAGAGCTGAGGATACAAAAAAGTCTCCTTTGCATTCCCAAGTTTCTACCTCACAAATAATGTCTTGAACCTTATTGTTTTGATGTGAAAATCAGGACAATACTATCCAATATTTTGAGAGATTATTATCTTGCATCCCCAATATACAATATCAAATGAAGGAGGTCCATCTGCTTAATGTTAAAGGTTTTCCTTCTTTCTTGACCACCCACTCACAGATCAATCTCCCAGAATAATTTCTGTTCTTATCCTGGTGGGAATTACTTCAATGTACTCCAAATTAAAATCTGCAAGCTAGGCTGCACATGCATATTTTCACACTGATATGTACAAAGTCCAACAAAGACCAGATCAAATATTTATGAGGCCTAAACCTTCAATTTTAAGAGAAAAGTAAATGCATGAGGCTCTTCCTCTTGGTTCTAGGCACTCTTGTGCCAAGTGAGCAGCTGGCAGCTATTATAATGCTACTGCTGCCAGGCTGAAAATTCCTCCAGTGAAAAGAAAGTGAAATGCTCTCACTCAAGCATAAAGTCAGCTTTCCTACCAGTCATGCTTTGACTTCAGAAAAACATCAATGTTATTAACATAGGTGTATTAATGTACAGGCTCCACTGCACAAATCACACAAATCCAGGGCATCTCGTGACTTCAGAAAAACCTCAGACTGCAGCTAATGGCATGGTTACAATTCTTGCAACTTGGTAATCAGGTAGTTAAAAGCCTGAATGATGCACTTTTGCACTACACTGCAATAGTCAATTTGACTCATTACTTAAAAACAGTTTCATCAGTGTCACTTCACATGATAAAGCATGAAATTCAATCATGATGCATGGTATTTTGATTTTTGGAGGACACAATGGTGTTAAAATTTCATTCTGTTTACTAAATAAATAAAACAAAACCAGGTTGTATTATTCTGCACTGTATACCAATAGGTTTTTTTTTTAATTTCTTCAATGTGGGCTAAGGGATACATAAAGCAAGAAATAATTAGAGGTCAATGCATTCTAAAGAGGTGCTTAGCATGCTTATGTGAAGTTAAACAGGCAAAGTGGAGATAAGTGTAATTCAGTAACAGCTAAGTGGTTGATTACAGCTCGCTCTCCTAGTAGAGGACCATAGGTTTAACTGTTATAATGGTAAAGACTTCTTGCTGAAATAAGAATAATTCACTGTTCTTCAGTCCTTATAAAAGAAAACTGCCAGGACAAAATATATAAATCTGATTAAAAGGAGAAAATGGTGATTGCTATTTCTTTATCTTCCTCTAACTAAAAAAAAACAAACAAAAAAAACCCACTAGTACTGAAAATTATTTTTTCACCTTCCTTTGTACTGCACTGACCCATTATATACGATATATATCCATTTATATAAAAGGACAAACTGAAATTCCTTCCTGTTTGAATTATTGCTAGCAAAAACTTTGACATCAGCTAGAAAACAGAAAGGGTAAATGCTGGCAATATGAAAGTATCTTGCAATCTAAAAACAAAGAGTTGCTACTCTAAGCAGTGAAATAATATTCTTTAAAAACACAGATAATAGGGGGTGGGCTTTGTCCTCAAGCTCAGAGTTTTATATCTCTCAGCCTGCAATTTTAAATTGGCAAATAATTTATGAAAATATTTTTGTTAAAGCTGAGCAAAGAAGGAGTAATGTTTCTAGCAACACAGAAAGTATTTCCATCTTCTTTTCTTCCCTCCCACCCTCTCACATGCTTCTCCCAAAATTCTTCTTATCTTTCCATTTCATTTTGATCTGGAAATACAGCATTTACCCATTTCTAGCAGCTACTACAGAGGGATTCAATTATCTTTGAGTCTGCACGTAGCAATACACTGGAGTCACATCTGTTGCACAAGCATTGTTAATCTAGGCTAAAGAGGAGGTTTTACTTTCATATGCATACTTTCTCCCTATTTTTTCTTTTTTTAATTAAAGAGGAGATTAATATATACTTATTTTTTTAAAAAATCCCATTTCCTAGAGTCCTCTGATTACAGAAAAGTTATCAGGAGGAAGATCACATAAAAATCTCATTAGCCTCATTAACTCTCTTGAACACTTTCACAAAGACTACTTCAGTACTTTGCAAAAGTAGTAGCCTAATGGCTCTGAATTAGTTTAACAGGCTAGGATCAGAAGATAAACATTTAAGAAAATGCATTTCATTCAGGGGACTAAATATAATGAAAATGTTTAGCTTTTGGAACATTTGTTCAAGAAAAGTTAGCATTTTGGTCTTCAAAGTGCTTGTTCCAAAGACTGCCTAGCCTGTGAAGTTTTGCTCTGGGGCCTTCCCCAGCATTCACCATTGTGTTCTCTAATAGTCTACAATAATTTTTGCAGAATAACTTGCCTTGATATTTTCCCCTAAGAAGAGCCAGCAGTGTATTTTATTAAAGACTACTTAAAGCAGTGTCATCTGTTTCTACTTTTAATTCTTTCTAATTTGGGATATGAAGCTTGGCTGGCAAACACTAACACCACACCCTCAGAGGCCTAAATGCTCAGTATTTCTTCTTGACTCCTCCCTTGGAAGGAGAGCGGGATGAGCATTTCTCCTCCCTTCCTTCCTGTGAGCTCAGGAGAAGGCAGTGGGCCAAGCAGCCTAAAAATCAATGCAACATATCATTTACAGAAATATTCAGCTGTTTTAAGCAGTTAGCAACCTTGATATGACTTCTTGTTGTTGTTATTTTCATTTAGCTCATAATTAAATAACTGTGTATTTAGATATTTTAAAGAATCTTACATCTATTGCTTCTCAATCCTCATCTGTTCTCTAAGCAAAGTTTCTTTAGTAGTTGTAACTATTTTATTTGACAAAGACTTTTTTCTTTTTTATAAATTACAGGAGTCAGCCAGTCAGACTCCATTCACCAGGATCCACAACCTAATGGAATTATCCTCCATCACACACTCCTCATGCAAATTTAACTTTGAATTTATAAACCAATATTGTCCTGGACTCATGCATTCTTCTGTTGGCTTTCAAGCTAGTTCTAAAACACCCACCGTTACATTTTGCACAACACCTTAATGTACAGAGGAATTCATGGATTTCACCCCTTGATCCAGATTTGACTTTCACATAAGTAACTATTAAAATTTCACAACCAACACAGAGAGCACATGGTGGGGGAAAAAAACAAACCACAAAAAGTAATGTTTTCTGTTGTGAGCAGGCTTTATCCCCCAGGGTTATAAAAGGGGCCACTGCACGCTTGACAGGAGCAGCCTTCCCGCTTCTGCTGTTTCTCAAAGATTCTGAGGCAAGAAGACAGAAAGAAGATACAGCAGTAAAGAAAAGGTCTCTTGTACAAGGTCTACCCCTCACGCCACTGTAATACAAGGCATAGAAAGGTAAAAGTTTTACTTAAATCCCTCCAAGGATCCTTAATGTTTCATCAGAAGGGTTTCAGTCACCCAGAGGCCCACACTGCAGCAAACAAAAAAGTGTATCAGTTGTAGAGACTGACAATACAAATTTTGTCTATGCAACAAGAAGCTCAGCTTTCTACTTTATTATGAGAAATAAAGTATGCAGAAAAACACAGATAAGAACAATGCCTCTGCATTGCAGATAGAAGCAAGTCAAAATAGACCATCATGGATCAATTAGAGATACTGGAAATTCTCACGAAGTGATGTAGGCGAGCTGAAATTTCCCAGCATCATCTCACAGACAAGCACACACATCCAATTTTGATTAGAAACCCCAAGTAAAGATTCAGAACATCTACACGATAGCTGAACCACAGAAGGTGCTGTTAGCTAATCAGAGAAAATTAAAAGGCCAGGAATAAAGAGTCTGCAGCTGGAGTATGACCAGCACGAGGTCAAATGGCATATGGATAGCATCTTTACCACATCATGATTCCTGTAATCCCAGATGACTAATAGGCAAAAAATCCTACAGGTTTATCAAACAGCAAGTTAAAAGCTAGCATATAATATGTCCAGGTGAAAAAAACAATTTTCAGCTTAACATCTAAAACATCTAAAAGAAGTAATACTACAATACAATTGTACACTGCAGTTTACTACTCTTTTTAAATAGCCACCTGGAAAGCATAAGAACCCCTTGAAAATAACCACATATCACAACACCTTGAGAAGAAGTTATGGCAGTCATAACTAGAAGTTTCCTATTACTTTTATGATTTTTGTCATCATGTTTTTAATTAGTAGTTTTGAAGGGTCTAAAATTTCATCTTTGGGCAACTGCCACATTTTGTTGAGCAAATAAGCCTAAACTGAAACTAAGCAACGACAACTATTTAACTGAACATGAGAATGGTTTAATATGCTTTGACAGAAAAGCTGCCAAATGTCATTTCTTGCAAAGCTAAACAATGAACTTTCAAATGATATTTAAAAATTAGTAGTACATGTTCTTTCAGTTTCAGCATCCTAGTAATCCAAGTATTTATTACTTAACAATACTTTGACAGATCTATAAGACCTTAAATCATGTGAACTCTCTGACTCTTATCCAAATTTCAATAATACCATGCAAGCTAGATTCTTCACAAATCACACATCAATTAAACAGAAAGCATAAAAATTTTCTTCCTCTTTATTTTAACATTTCCCAAATGTTTTGCCCTGTATCCTCTCCTAAGTAAGCTCCATTGTGTGTTTCCTAAATGGTTCTGTTTCTAGGTCCAGAAGCTTGTTTAAGCCTCCTTAAAAAATCAAATCAAATCAAATCAAATCAAATCAAGCCACAGTTCAAGACAGGCCAAGGTTATCTGAAAAGGAAAATCACCTAATTTGAGTTCAATATGTGATAGGGATATTTGTGCAGAGAAACATTTTAACTACTGCTCTCATCAAAAGTGTAACACACTAGAAATACAATGATCAATGCCAAAGAAATCCAGGGGAACAAGGAAATTCTCAGATTACCACAAAACACCAATGAAAAACCCCAACGTAAATTATATAATGTTTTATGTATGGAAGTTGCTTATGCCAAGTGGCAGCCCTCTCGGATTAGCTGTGTAGTCTGCAAAGTTCCAACTGTTCTGACTCCTGGCCAAAGGCTGGGCCTGCTAAGCTTCTGAAAGGAAACACACAAGCACACTTCGAGCATTTTAAATGCTACAACAGCCCATATCAAAAAAGGTTTTAACATTACTGGTTGGAGCTGAAAAATCTTTCATCTGTATAAAGGAAGAGATTAGAATTCCTACAGTCAGCTAAAAACAGACTCACATCTTTAAAGGCAGCACTTGCAGATCTCAATGAAGAGGCCACAAAAGCTACAGTTTTCATTTTGCACATTTTATGTATTCATGCAAACACAAAATGGCTTGAATGTTCTGCCTCATTGCCTTATTTTTGATACATTTCTTCTACTACTGATCATTTAAGTAAAAAGCTATGCTCAGTGATCAGTGAACTATCACACTCAAAGCTTCTCTGCATTCAAAAGCTAATTTGGATTAAGATAGAGGCATGACTTTACATTGCAGCCTGCCTATAAAGACTTGCCTTTTTAAAATAAAAACAAAATAAAAAACCTCACGAGTCTTTCAGGTTTTCCCACTGCAGCACACAAAATCCATTACAAATATCATTCAGCATGTAGAAGTAGGAAGTTCTGGTAGAATTCCAGTCTCCTGCAACAACGTCATTACACTCACAAAAATCAAACTACAAAGCAACACCATGAGAAAACTTAAAGGTAAAAAACTCTGAAGTGACTAACATGGTGTCTTTATTTCTAAGTACTCTGAGAGAGGTAATAAAGAGGTAATAAAAATCCAAAGGCTTTATTGTTGGAAAAACACATCACTGTTTTCAAACCTTCTCTCACGAAGAGGTTGCTACCACAAAGATCAAAAAAATTCTGTTTCACTGTGAGTGCATGGGACCAAACTTAAAAGAACACAGAAGACATTGTAAGAAGCCAGCAGAGCCCACTGCAAGAAGCCATCAGAATGCTCTTGTGTTTCCTGAAAGCTTTCCAGATGGAAATTTCAGAGGTCATTCACCTTGGAGTACTGAGAACGCCAGGAAGAACCACGTTCCAATATCAACTCAGAATTTTCTGAATGATCACACTAGTATCTTCCACCCCATTTAAAGTCTCCAGAAGAAATCATACACTTGAAGATGCAAGCAACAAGAGCTCTGGCAGAAGCTGTTTTTCTCTGAACAAGAGAGAGGAGAGATCAGACCAACTGCTCCAATTCTCCCATAAATCCCATTTTGTTATATCTAGTCACTCAAAATGTCTACTTTAATTTTTCAATGGCCCTTCTAAGTGACACCAAGCTACAGAATGTATTTCCTTTTTCACACATGATTATTACATTTCTCAGATGACTCTATGCAGTTCTTACTGGGGTTAGTACCAAGTAGGAATATTTGAAACAATATTTTTTATTTACAGTTAGCAACAACTATTTTTATTTGGATATCATCTATGGGATTGAAATCCAAAAGTGAAAGAGGATCACTTATATTGACTTGCTTAATGCCAGCTTGTCTTCTACAGTAAACACATACAGGTTTCCATATCTTCAGCATCTATCATGGGAAATCCCAAAGTGTTAAGGAATTGGAAGTTCACAAACCAGAGTTACCGTTGTATTCTGCAACAGGGGTCATAATTTGGGAAAAAAGAAATCAAGAGAAGAGCTGTGATTGAGTTTTGTGGTATCTGTATAAGAGGAGAAAGATGACACACTGAGAAAAATTGACTTTTTTTTTTTTTTTAAACTTAAAATTTTACAACAAGGAAATAGTTGAATAAATGTCAGTGGGATTTTTTCCAAACTCATTGAATTCTCATTTTGTGTCCCTTGATTCTCACACTACACCCAAATTTTCTTTAAGCCTACTTCCACACATAAATCTAAATTAAGGATTAGAAAGTCAACCCCCTGGTAAATGTACCACTGTTGAAACCTAAACCAGTTTTAAAATTAAAGGTGTATGAATGAACTGAACCTGCTAATGGAGTAGTGTTGCTTGGTCTGTGGACAGTATTTAGTGATAGTACTATGGTCTGTGGACATAGGTGGGAAAGGGTTCTAAGAAACATAGTAATCTCTATAGATAACTAGTAGCACTGGAAAAAAAGCCAGACAAGCCTTTAGACAGGCAAAAGACTCATCTATACAAGAAGTTCCTCAGTTATTTTCACTTTATAGTGACTGGTTAACACACAAACTCCTCTACAAACCTGGTGCAATGAAATTACTGAACATACACAGTATCACTCAAAAGCTGCACTAAAAACAAATTCAAACCTCCAAACATTTTTTTTAAAAAATCATATACAGTATTTTCTTCTAATTTAAAACATGTTGATTCAGTTCTCCTTAAAAGTGCACAAAAATAATAATTGTGTCAAAGCTACAAACTGGTATTGCCAAATTTCAATGGAGCAAATTTTAAAGTTGATCTATGAACACTAAAAAAGAAAATGGGACCGTTAATGGAAACGCTGACACAACCTTAGCTATGACAATGCTAACGGCACTGCTATAATAAATCTGTCAGTTTCTGGAATGCCTATGACAATCCCATTAATATGAATGATACACACTCCACATAGCATACTACATAGCAACTGCACGAGTTCTATCATCTTCATTCTGAGTAACAAATCAGTAATCAATATTTGTAAAAGCAGACTAATCCTTTGTAAAATCACTGGTTTAGTGATTGAAGAGTTTGCTCAATTTACACAGTTAATCCCTCTTCATCTGCTTGAGCCCTCTATTTATTCCAGCCACTTACAGTGGTAGCTACAGCAGATTAATTCGTGCCCCTATGCTAAACATGTCTTGACAATTGACCCAGCATATTGCTGTCAGGATAATCTTTACAAACACTGAGCTTTTCTTACTAAGCCTGAAGGCAACTTTTAGAAATCAAAAGTTTACAAACAGTCTCAGAAAGATCCCCTCACATATATTATCACTTTTCCATTTAATTATTTCTTGGACACAGCATTTGCTGTCATATTTTATGGTCCCAAAAGGTGCACTCCTGACTATTTTTTATTCATAAGGCTGAAAATTATTATAATGATGAAGTCACACAAAGATTTTTTTTGAGGAAGAAATTTCTATAAAAACAGGAAAAATAGTGAAGAATGTGTTGCAACATATTGCTAAGTGAAAAAAATGAGATGGCCATCTCTGTAAATACAAGTAAATTAGCATTCTTTTTTCAAAGAAATGAACTGAAGTAGCAGCACTAAATTAAGATTACACAAAAAGAAAACACATTACCATGAAGTCTGTAGTGAGAAAGGAAAAAAACAATGATGTTTAATTACCACAGAGGCAAAAATATTTAGTTCCATCTACATACACCTCTGTAGTTCAGAACAGCGATTTACAATGAAGACTGGTGTGGCTCTTCAAGATTTTTCACAATTTTGAGACTTCTACCCCTACAAGAGGCAAATATTAATCAAAACATATTTTCTAAACTACTGAGAAGAATTAATGTAGATAGCATTCTTTGTTACGCACTGAATTCATACTCATCTTTCAGATCTATCAAGCTATTTGTGCTTAATTTGCTATTGTATACAACAGCCAAAGCTAGATTATGCAACTAAACTGACAACTTAAAGAAGTAAATATGAAATTATTTTTAAAGGTAAAAATCTAAGAATCCATGTTTAAGGACAAATCAAGTAGAAACCATTAAAAAGTTAACTTGCATAATTAATCATGTCATAGTTCTTATGGTTCTTTGTTAACTTATTTCAGAGAAGCATGAGACCATATTATCCGCAAGGGGCATAACAACTTCAATGTCCATGCAGAATCACATTTCAGTGTTAGAATAACACAACTGTTTATTTTTTAAGTTTTCATGACAGCAATTCCTGATCTATGGAAAGACAGCATTAAAAAAAAAAAAAAAAAAAAAAAAAGCAGTCTAAGGTGGGAGTTTGGTTTGTTTGTTTAAACAAAGAAAACAAATATTAAGAGAGAAATCAGAGAAACTGATGCTCAGAACAGAAACTGAAACATGCTGGTTTGGCTGATACATTAATTACTAGGCTATAGAGCCTAAATTATCCAGTTGGCTCTAGAGATGCAACCCAGATTCAGGAATTCACTTAAACACAAATGTCAGAGCATAGAACACTGACTTAGTTACCAGGTATAGTCACAGCATACATCACGAATTTGATGTGCTTGATTTGTAACTTGAAATAGATCCACAGAACACCACCATAGAAAGAGCACTAACTTGCAGGGGCAATGTTGAACTTCAAAACTGAAAGCCATTAAAGCAAGGACCAGCAGAGGGATTTAGATTAACATGATAGAATCTCGTTAGGCAGATGGACAACCCAAAAATCAGCACAGATTTGTTACGTTTCACTGCTGAGACCTTGTCAGTCTTAAAAACCAAAAAACGCAACTGAAGAGTATTATGATACGGAACAACTTAGACTTTATTTGGTTATTAAACACAGAAAGGTGTCACTCTTGAACAATACCATTTGAAGGGTGAAAGGGGTGAGATGCAGCACAAAACAAGACAGCACTTTTCAAGAAGTAAAAGAAAAAAGATGCACCAATCTTCTGACTCTCTCTTTTCCACCTTAAGCAGCAATGAGCCTTCTAAAAATCAGGGACTTGACTAACCACCTGCAGCTACCTGTGGTGACACAGACTCAAAGGCAAATACTGAACTTCACCTCTGTGTCATTTGTGGTGTCCTTTTCAGGTTGAGTAGAAGAAGAGATGTAGGACAGAGTTATCCTAAAGCAGCACATAAAAAATTCTCCCTGTAAGTTCTGGAGGAGTCTTAGCCAATCAGAAACTCAAATTCAGAGTAGAACTAAAATTGGAACTAAAATTCTAGAACTTCCCTTGATGCAACTTGTCAAAAAAGGATGAAACCTGAATCTCAATGGTTAAAAAGCATACTAGGATTTAAGCCTATTAGGAAAAAAGGTATTTTGTAAGCATGTGAAGGATTATAAATTGCGTAGTGGCTTAGATTTATTAATCTTTCCTCTATTATTCAGATGTTCATAAATCGAAGCCCACTGACTGCAATTTGTTGCACAAATTATATTTTTAAAATATTTCTGTAATACAGAATACAATCTGGTTTAGGAATTTTAAACCTCTGGCAAAAACCACACAGGGGACTTCAGCAAACCAATAATGTTACAGCTCAAATGTAGCTTCAATATTTAGTTGGATTATGGGAAGAGCGTCTAATTGTTGCTAATTTGCAATACCCCAAGCAATTGATGAAAAGAGCAAGCATGACAAAGACACCAACTGCAACTGATGTGTATCCTAGACATCGCCTACGTGATCAAGTAAGAGGGTTTCATTTTACCCCACTGGTAATTTTACTATCTGACTGGTTGAAAAAGCCCAACAGCACTTAGTGTTGACTGACCAGTGGATGGGGTTGAAACCACCACTCAGAGGGTTTTCTTGAAAGCTTCCAGCAACATGGCTAAAACACACAGAGTTTATTTAGCCACTCATTATGACTTTTTTAAAGATGTTATCTAGTACTTTAGTGTCCTTAGTCTTCTGAGATTTGATCTGATACCCTTCTCTACTTTTATGCATTCTCCTATGAACCATTCTGTTTTAGCAACTAGCATAGAGGCTGCTGATTTGGTCTCTAAACAACAGGATTGCCAAAAGGAACAAATGAGTAAACAAATGCCACCGAGAACGTCTGCAGCTGCAGCAAAATTTTAAAATATATTAGATTACTGTGAACTCTGTCCTACTGCCATTCAGTGAAATTTGGTCAGGAAAATGTCTGTGGACTCAGACTCACAGTTGGCACCACAAGTGAAAGACAAAGGAAGACCACACTGCTGATCTGCAGCACCCCAAGGTGCCAACAAACAGCACATTGTTTTTGCTTCCAAACCCATGGTGAAGAGCTGAATTAATATCAGGATAGCCAACAAGCTGCAAGGCTCTGCAGGGCTCGGCCAAGCAGCCGCAGCTCGTTCTTAAGGCCAGGCTGCAAAAACGGAGAAGGAATCCAGCTGGAGCGACCAGACTGCAGGTGGTGGAGCCACAGCAAGACTGACAGGCCAGAACGCTGAGGCAATTTCTGTGCAGGCAGCAACAGTCACGAAATATTGTCTAAGGTGCCTGTTAACCCTTTAATGCACACTGATCCTGCATACTACTGCAGGACCCTGCAGTTGCAGTGCTGGCCATTGCAGAATAAAGACTAAGGCATTAGAGGGTTATAACTGGTTTAACAAGACCTTTTCAGCAGCTGACAGGCAATTAAGTCTTCAGTTTAACTCTAAAATATTTACTCTGACTCTCTAACTGCATATAAAGACATATCTCTGAGCACATTGCAATTCCAGTTACAACTAGTAACGCCCCCCTGAGGCCTCTGAGCAACTTTCATACGGGTAATGTAGAAGATGCATGGATTATTTTAGGTTTTTCAGATGACTAAAGACATTATCAAAAGTGTTTTCAGCAACATGCATTTTCCCCAAGAATGCTGTTGCATGATGTACCTACATTTTGAAGCACAGCTTCATAAATTTTGTGTTTTAACTAGTCAACATAATCCAGTTCTCCTTGTTCAGTATGTCATTTCATCATCATAAAAGACACAGAAACTATTTTGCTTTTAGACATCTCAACAGAAATATACATGCATGTATGATGACTAATCCATTACATGTTCTCTACACAGGTTCCTATCATGCAGAAATAGGAGTGAAAAGATCTACTTCAATGAAAAAATCTGTGTTGAGAATGATCAGCTGGTCAGGTGCAGGGCAAAAAAATATACACAGAGGTGTCAACACCACTGTCATGTACAGAAAGGAAAATTAAGAGTCATTTGGTATTCTCAGTTGGAGAGGTCACTAATGTTATCTTGCACATGATGATTTGATGCACTACGTATGATTAATGCTTGTTTAAAGGACACTGCCAAGGTCTCTAGGTCAGACTATGACCTTCCATTTTTTTTTTCAGATATCCATAAGCAGAATATTAATAATTCTGTATGTGCTTTCCTCCCTCTTGGCAATATTTTAATACTATCTGCTACTACTAAAACAAGAAGTCCAACGGTAGAAAGTGGCAAAATAGCAAGGAGAAAAAAAACTACAGCAAGGAAACAAATGCTTCAGAATCGTGTTTGTATTTTATTATTTTAAATGAGTTTTTGTTTGTGACTATCACATTTTAACACTTTTCATTCTAACCCCACAGTTTTTCCACAATCTCCTATATATACACATCTTAATGTTTTGGGATAAAATTGCGTACACTTGGACTCAAAGTTCTTCCTCAAAGTCACTTTAAGATGCTTCAACATTTTAAAGACAAATGTCATGTGAATGTATTTGCTTTTTTCTAAAGAACTGAAAAGCAAAGTTCTCAAAACTCACTAAGATGTTGCTTTTGAAAGAGCATTCTTCCCCATAACTTTCCAGCAGCAATAAGAGGAACAGATTTTATAGATCATCATTACATGGCACTTGCCTCAGATTTAAAAATCTGACTCTGTCGTTACATTTTTCCCTTTATGGCTGTACTTACAAATGTTTAATAACAGACTGATTTCTTTATTGTCCATGTATTCTTCTGCTTTTCCACAGGGTAGCAGTATGCTTCAGAACAAGGCCACCACTGTGGGAATATGAATGAGTACACAAAATCCCTGCAGAAAGCAGCTGTTCCCTCTTGTACATATGCAAATGGAAGAATGCTAAATAATGAGGGCAGCTTCATTTCACAAAGGCAGAGAACAACAGAGCCTAAGTGGACTACAACAAAGTTTTTGTAGGAAGCAGTGAACTGCAGTTAACAAAAAAGGATATGAATTCTTTTAAATATTCTCAGTAATGAGAATCATGCTTCTGAGGAAAATACTGACTCATTTTCACAAAATTAATCCTGAAAACAATTTTTAAAACCCTAAAGACAAAGACACAGATGTGTCTTTTCTAAGACAGTGAGTTTATTCAAAAAAATTAGCATGTAATTAAGACAGAAGTCTGGACATTTTTTCCCTCAATACTGTAAGTCTTACATATGACCTTGGACAAGTCATTGAATCTAACTCAGTTTTCTTGTCCATAAAATGGAGATAATACCTCTGCCCAGGGCTACTGGGAAACTAAATTCATCGTCCATAAACGTGATTTGAAATAGCAAGGTGAAAGGGCTTTATCAGTGTTACGTACTGCTGCATTTTTCATTGCTTTTAATAAGCCTAATGAAACCATGTAAATTTTGAATGACAACATTAAGCAGATTTTCAGGCCAGCTCTTGCTAGAAGTAAAAGGCATTACAGATTTCTTGAGATGACCCCGATTTGAGCTCTGACAACTAATGGCTGAGTCAGAACATTGCTATGTGAAGTACTGTGAAGAGTCTTCCAGATGTCAGTTGTTCTAACAGGGAAGCGTTTATTCAGTGCTGGAGAGAGCAGTTGCATCAGGGGTAGAGTAGGAAGAAGAAATGCTAGAAAGGAAGAAATGGTTCACATTCCCTTGTTGGTTAAGCAACAAGCAACACTAAAATCTTCCAAAGCTTCAGGCTGGTGTTCCCTAGTGAAGTTCACTGCAAACTGTGCTTCTCACACAGCAAATGCACAGAACAAGACGAACTAATTTATTAAACCGAAAATACACAAGCCACAGACTAAATTGCATTGTTCTTCATACTGATCATCTATAACCCCTTACCATAAAAAAGCTGCCACCATAACCCCAGGGTTTTTTTTGGTAATAATACACGTCTCGAATTGACAATCCGCACAGAAAGTCTTTTGACAACATGTCTTTTACAAAAATATCGACTGTCACTCCTCTGTCTCACCTGATACATGCTTAGGGCCACCACAGCTGCTGCTCTTTTAAACAAACATAAACTGATCTCAGCTTTTAACTTGCATAATTCAGCAGCGTAAAGCTACACATAAGATACTGTTTTAATTTGCATGCTTTTCCTGACATGCTCTACAAATAAAATGTTACAGACATTTTCAAGAAAAAGATAGAAATCTAGACCAAAATAATTCCTCAAGTGTCATCTACAGAGAACATCCTTGTCATCCAACGAGTCTGTGAGCAACACAAGAATAAATTTACAATGCAGAATCTTCTGCGTTATTTTCTTAGATGATTATTCAATAAAATTACTTTAAATAAAATAGTCTCTTTTTAGTGGCATTGAGCTTCTTGTTTGTACTGATCTTTAGTAGAGCTGACAGGTCTGCTACTTCGGGCAGTGGACTACAATTTTTGCCATCATCTACCACCTTACTGCTTTTGGTGCTAAGCTGGGAGATTTCTGTCCATGTATCAGGTTAAGCTGCCAGACACCGTAAACCCCCAATCTAATAGCTACTGCACTTGCATAAAATCAGCTCTGCACCACACATACAATAAGAACATTTTTGATGCTGTGTCACCCTTGCTGCATGCACCAAAGAGTACATTAAGTCCAAGACCTGTCTGTTTGAAGGCTTGCTTTCATGATCAAGTATCCTAGCAGACACAGGAACACCAGACCACTGAAGCATTAAAAACTACAGCACAAAAAGCAGACTTTCTTCTCCAAAAACATGTCTTGAGAACAGCAGAAAATAACAAAAGCATGTGAAAACAAGTGTACTCCCAGATATTTCTGCAGTGGGTTCTTCTAAATATTGCACTTTTTTTTTTCATGTATTTCTGTGGCTAACTTTCAAAGATAACTAATTCAAAGATTTTACCTCATCTGGAAATGAAATGTGGAAGAAGTATAACAAGATGCCAATGAGTCGTTTTTTGCCCCCCCTGTTGAGACCTGAGAGAATTTCTGATCCCAGAGCAGCAGGGAGAACGGCCAGGAACTTGTGGGGATCTCCTTAGTCCACCTGCCTCCCAGCACCCATTTCTCATCATTTCCTAACCCTGTTCTAACCTGCAAGGTGGGAAATAACAGTAAACTGCAATGGCAGGTTGTGAGCACAGACACAGGGGCACAGGAAACAGGCCTCAAGTCCAAAGCGAGGAGCTGAGCTTGGCAGTGCTATAAACCAATATACATTGACTATGGAAGGTATCACTGAGCCTAGCAGGGGTATATGAAAGAACTAGAAAGATCTCTGCCTAGCAGAGGGGAAGGAAAGCACATGAAGTAAAAGTATGAAATGCAGGAAACCAGTTTCTGCCATAATATTTCTGGAATAAATACAATTTCCTAGAGGAACTGTATCTTCCAATCTTAAATCCAAATTGTTGATGTGTAGCCTTCCAGCCAGAAGACATTCCCTTTTCAGACAACAGCTTCAAAGTCACTAAGCCTGGGACACTCTTGTTAGAGCCTGACTTGACCATTTCATTGTCCACAACCACACTTCAATATCAATTAGCACCAGATCAAGAGTGGGCCGTTCAGACCCATACTCGATCTCACCACTAGTGAGAATCTGAAATATATTTTTGACAGCTATTTCCCTTCATGCAATGGGAGAGGAGATAGAGAGTCTTCTGGACACAGACAGAACCTCTCACTACTCAGCTTTAGAGACACAGTCAGTTTACTCCCATAATCACCTAAATTTGCCAGAGATCTCTAAGGAAAATGCAGTAAATTTCTTGCACAGAACCCTGAAGAAAAGTGTGCTTGCAGGAAAGCAACTTTCCCACCCCACTTATTTCTGTTCCAGACATTCCCTTTTCTGACACCAGTGACTACCTCTGGAAAGACCCTTTCTTCTGCACCAAGTCTTACAGCCTTACTCTCTCAGAGCCTTTCCTATGTGCAGTAGTGACATGTTCCAGGCTGCTTCCTGCAATGCTCATCATTTCCCCTTCTTCTTATCTCCTCTTGCTCCATATTTTTGATCCCAGCACCCTGAGATCCTGCTTCCTGCTCTATTTAATGGCCTCCTACATTAATGAAGAACTGACCTTCCTGCATTACCCAGATCACATCCACCCACTTTACTCACTGGCACCTCTCCACACCAGGGAGATTCTCAGCCAACTCAGCCCCTCTTTTTTTCCTGCATATCACCACTCTCCTGCCAGTCCTCGTAACTGGGTGAGCGTGCCACCTCCACTGGGCACAGGTCCTGTTGCCAGCGAGACTCGCAGAAATAGAATCCCCAAGCCATCTGCCCAGGAGGGCTGAGGCAAAGGGGTTGCACAGGTGTGAGGGACTGAGCTGTAAGACAGGTCAGCTGTTTTGGGGAGAGCCACATCCAGCCTGTCAATCAGGAGTCACCTCTCCCCTGGGTTATGACATTCCAAGGAATGAGGTAAACGTGAAGACATTCTCTTTTCCTTTCAGTGCTCTCTTTGATCGGCTTTGAATATCTCATTAGAAGTGCAACAGAAAGTATCCTATTACTCTTCTATTTTTAATATTATTTTCTCCATTGTGGTCCCACTCTTCAGTATTATACTCTACAATAGGCACAGTCTTTTAGCATTAAAAATTTAAGAAATGTTTCAGGTCCCAAAGCATACCAGCAATTAAAAAGAACCAGTCCTTCTACCCTAGCAGAAGCCAGCCTAAAAGGCATTCCACCAACTGGAAGAAATATAAAAAAATAAATTGGAAAACCAGGCCTGAGAGGGACCTCCAAGGAGTCTTGATATTTCATGGACCTGCTCTTACTCCCAAATCAGGGCTGGATTTACTGAAAATAAATGTCTAGCACACGTTTGATAACAGCACAGCTACCTATGCAGAAGTAATAAACTACTGAGTATGCTGTGGTCACCTTATGAGCTACTCTCCTGCAGTTCTGAATCAGAGCTCAGAGACACCTGCACTAGCACCCAATGCCAGACAGACGCAAGCTCTGTCCTCAAAACCTGTAACTCCAAGACTATGAGCCTCCTGTGCCCATGGTCATCAGCCCCACTCCTCAGAATGGCTATTTAGCCCAGGGGCACTGCTGCAATGATAGCACTCCACTATTTCTCTTTCCAAGACTAATATTATGAGTGCTGCTGTACAAGTAGCTCAGGCACCATGCTGGATTTGTACAACCCTGCCTTCTCTATTTGCACAGTACCTACTGCAACAGGACCCTATTTTTTGTTTGCAACCTTTGAGCCCTTGAGCAATGACAATGGTAAAAATATGAAGCAGCGTATGTGACGGAGCTTGTATCAACAGATTTGGAAAGCTCTGTACAGAACAGACTCTCCATTGAACGTATATTCCCTTGCTACAGTTATCCTCAAAATCCTTGGGACCAACACTGATATGTATTTCATAACTAAGAGGCCTTCAGACAGCTATAACCAACTTCCACATTTATTTATTTTAATATCATCTGCTGCCTTCATAGCATATATATTATCAGCGTGCCCCTGTGAAATAGTCCACCGCGCAAAAGCATGGCTGAAACACAGAGCAGAAGCCATTGCAATAAATGTAATTAGTACTGTAGCAATACCATATGTACTAACTGTACTTCACTATGAAAGCTTACACTGATCGCTGCAACATAAAAATGTCCATTAAAATAATGTTAATTGCATTTATTAGTGCTGTATTTCATAAGATGTTAACTACAGCTGTTGCCTAAGCTCTGTTAACACAAAAACAGGACATATCCAATTTTACAGAAATTCTCACCATTCAGCACTGTCCAAATAAAAGGAGGAAGTTTAAAAATAACATTTCAGTACATTTAAGATGAATGCATTCATAGTCGCCAATGCATTCCCTTAAATGTAAGAACAGATGCAAGTTTGATGCACAAAAATTATGAAAATCTTTCAGCTCAACCTTCTCCCAAGACAAGCAATTTTTAATTGTAAAATAATTTTTTTTAAAATATTTACTGTATACCTGGTGTTAAATTCAGATCAAGAGCTATGACATACTCTTCAAACTGAAATTAAAGAGCAGACTTCAACAGTTGCAGCTCTCAAATGCACACATCTACCTTACTCTGAACTGTTCATTAGCAAGATGGCAGGTAACGCCAACTATTTGCCTAGCAAATTGAGGGACACGCTGCCAGTATTTCTAATGAAATGTTAACTAAATTCATTTAAGCCTTGAAAGACCTGTTCTGCTTTAAAGTACATTTGGATTAAACATGAGGTCAATATATGATTTCCTGTGGGTTTTAGAATATGTAAAGCTTCATCCAGCAGTCTGTTTTAAGTTATAGGTACAGTGTCCTTTCATTCCAGGAACCTGCAGAAGACTGCAGAACCTGAAAAACTTTGCTATTACTTTTAAAAGGTGAATAATCACACTAAGCATGACAAGATGATTACAGTGCTAACCATGGAATCTGATTTATCTTTCAAAAGATCAGTTTAAATCATCAGAAGCTGCATTTGGTTTTATTGGAGATTCATCATGTTGAAAGCTTTTTGAAGAAAACAACAAAAATAGTTTTGTTCTAATGTTAAGAAGGGTCAGGCTAATAGACATAAATTATTTCGGTGCCTTAGTGCACCAAACACCTGTGTGCAGCTTTCAATGAAGTGGCTGAATTATAGATAGTTTAGGTTTTGAAAAGGCAAAGCAGTTTAATATAAAGATGTACATGACTTGTCAGACATACTAAGCACAATGAAACTTGTGCTTATGGAACTACAGAGAGGTTAACATTGTCATTAGCCAAAAGGTAGACCCAAACTGCAGACTTCTGAACACCAGCAGTTCCCAATATCTTCCCAGTATACTGACAGAGATGACTTGTCTTGCAATCACATGATACAGTTTTGGCAATTAGTTAAATTTCTAGCCTGATGTGTTAATCATTTCAGTTATACTTAGGATAATGCATATTTAGTTGTGAAATGAACCAAGATACCTGACAAACAGAGACAGAAGCCAAATAAATTAGAAATTTAAAAGCAAGTAATTACAGATCTAGGTATTAATCTTCAATTAATACTTCAGTATCATCTCGACAGCAACTGAACAACTTCCATTAGCATCAGCAGAAGTTCAAACTGGGCAAGGACAGAACATTTTTCCCTAAGCCTACATCATTCTCTGACTTGGGTGGGTTCTATGCTTCCCCCTCCACGTCTCCAAAGGACACCACAGGGCAACAAGATGCAGCTTTAGCATTGCAGCTTTACAGACTCAGTCATATGTTGGAACTGCCATAGTCCTGAATTGCTTTTCCTGTATTAGACATTTTTGGTGTTTATTTCCCAGCCTTAATGGACTTGTGAGGATCTCATCTCTGGAACCTGTAATGATTCCCATTCTTTAACCAATGACTGACTCCATAGCCTTAATTACATATACTGAGCCACCACAATCAAAAGAGGAATTGAACTCTATTAGGGAAGCAGAGTTTAACCACCAATTTTCTGAAAGCTGCAAGGGTCCTTGTCTCAGTAACCTCAGACAAACCCAGTACATACTTTTATTCTTTCAACAACCAGCTTATCTGACTGCAAGAAGTAGAATGCATAGAAACTTTGCTGTTATTTATGAAGTAAGAAACACTGAAGTAGGATGCACATCATTAATTCTGTGCAGAAAAAATGCCTCGCCTTAATCAGCTGCTTCTTTTAATTTTCATATAGATTTCTGTGTTGTTCTTTA
>NC_138655.1:128134247-128309247 GCF_964273445.1 Streptopelia decaocto | reverse complement strand
CCAGTAAGGAAAACCTCACAGTTTCAGTGTCCGTATCAGCAGTTTAATGTACCCCTATAACTCCTCCTGGGGTGGGGGGAGGGAGAGTTGGGATCCCATACCTTGTATTACCTAAATGATTTTTCTGATATTGAAAAAATCAGGGCAGAATATGCTATTTTTAAATAGTTAAAGGAATACCAACATTTTCATATTAAAATAATATTACTACAGTCAAGACATTATACAAAACTACAAACACCTCTTGTACTTCAGAAGGCGGCACTAGTTCAAACCCAACCAAAGAGTCTTTTTACCATTTACAATAACACTCAAAGCCATGGAAGTTGTATACACGTTAGGATGACATCTGCTAATAAATGATGTGGTTCTGAGGACAGAAAAAAAAAGTTTACCCTATGTCCCTTTAATATCCATTTCAATTTGTCAAAAACTTTAGAAAGCTGGGAAGTGCGAGACATAGTGAAGAGATATTACCATGTAAGCAGGAGTTAGAAAACATAGAACTAGTCCTGGCTCTTAACCAGATTCCTTTTGCAATCTTGGACAAGTCAGAGCTACTTTGCCTCCACTGCTCCTCTTCATAACAGAGCAGCAGTGTTCACATTTTTCTAGAAATGCTGGGAAATGTTGTTGGTTTCATTACATTTATTAAAAAAAAACCAAACCAAACACAACACACACAACCCCCAAAAACCACATTTACAGGAAAAACATTTCATTTTCTGGCGTGCCTTGCCACTTTACTGATTTTCCCCTGCCTCACCCTCCCCACCCCCCAGACACACTTTTTCAAAGTAATATAAGCAGTTGGAGGGAGGGAGAGAGAAGGGGCAGAGGGAAGGTTACAGCATGGATAAGACAGGGATGTCACATATGTATGTACTGATTCATGCATTTCACAGAAAACTGCATTCTTCTGTGACTGCTATAGCATACAGCAGAAGACTATGAAAGAACATACTTATGGTCAACAGTAAGATGACTCTGATTATCTAAATGAAATTATTTTTTTAAAAAATATCATCCTAATAAAACTGCCTGCTCCCCTCTTCAAGTATAAAAATCAGGTCAGGTACAAATGCTGCTATCTAACACACATTAATAGCTCATTGAAAATGGCAGTAGTTCATGAAATACACCAATATTAAAGCTAAATTTTTCCCTCAGATTGAACACGCATTTTTTCAACTCTCACTGTCACTCAAATAAACAAAATATCAACTGTAAAAATTAAGTAGTTTTATTTTAATGACTTAATTGAGCTTTTGTCACTCTGTCTCTTTCCCAACATCAACAACATGGGTACCCTGCAGTAGTGAAGATGTAGCACACCAAAGGAATGCTGACTAATAAAGCCTGAATATAGCAATATGGAAATAATAATAAATGGCAGTACACAGAATAATACCGCTGTATTCCTAACCACCTGGACTTTTTCTTAGTTGACAGTTACACTTCTAGTAAAGGAGGAAGAGATTTCTATGGACTTAACTGACCAGACAGATTTAATTCTGTACAACCCACATCCTTCACTAGTATATTTGCATATCCGTTTCCAAACCTTTTCTCACACTTTTTGTTTTTATCCAGATTAGGTTCTCTGAAACACCAGACTCACTCAAATTAAGGGCAAATACATACAGTGGAGAATTCTAAAACTGCCTTGATCCAATGAAAATAAGATGACACATGCAAAAAACATTATGCACATTTATTGGCACCTAGCCAATTTTCATAGCTTTTCTTTTCCTTTTTTTTTTTTTCCCACCCTAGAAGCTAAATCACAGCTTCAGTTTTTACATAAACTGAACTTCCATAAGCAGCCAGTGAATCTACGTCTAGCAACAAAACCGTATCAAAATAAAAATCTAATCCTTATAAAGATTCCTTTTTGTATTGGTTCCCAAAAAAAAAGTATTTGCATCTACAACAGTTATGCTAATGCACTGTCGTATTTCTTCACATAAACTTACAATCATCTGAAAATAATATACGTTGACAACCTCTTGAAAAACACTTGACAAAATTATGCTAGAGAATTCAACATGGAAGTCAGTTGGTGACATGGAAGTACTAAAGGACAAGACTCCAGGATCAACTCCTTCATGCATTAACTGTACTAGTATGTGTCTTTATATCACTATAGCCCATTTCTATGCAAGATTAGAGGTATATTGAATGAATAAAATGACAAATCACTGTTTAATTTTTTCTTATTTCATTAACATCATTTTATTCAATAGTACACATATTAGCCAATAACATACACTGACAAAAGAAATTACTTCTGTGAATGGAAGGGAAATAAAACATACAAAGGAAACTGTTCAAAATATTTACAAATCACTGGTATAGTACTTAGAACAATCTTACAGATGAAGAAACTAAGATGAAAAAGCCATCAGAGATAGACAACTGGCTCTTGGTCCCAAAGGATCCATGAAGAAACACAGGAGGATTATCAATGTAAGTATCCAACCAAAAGGACAAATTACAGCCTCATCTGTACAGCAGTGGGGACAAGAATAACTAGTTATGTTGTAACCACACCTTATTATAATGTTACATTAGAATAACATTGTTCTCTTTTAATTGTTAAAAGGCAGAGGAAAACCAAACAACAACCTAAACCACTAGAGTTCTGAAGGATTCAACTTTTTTGTCAGTTTTAAGGCAATTATCACTGTTTTAGCTTGTTCAGTTTCACACAAGTAATTTTTGCGTTTTTAAACATTTTGACTCAGTAGATTTGCTTTCCGTACAATATTTTCACCTTCTTGGTTTATATTAGTGATGTTCTTCATCGAAGGCTATTCTTAATTTAAGACCTGAATCATCACTTACTTCAGGTACAGTGAAGAAATACTCTACCTGACATTCCTGAGAAGATAGCAATCATAGAACCCAGAAAAGAAGTCGGCTGACAAGAAGACTGGCCCAGAGATTTAATCAAGGTTCAGACACTCAAGGCCCTTTCCAAAACACAGCAAACAGGGAAACAGATACTTGGTACAGGCACAGTATGGTATGATGCACTGCACCTCATTATTATTCCCTGAAAAGGAAAACAAAACCAAACAAAAACTCCCTCAGAACGTTTTTCTGAAGGACAAAGGCAATTAACTGGACGAGGAGGGGGGGAAAGTGGAATCCAGTGACAGCGTATCACAGAGGTAAAGGAATTTAAAGATGCCATATGCATTAGGTTATCTTTCTTAAGTTAGGGCTTGAAGACAAGAACTGTAGATTCCTCAGACCTGTTCAAAGTTACACGTACCCCTGGCTGAAAATATCCCGGGAGCACAACAGAGCTCAATTAATTTCCCTTCTCAACATACACGTCCGTAAAGGTAGAAATCCTTGCAGATTCTATCTTGGAAAAGGAAAATAAAATGCCACTAATATAAACATGGTAGTGGCTTATTTGTGGCACACAGTCTATCCTAAAATAGGCATAGATGTACAGCGTTCAGTCTTCATACATTTGGTGTTCCATACATCTTAAAACATTCCTTTATTTCTGCTTATCTTGAGCTACACAATCAAAAAGGATCCATAACAATTTTATACAGACTTCTTAACATAATCCAAAAGATGCTTCTAAAGAATAATAAACAATAAATAAAAGATTATTTATGTTTATTATGGATGTGTTCATATATAAGTCAGTCACCCAATATCTCGATGACTGTTAATGAAACTGAAAGCCTAATTAGCAAGATGAGGGGAATAACCCCAGCATTCTGGCCCACCTCCAGTATGAATAATTGCATCTACCTATGCAAAATCCCCCTTGTCATTTCAATTAGGTGGGATATTCCTCATATCCTGCTCTTAAATTGCTGGGTATTGTTCACAGTGCCATTGTAAAAGCTACTGAGTTCTGCCCTGGATACAGTTGCATTTTGATAGTAGCCATGTAGCAATTCCTACATATTTTAGTTACTTTGTTTAAAAGGCCTAGTGCTTGTAAGAGGCTGGTTTGGGTTTTTTGTTTGTTTGTTTAAAACAACAACAACAAAAAAAACCATATATGACTACAAGAAATGCAAGAGCTGTGTAGAATACAGGTAACACCTTTACAAGTATCAAGGTACAAAAATATGTCAAATATGTAAACCAGGTGTAAGCATCATTTTGAGAACTCAGCAGCACAAGCAGCCGCCTTATCACACTATCACAACTCCGAAATGTCTCAGAAATTAAGCCAGAGCTAACACTTCTCCCTGCTGACCATGAAATCTTAATAACGCTGGAACACCCTTCTAAAATTTTATATGAACACACATCAAGTTTAACAAGGAATAGAATGAAGCCAGTCACCAATCAGCCCTTCCAGGCTCCTCAAAACAAGAGTTGCACCCATTTCTAGGTCTTGCACCAGCAGTACAGACACCCCGAATACCTGCTCCCCAGAACAGCCATCCATTCCCCCTCATCACTTTCACTCTGTCTCACTCTCTCACCATCCCCCAAATCCCCTAAATAGCCTGAATTCTGGATCAATATTTATTTAAAATTGTTCAGCAGACTAAAAAAAAGAATTCCTACATGAAAAAGGATTTAAAACTTTGGTATGTTTGACACTGACTTAAAGAGGGACACCTGGGGTTTATTATTGCCTCACCATATCAGAGAGCTTTTTTGCTCTCCTCTTTTGGCTCTGAGTTGCCACCGAAATGGTTATTAGTTAGTAAACTCCTGGATGTTTACATTAGCCATGCTAATAAGGCCCACAGTCCTTTTATTGTGCACTCCTGCTTTCACCCTCCCTATCCCTTAAAAGACACAGCTTTAATAGACTGTAAAATCCACTCAGAAAGTTACTCATTTTTAGTTATGAAATTTAAAATATACATTTTATTTAGGAAAATATGCAAGCAGATATCTGCATCAAAAATCCACAAGAACACTAACTGTACTTACTACTTCATGCAACATTTCAGTAACCACACCAGTGATTTATTGCTCCACTATGGCAGTATGGAAACTTCCACAATAAAATACAGGCCAGGAGTGAAAAGAGCTGTAAAACCATAAAAAAAAAAAGTTCGCTTTTTTCTTTGCCCTGGTGTCCTAGGACTGTAAATCTCAGGCTTTCTTTTTCTTAAATTGTCTTTTTTCAAGGATTACCAGTGTTATAAATACCTTTGCCTTCTACTGACTAGACACTTTCTTCTGTAGACTCACTTCCTGTGGGAAATATTATATCAAAAATTACACACGCACTATTAGAATTGCAATCAGCGCTGCACTTCTGTTAATATATTAAAAAAAAGCACTAAGAACAGAACAGCTTTCACTCCATCATTATCTTCTATACAAGGAATATCACTCTTGCAGGAGAGATAGTAATACATGTATTAAAATTTATTTCAAAGTACAGTAGAAAATAATTTCCATTAAGTAGACCTGCTGGGGAAAAAGCTGCACACACTAACGATTAAGCATAAGCGTGCATCTGTCCTTTAAATACGCATAGCAGTAGTGGCTTAGATGTAGGAGTTCAAATCGTGGCCACTCTTGCCGCATATACAAATTTGCATCAGGCAATACTAAAATAAGAAGCACCTCCGGTAAGTTTACAAAAAGACAAAGAAAAAAATTGGTTGTAAACTCTTCTGCATTGCAAAGATCCCCTTTTGTCTGTCAATCAACAGAAAAGTATTATTCCACCCTCACAAAAGGCAAACCTTCGGAGGCAGTATAGGTCTGTGTGTTGTGCAAATGTGCAGTTGCTAAGAAGCAAATATGCTTCTCTTCTAATCAAATAGCCCAGCTCAGCAATGCTGCTGGCTTGGGGCAAGAAGCAAATTCCACCAGCCACAAACTTAGAAACAGTCTTGAATTATTTGTTGCTGACCGCTGGCTGAACCCTGTCCTGATGAGCACCATCACCATTAGCCACTTCTCAGCGTATTCCATCAAGCCCTGGCAATAGCAGCATGCTACAGCTCAGGCTGCAAGGAATTGATCAAACAGGGTAATGAGACTATTTCTTCATGGAGGTTATTTTAAATGAATATAAATATTTTCTTTCTACATAATTTGCCACAAAAGGTCACTGAACTCCCTGCGATTCTCAAGAAAAATGCTGTAGTATCCCCTTTATATATTTGAGTTAGGATATAGCCAACAAACAATTCTGGGCATTTTTGATGATTGTGTAAATCTTAATGAGGTGGCATCCCAGACAATTGATTAGCAGCAACGTTTTATCTTCACATTTATTTACGAACAAAAAGAAGATTTGATGCTATTTTAGAAAGTCATGATATACCTACACCCTTAAAATCTTTCATGAGAGAATATATTCTGCAAATCTAGACTTACACTTTTACTATTACAATAGATCATGCATATTCAGCTATGCTTGCCATACTTTGATATTATAGCCCTTTCTATAGATTCTTTCAACTGAACTCATATGTTAAAAATACCCACATCATATCAGCATCAAGTTACTGATAAGGAGATCCACACTCAGACACCCTGTCTGTTGTTGTCGTCTTCTTTAAAAGAAGAACAGAGAGACACCAAAAGATCCCTGAAATTTAATTCAAACCAACTGCCACAAAAACCTCAGCAAGGTTCTCCTTGCCACATGTAAAATTTCTAGTCCTATCGTTTCCAGTATTGGACAATTTCTCCAGTGCTGGGAAAGCACAATAATAGTGATTTAATAACCAGTTTAATAGTATTTTATTAACAAAAGCATTACACTAGGATAGTACTAAGACTATGCTAAATAAATAGTGCTTACTATCGTCTACTTTTCAGCACAATAATAAAAAAATATTCCAAAAGGCCAACTAAACAATTGTTCGTGATTGAGAGTTCACAAGGTTACATTGAACAACTTTAAGAAAATACTTTTAACACAAAAGAAAATTTAGATTTATACCCAGGGGGGAGTATAATTCATTCATCTGAGAGATAGCACTTGAAAATAGTGATTAAAATAAAAATTTTAAAAATGTAAATAAAGGATTTAAATGAGTTAGCCTTGTCCTGATTAACAGGAGTTCACTTACATAATAATAGAAAGGGCTTTGGATTTTTTTCTATTCACCCAAAATATTCAAAGCATGTCTCATCTGAAACTGTTCTTTGTATTTTGTTGGGATCTCCAGATCCTCAGGCTTTTTTTTTTTCCCTAAATTAATGTTTCTGACCAGTAGATGAAATAAAAATTTAAAAATAATTAATAAATTAATAGGAACAGTAATAATTTCAAAAAGAGTTTAGATCAACAGTATTCTCCTCCCACTTCCCATTCCCATTAAAATACTATTTATGAAGCATTCTTTTTTAACTCTTTATCAATACTGTCATTATATCTTGTATGGCAGTGAACTGCATCTAAGACTTGAATAAAGCAACTCAGATGTGTTTGTTCTACTGAACCACCATTTTGAGATTTTTTTATTATTATTCTTTTTTAAGAAAAATAAAACCATAGTTCACTAATAAAAAGATAGCTTGGTTATACCAAAACATAAAGCTTGTTACATCTGTTACACAGACCCTGCAAATTCTTACTCTTTATCCATAATTTCTTTAAAAAGTGAAAGTTCCACAAAATAAAAAGTTGACAATTCTACATTAATGTTGAAGATCTGTAAAAATCTGTGGGAGGACATGATGCTAGTACTATTCAAAAAGTATAAAAAAAAAAAGGGGGAAACTTATTTTAAACATAGGTGGAGGAAGCCAATTGATACATAAATCCTAATTTTGCCTCTAAGAGTTCCCATATTAAGTCCTAAATTCCTTTTAAAAATTTTTTTATATATATATATATATATAATTTTATATATATATGTGTGTGTGTATATATATATATACACATAATTTTATATATATATATATGTGTGTGTGTGTGTACATATATATATATATATATATATATATATATGAGAGCAGTCACAACACCAATAAAAAACAATATTCACTTGAGGGGCGGGGCAGAAATCAGCACCCACCAGCAGAAGACATCTCATCAACAGACTAACATTTGACAAAAATCAGTGGAAACAGAAAGAAGCCAATACAACTTCCAGTGCCAAGTAGCCAGATGGCACTGCTGCAAAAATTGTATCTACAGACTGGCAGCTTGATCCCATGATTATTGCCCAAGGGAGGAGGAAGAGTAAAACAAGAGGTATTTCAGTGTGATGGAGTAAATCAATTATCACCAGCTCACTACTGCATTTTCACATTATTTTCATACCACACTCTAAATATCGCTCAAATGAATGACACCACCAGAAGACTCCAGCGAACCGAGACAGAAAAAAAAGGTATGTCATATATTAAAAAATATGTACTTAAATGCACCTCTATCAACTGCATGACATAGTCCACATTTCCAAATGGAATTTGAAGATACGTTGTGGTTAGTAAGTTAAAACTAAGTTTTTATTTTGTTTTATTTTCCACCTAAAATTCCAAACATTATTGATACAGATTAGAGAAAAAAAACAAAAAAAAAACCAACCAAAAAAACCCCTCTGCTCTTCTCAACATTATGACTACATCCTTCTTCATTTCCAACTCCCAGCTTGCAGTTATTTTACACACACAATTACAGAATAACAATTTTGCTAAAATATTCCAAAAATCTTTGATCAAAAAAGTTTGTGGTAGTCCCATCAATCATTTCTCTGTTAAAACAGTATTAAAGTTAGCTTCTGAATAAGTTGTCGAAGGGAGAAAAATCACTCTACTCCTACTTCCATACAGGAAAACTGTTCCAGAAATCAAAGACAAACTTTTCCCCCATGACCTTCGTATGCATATGTATTCAAATTACTAAACACAAAATAGACAGAATTATAAGAATGTGTCAGACTGTCCACCTGAAAACAGACAAGGTTAATTTTTTTTAATTAGAAGTAAATGACAGCACTTCCAATACCTTCCAGGCAACAGCAATAATAAGGCCCATTTCCTGTGTCCATGCTTGTGAAACAGTAATTTATCTGCTAGCTACCAAAAAGACTTGGACCACCTTTGCTTCACTTGTCTCCATCCCATTTTCATGTTCTAGTACAGCCATGTCCATAGCCCAGACAATCTTCTGTCCCCATTCACATTCTCTTGACACTTATCCTTTCCCCTTCCCTCTTCAACGCAAAGTGGTGATGCACAAGTGCAGATTCGCAAAGCGCATCATAAACTAACTGCATCTTTGAATACGTATTGTGAACATTTATACATCACCCACGTCCATATACAGAAACAGAAAAACTGACTGTTGAAGAACAAGTGAAAAGATGTTTTATATGAGGACTAGGAAATCTCTGGAAAGTTATTATCAGGTTGTGATGTATTTTCCATTAAGGAATGTGTGTTCAGGTAGACAGAGTAAATATTCAGGACAGGAAAATCTTGTTTAGATCAGAAGAGGTTTTCCTCCATTTTGTAGTACAGGTCCATCACTAATTCCTTGCACAAACAGCCCAAAACTATTCCTGACCACCAGCAATAGAGAAGACAAGGCTATGATCCTCCTGGGATATTAGCTGTCATTATTGTGATAGATAGTGGTGAACAGGCTTTGACTAATATTAGTTAAGAAACTACAGTAATAATTTTAGCTTGGAGAAAAGATAGCATTCAGCATTTTTAGTCTGCTACTCTACCCTTAAGTCCTACTCTTGTAGGTAAACCAAGTAAACACCTATGACAAATCACTGAGGAAACTATCAATCAAACTAATACCCTCTAGTGACAGATGTCCAAAGAAGTATGGTTTCTGCTGCAAATTTTTAAGCAGTAAACAATACCTACATCATCTTCTTGAGAAAGGCAATAACGAACTTGCCCACACAGTGGATATCATAAAGGTTTAATTTACAATGTTTTTTCTTTGCAAAACACTTCAATAAACCTTCTCATGACATAATTTTTCCATTCAAATTTAATCTCAAAATTCACAAGCATTAATCCACTGCAACCTCCCTTTTATTTAAAAGGAAACAAACCCAAATCCACTAAATTAATGTCTGGACTGCATGATGCCTGACAGAGAACAGCCCTGTTTTGTACTGGCTTAAGCTCTACAGATACATTTTGCACCTCTACAGAAAGTACTAATCAGTTAAAAAACAAGAACAGGAATATGTGGAACATCTTTTCCAGTTCATTAGGATTGATACACACTTCAATGCACGTAATAAATCAAATAAGGGCACAAATTCCTAATCACCAACTCAGAGAAAGAAAAGCCTACACCAAACGTAATTTGTACTTCAGTTGCAACTCTATACTTTTTTTTTTTTTAGCTGATTCCTATATCTAGGTACTCTAAAGCCTCATCCCTGAGACTTTTCAGTCACAAAGTACCACACAGAGCACTGTTTTACATATTTCCTATCTAGTCTAAAACAAAGCAAACACTACAGTTATGCAGAGTTTATTCTCTCTGAGATGTGTGGGACTACTGCACAGGATATGTTGAAGGCAAACCATTCTCCTGTTGTACCTGGTAGATACCAGGAAGGAAAAGATGCCTCTTGCCTGGAATGCTGAGCAGCCACAATCTGTTTGACATGCTCACCTCTGGAAGGGTACTGTTAAAAGAAGGGTGCCCACCTCAAGGTGCCACTGGCGTAGCATGAAACAGTATGATCACCTACGATTGATGCACCTGGTTGGTGTTGGGAGGGAATGAGTAAGGAGCAGAATGGAAGGTGACTTGCCACTACTGCTTGGCAGGTAGAAAGAGGAATTACAGGGAAATCAGAAGGTAGAAGGCTGAGGGAAAGCATTAATAAGGTTCTAGAATCCATAATTAAGAGCCTCCAAAACATACCTGAAAAGCTTATCACATTCCAAAGAGGTCCAAAGTAAAACCTTCTCTTTTTTTATTTCAGCTATTTGTGATGTGTAAGAACTGATCTAGAAAAACATTAGACCACCAAGCAATATAAAGTAAATAGAAAAATCTATTGCACTTCAGCTTTCTGTTTTGTTTTGGGATTTTTATAACCATAATATGGCTAGGTATCTTGAATAAAATTATGATCCAATATGAAAAAGAAATTACTTAAGCAGATCATTTTTTTTTTATTGTGGATATTGTCCTGTGTAGTGGTGGAGCGTCCACGGCTGTTTTGTTAATGTTCAGTCAGTGAAGCACCATAGATGAAATAAAATGAGCAACAAACCATGTCATCTCTCCCATGGGAGAAAGGTAAATGTTAAAAGAACACAGGGGTTTATTGTTTAACAGGAAGTTTGTCATCATGATAATTAGAAGTTCAAACGTTTTAGCATCATCAATTTGTACACACTGTTAACCTACATGATGCTGTTTTTAACTTTACTGTTGACTTTAACAGGGCCAAAATTTCACTTCAAACTTTTGCTTCCTATCAGAAATTAAACCCTTCTGTTCTGTACAAATGGCTTAAATCAAAATTAATTAGATCAGCTTTGCATATTTCACACACATTTTTTTTTAACGTCTCCAAATGAAGTCATTGTTGCTATATTTACTGCTGTGGATCCTACAAACAACCAAGTAAGCACTTCAGCTGCTTGGTTTTTTCATAAGGTTCCAACAGCAGTTACATGTGGAAAGTTATAAATACTCTGCTTAGTCTTCAAATATATTCATGACAGAAGGGGAAAAGAAATAAAAGGAAATACACCATTGTCATGTCCTTTATGGACAAAAGAGAGTCAAATGTCAACAGACTGACAAAAAGAGTTTAGTGTACAGATCCTCTACTAGCAAGTACAGTGCCCACTGGGGCAAGCTCCTGAGCGAGACTGAAGTTGCACCATTCAAGGTTTTTAGGAAAGATGAGACAGATGCCTGCCAAGAAACATCTCAGGCAGGCTAAGGGTGATACATCGACTTTACTCTTAAGGTCTCTCCTATCCAACAAGGACTTGATCTTCTTTACAGCTTTTGACAATTTCAAAGTTAGCACCCTCTTCTCATTTGTTAAACAGATTTGGATCTGGGAATTTATGCACACATGGTCCCACATGCTCAAATATCCTCATAAAGTGAATTTTTAAAAAATACTTTATATTTAAGTTCCTCTTTACTATGTTTTACTTTTCATCATGTTTCATCATCTTTTAAGAGACTGTATTCTGGGCGACACCCAAACTGTCCTTAAGTGTCTCAGCCTAATTCCCTAGCAATGCATCCTTCCTCTGACAGCCTCAGCACACCACATCAGAAAATGCAGACTTCAGTCTTCCTGCTTTAGATTGAGCAGCTAATCACAATTTCTAGAATTCTGAAAGCAAAATTTCTGATCAGTCATATTACTTATTCAGCCAGACATGTCCCAGAAATGCAGAATCATAATGCATTGCAATACATACTAATAATATTTCCTCTGTCATACAACATCTGTTCAAACACAGCAAAAGAATCTACTAAATTGTTGATAAAAAACACAGAATTACCTATACATATCAAAATAATAGATTACATTATTTCCCAGTCACAATTCTGACAGTAACAAAGTTGGCATGCCAAAGTCCAGCTTTTACCCATTTCCCACGGCACTGATACTATTGCTCTCCTGCCGGCTCCTAATAAGAGCATAAAGTAGAAGTCACCTTTTCTTGCCAAAGATCAAGTGTCCCAGTAAATGTAGATCCTACCTTCCCTCGATATGACCTTTTTTCATCAAGCTTGAGTATTTAAAGAGATATAAGGAATAGGAGAATACATTGCTTTCTGACTTCAAAGAGATCTATGAGAAAAACAAGACAAATAAAGAAGTTTCTCACTTCTTTGAATGGCTGTCATGTGCTTACTTTAGAACTCTCTCCAGTATTGCAAAGCAAATAACTAATCTCCTAGAAGAACTCAAGTCAACTTTCAGTGCTGTCATCCTCCAGACAACCTAACATCTTCTCTACATACATTATTATGATACTAAAATAGTGGTAAACCAATACAAGTCTGGGGGAATACGAAGGGGAAAAAAAGAGTGAGAAGAGGATAGAAATATCCTAGCTGCATTTTCCATTCTCCAACCTTTGCTAACGGAGTTGCTAATACTGTTTAACTGGCTCAGTGATGGAACACAGTTTTTGCTTTAAGATAGTGCCTTAAAAATAAATTCAGTAGGAATGTACTCGAAGAAAGTGGGAAAATATTTCTACATGCATTGTACATGAAGATAAGGTCTTATGCTGAACTCTACCTTTCTTCAGTGACAGTATTCAAACCCTTTTTCCTACCAAATGGAGGAGGGGAAGGCAGAAAGCAGCTTAATCAGTGCTTGTATTTGAGATTTAAAATGTCAAAAGAAGCAGAATGCAAAATTTTGTCACACAATTTTTCATTCTCACTTGATCAATCAAAATGCAAAATGTGATTTTCATGCAAAGGAAATACTATAGATCATGTAAAACAGTTGACTCAAGCCTGCAAAGACTTCTGTAGAACTTTTCCAGAGGAGCTGCATGAAAACAAAGTGCTAAAACCTGTTGTTTCATCCAAAAGTTAAGCCAAGAAAAGCATGTTGCAGGGAGCAACAAATTCTGCTCATTTTCAAGACCGCACGCTGATGTCGAACAGTTAAAGCACAACCTCTTCATTTATCCTGATTCCTCAAAGTTCTCCAAATGTCCTGTTTCCTTGCTTAGGTCCTACCTTCCTCTACTTCAACTGTGGGGAATTTTTAGTGAGAGATTCTCACTCTACTTAGAATTTTCAACTAAATAGTATATTATATTGATAAGCTATAGCCAAATACGACAATTTAAAGAGCGTACAAGTCCCCAGGCACATTTTTAGTACTTCTTTCATCCTGACATGCTCAAGGCAGCATTTCTAGACTTTCCACAGAAATGATGATGATCTAAGTTATTTTATCACAGCATTCACTGTGATCTTTTTAGATCCAGTAATTACCCGATCACATACTCCCTGCAGAACTAAACAGACATATCTTCTTCAGAAGTGGTCGGTTCATTCACAGTACTTAAAATGTCAGAAAGTTTGTTCCTTTAATACTAATAGCATTTCCTACTATGGAATCAAGTCACCATATCATAAAACAAAAAAAATTACTGTTAAAAAAATCCCTTGAGATCATAAAAGATTACACTTTTAAATAGAAAGTTTCAGTGTAGCATGGAACCTACATTTAATATTATCCTAAGAAACCTGAAAATTAAATTAAAAACAGTAACTTTTTGCCCATTAATGTCACAACCAAAAATACGTTTGTTACCAACTTTAAAGGCAGCCTTATTATTTCAATTTTAAAGTATTTCGGTGTGCTTTGTTTTTAACTGACCAAGACATATCTATTTTCCACTACACACATTCTTCAAAATACAGATGGAAGGGGAGTAAGAAATTACAAGACATAATATTGTTATACAGTGTACTATACAAAACCCTGTCATTTAAGTTGCAAGAAACCTAGTCATCAATAAGTGAAAAAATACCCCGCTCAAAAATCAATTATGTTGAGTCTTTTGTATAGAGAAGTAGTACACCTTTCAGGCAACTGGTATTAATGAGCAGACATGGCTATAGAATCTCCATCTGTTTTTCTGACAAAGCTGTGACTACTCCAGTCTCTCATTGAAATTCCATTAATCTGGTGCGCCAAGGACCAATGCGAAAATCAAAACTCCATCTAACCCTTTATCAGCTCACAATAACCTACAAGTGAACTCTGCCTGTTAGCATACAGCAAGTTATGATTTTGCTATCAATCAGGCTGTTAGCCAATAAAAAAAAGAAAAAAAAAGAAAATCAAGTTAAGAATGGAGTGCCTGGCAGTGCTGTTTTGTTTTGTCTGTCTTGTTTTGGGGTTCGTGATTTTATTTGGGGGTTTTGTTGTGTTTTATCCTTCTTCCAATTTCTGTAGGGTGTCTGGACATGTAAGCCTATGCATCATTCTCCTTCGTTGTGATTTAATTGCTGCCGGCAATCAAGTCAAAGCATCACTGAAGTGTGCTTGAATTTCATTAGATGATATAACTTATGCTACTTTCCTACAGTACCTAATAAACCATAAAGAAACCAAAACACATATGGCTTGAGGGAATAACTGGAAAATTAGGTGGCCATTTGGGAACTGAGTGAACTTTTGAACCACAGGAACAGAGAAAAAAGAAATATTAAAAGGAAAGACAGACTTAGAATGCACATAGAGACGTGGGGGTTTGACCTTTTCAGTACCTAGAAAATTACATTAGCATTATGAAAAATACATATCATGTTTAGAGTTTATAATCCATCAAAGTTTAGATACTTTGTTAGTGCCCAGCATAAGGTAAAAGTCAAAAGGACAACATAACAATCAGATTTGACAAAAGGCCTTTAGGTGACCTGTGCTAATTTAGTTATCCCATACTTATTGTTAAATGGATTATCTCTCTTGTAATTAATACACCATTAGACAAAGGTCACACGAAAACTCCGGGATTTTATAATGACTGTAATGTACACGTAATACACAAATTCTTTATCTGTTACCAAGTGGGTGCCTTCACAAATTATATTTTGACAGTAACAGTGCAAAGTCAAATAGTGACACTTTCAGATGCCATACAAACCCTGCAGTCTAACTCAAGTATACAAAAGTAAATGCCTGGTTTGTTTTGGTGTTTTGTTAGCAGAAAATACATTTAAAAGGTTTTATATAAAAATATGAATGGACTCAAATATAAATAAAGAACACCCAAATTTGGTTACCTAGTTGGGGTCCTCCGTTAATGCTGAGAGCCTTGATCCTACACAAATGAGGTTTTACCCCTGCACAGAGCCCCGCTGAACTAAACTGGTAACCACGTAAGATCAAACATCTACCTTACAGACCCAGCAGCTTGGGTAGGATTTAAATATTGAACATTAGCAGACTGCTAAAAAACAAAAACACAGTATTAAGCTTCAAACCCTTTCACGCCTATGAAAACTGAAACGAATGGCACCTCCGAGGATCAATCCCTCTCTTATAAGATTCTCTCAACCTACATTTTCATATATAGTCCAGACTTGAGTGATGAACTATATATGCTAACATCAAAATGGTATTAGAATGACACACTGGACATTCAAAGAGGAAAACAGAAACACTCCTCCAATGAAAGTATTTACATATTAAAATCTATCACCTTTTATTAACTTTTTCTCATGCTGCACTCCCTCTAGATAATTATAATAGAAAGGAATTATCATAAAACATAGAAAGACCAGTGAGGTAAAATCATCTTAAATATAACAGAATTGCACCCACATTATTTCTGCCTAAACTGGAATGAATTAGCCAAGATATCGCTGGGCAGTTATTATACCTACTCTCATAATTATAACTTCCAAAACAGGCTAAAAATTAATCAGCCATCTGTACAAACTCATATGGTATTTCATATACTCTTGCATCAGCATTCTTCAGCCATTCGTTATTCAGGTTTATGAACATGATCACTTTTTTCTTGATTAACTGTTTTGAAACAAATCTATAATCATATCTCCTATTAAGTAGTCATACAATTTTGTCACACACCCTTATGCAATCACTACCATGTTATTAAGTTACAATTAGAAATAATGTTAAGATTATGTTTGTAAGCAAAAATAAATACATGGAAAGCTGCATTCATCTGTATTTTGGAAAATTAGCTTGGGTTTTCTAAAAGCCATATTCAATTTGACTGATAATTACTTTTCAATCAGAGAGCAAAAAGGCTTGTTTTTTATTTTGTTAATAGAAGGTCACATTGCCAAAATGCAACAAGCTCAAGATATTAAAAAAAAAAAAGTTATTATTATTATTGTTACACATTTTGCAGAGTTCTGAATATGAAAAAAATTGTGTTATTCTGAATCAGTGGTTAGAAGGTTTATCACTTATGCATGTACTTGACTTATCCCTGTTCTGCAATAGACATAATTTTATACCTCATAAAAGCAATTTATGTTTCCAAAGGGAATAATCTGGATAACATAAAATGTGGAGTGCTATGTTGCAGGAAGCATATTTTCATTCAGCAATTGTATTTCGAGATGGAGCTGCACAGTTTGATCATCATATCATGTCAGAAAACATCATTCACTAGTCAGTCTATCTAACTTCTAGTGCCACAAATTAATATACATCGTTAATTTCTTTGTACATATACTTAATTTATTGCCATATATTACTCATAGAGGGTATTTATATTATGTATACAATAAACTAATCTCAAAAATATGGACACTATGCTAAAGCAAGCTTGTTAACTCTTGAAATATTCAATTGTTCATGTCTTCAGAACAGTTGCATTAAGCATTAAATTTAATGAACACAAAATAAAACAACACGGAAAACAGCTATGGAGCCTAAATATTTTTTTAAATGCAAACTCAAATTTAAAATTTATATAATGAAAACATTCTACAAAAGACTATCTTAATGGAAGAAAACACTGTAGGAATAATTAATTTAATATTTTATGAACCTATTCTGCATGGAGTTTGCAGAAAAATATCAATCACATAAACTGTTTCATTATTTATTAGATGAATAATACAGTGAGCCATTAAGTAGCACAATAAAATTAAGCAAGAATCTGATAATGTTGAATTAACAAACAATTTGTTATTGCAAATATTCACACTCTTTTAGCCACTGATCTATCTTTAAAAACATATGCATCTACAAAAGATGCTTTGTTATGAAAAAGCATGAGTTTAAAAGAAATGTAAATTCGGGACAGCTTCGCTATGCTCTAGGACCACTAGAGAGAGCTGTTCAGTTCCTTTAAAGGTTCTTGCAAAAGTAAGAAAAGTGTCCAGCTGCGATGCTTATCTGTTTATCTGATTTCCAACACTAACATTTGCATCACAAGGATCCAATTACATGAGTTTGCACCAAACTGGCAAATCTAGTACGTTCTAAGGTAAACAGTGTCACATACCATCAGAAGGTGCTTCATCCTCTTTATCATATCGGTCAGATGCTATTGAGACACTATCAGGAGGCAAGGAGCCCTCAGCCTCTTCCTCATCTTCCAGTTCTGTAAAAGTAAAAAATACATTGGTAGTTAAAATAGTCTATGATACAAACACAGACAGAATCCAACAACAAATATTTTCATTAGTAAGGAGGCTATCAATTCCTGCCTGAAACAGAAAAAAACCATTTCTCATGGATGCACGTAACAGGCACCTTGTACGCTGAGGCGCAGCTGTGAGCGCTGCTGTTCTAGGGCCACCTTCCAACCACCACCGACGTGCTGCTGGAGCAGTTCCTCTCAACGCTGCTATATCATGAACCCACTCCCAGCACTACACACAGAATGGGGGAAGAAACACACACCCCAGCAAAGAGGAGGGGAGCAAGAGGAGGTAAAATAAAAAAAATAATTTTATTTTTTTTTTTTAAAAAAAAAAAGCACTGGCAGGTGGAGAAATAGGCAGTGCCAAGCTCCAAAGTTCTGCCTGATCAAGCGCAGGAAGGAGCTGCAGCAACTTCCCTCCGAGAAGCTGCCAAACTCCTGTTGGCAGCAGTCTGCTGCCCTCTGCCCACTTTTTCTTCACCATAATTAGGTGCTACTTTGCAAATGTTGTACGTGTATTCCTCCCAACTTTTTCTAAAAATGGAATTGCCTCCTGACAGCAGCCGGTCTGAACCTGTGGCTTAATGCTGCATTCAGTTGATAAATTCCTTCTGCAACTGAGAGCTCTACTACAACATACACAAAATCTACATTATTAGCTAACCTATGCACTACGCTGATCAGAGTGCATTAAGTGTGAAGGTCTGGAAAAGGTAAAGTAAAATCAGTTAGTCAAAGCTTTCATTTAACTAGACAAAATTTAAGTTCCTCCCAAAACTCAGTATATTTTCTCAGATTTTTTTTAAATACCATCTAGGCAAAGAAGAGGTGGGAAAAAAACAAACTACATTGTTCCTTTAAAAAAAAAATCAAGTGTTGGTGAAGTAGGAAATCCCAATAATTAAATATGATTAAAATCATCAAACCAAAATCATAAAGCTAATGCTCCAATAGATCAAATGATCCTCAATTTTCTTAAAAAGCTCATAAAGTTAAATTGCTCAAGCACTGCCTTTTGGTATACTCATGTGCAGAGAGCTTTCCAGAGACCTCCAGACATTCTTCTCTATTCATGTGTTCCCTCTTGGACCACTGTATCAGATAACTAATTTCCCAGAATCCAAAAGAACCCCCATGCATAGCAAAAATATTCTTCTCCACAGACATATGAATAACATTCATCAGTAGGACCATTTATTTATGGCTGAGAGTTTTACGCCTTTGCTTCCCATTTAATAATGGAAAAAAACATGAAAAATTCAGAGTCCATAGCCAAAAAGCTTCATAGTTGTCAGCAAACAGGAAGTTTTCTGTGCAGATAAGAAAACAAAGCCTGATTTAGCTTTGTTGGAGTTCTTTTACCTCCGAAGACTGTTGAATACCAAACTGGTTCACCCTTCATTAATTTAGTATGCTTTTTTTGGGAAGGCTTCCTTTCAAGCTCTCATGCCATGTAACAACTGCTTTGAATCTGAACCTGACTCCAATCTATTTTTGACACGGCCATCTTCCAGTAGCACTCCAGCCATCGTGTTAATCTGATCAAAATATTTGCATTTCATCACACCTGTCAAACCAATCAAAAGTAAATTATCCCTCTCCAGGATTCATCTCTTCTTCCAAACAGAAAACCAGAGAGCAGATAGCTCATGAACAGAAAATATTATGCCATATTTACAACCAGCCTGATCATCTTTCACACTTACATGCCTGAGACCAGTTGCCTGTCTCTCTATATATATCTTTATTAGATGATGGACTCCATGTAAAAAGAGCAGACTTGATACTGTATAGGTTGTGAATATCACAAGTTGTTACACTCTTCTCCTGTCCTAAACTTTTTACTAGTAGTAGAATGTTCAGAACATATGTATGTATAAACCTCCACTTCCAATGCCCTGGTTGTCAGTCCAAAATGTCCTCTTATCAGCTATGCATAAATGTACTACCATTTAACCTTCGTGAAGGTGCCAGCATAAATTTAAAGTATTAGGCTGTATTTCTAGGGGCAAACATTTCCACAAAGACCACACTCCAGCACACAGAACTCATGGGCTGAATAGTAAGAGTAAACCAAAGTATATTTAAACGAGTAGCTCTTGTGGATGGTAAACAGACGAGTACAACAGATGAGTAGAGATGTAGAAAGAACATCTCTGGAGAACTCTGCCCCTCTTAGCTATACAGAATCTCTTTCAGAGAAGTTGTGATTTCTTACGTAAGTTTGCATAGCTGTTAGCCTGCTCTTCCATTAAGTCATGGTATCACCGTTTTCTAATTATGCTAAGGATTTCAAATTCAGTAAACCTTTGTGCTTTGCACTCTTATAAAAGCCAGATGATCTAGAAACAAGGGGTTTTTTAATACATACATATTTAGAGAATATCATATCCTAGGAATATACTGTATTTGAAATTACACAAACCACAAGCACACCAAATGTAGATTTATAATAAGTATCTGTTCTAAGATATCCAAGTTCAAAATGGTCTTTAAAAAATAATAATTAAGGTATCACGAAGAAAGAAATTATATGCTCAGTGCTTTCAGAGAGTTTATAGTCCTCAAAGCATTCTCTAGATGTTAAATCCTAAATAAAGTCTTGAAGACTTCCACAGGAAAAAACCTTTACCAAGAAAGACAATCAGAACAAATATGTAGAACCCCTGTCATACCATACTGAATTTAGGTACCCACACTTCTTTACGTGAAAAACGTGGACACACTGAATAAAGGTACAAGCCCTATAGCCCTATTAAACCAAAAATCTTATATTTTTTATTTTAGAATAAATAAATGTATTTGTAAATTTATATTATACATTGAAATGCAATCCTTAAATCATCTAATTTGTACAGAACTGCAGGCACTTTGATAGGAGAGCTGACTCAATGTGCTCTGCAGCTTTAACAGGCAACATTTCACAACTTTTTTGTGTGCTCACGGAAAAAAATGACTACAAATTAGTATCAACCTTGTTTTTTTGCCTCCTAATTCTGGCAAGGTTAAAAGACATCTTAGGAGTGTACGCTATTAATACATAAGGATATCGCTCCTGACAGTTACAGAGAGGCTTCCTGTTGCTCCTGTGGGGTCTCCTGCATTCCCACTCAGAGTAATCTCTGCCCTTCCTCCACTTCACATGCTCCCCCACCAAGGTGCTGCACCGTGGTTTATACTCCACCTATTGAGGAAGACCAGATAGAATTGCATTTGAAACTACATGTGTTACTCTTTGAGCAGTCAGAGGAGTCAGTGTTGAGCAGCACAAGCCACTGCTCCTCTCTTCAGGTGCCAAGTACCTAAAAATACACCCAAAAAGCGTCAATAAATTAAAGAAAAGCATTCAGCTTGCATTTATGTAATAGAAAACTGAACTACAAAGCAACAATGGGCATCAGGTAAATGTATCCAATACAATTTGCAGGCGTAATTGAAAGCATTACTGCCTAATCAGACATCTAAAAGCAAAGCATGCCCAAACGAAATGTCTATAGACTCATTAGTTGGCAACCATTCCATTACAATCACACATAATGTCAGTAGCGCCTTGAACCTGTGCCAATGACAACAGCATAAATTTTGCATCTCATTTCTGTGGTCATAAAATTAATGATCAGTTTAAAAATACTTCTTTGCAAAAGTTATTGCACAAAAAAATGACATGAATGTGTCCCTGTTATGTAGTCACAAGGATAATTAAGGAGTTGGTGCTCATTAATATAGCCTCTTGTTTCCCCAGAATACCATATGATTTATCTGAAAGTTGAAAAAAAAAAAAAAGTTTAATTAACAGTAGATAGCTAACAGCTACAACAATAACAAAAATATGTATATGAACTGATCCTATTCTCCAGTTTCAGCAATTTAAACCAACCTCTTACAGGTTTGAGAGTCAAATCAATATTTTATGTTATCTGTAAAAAAAAAAAAAAAAAAAAAATCCTATACACTGTCTTTCCTTATTAAATGCTACCTTTTCCATTACAGCTTATTTATTGATTTAGGAAATAATGCATACCAAAGGGCAAGTGTACCACATTAGGAACTGAGCATGAAACAAACTCTTTTCATTGTAAAAAGGGCTGCACTTCAGTCCCTGCCCCCTCCCTACTCTGAAGATTTCCAACAGATTTAGTTGGTACAAGATAAATATAACAAACAGGGCCACATCACTTTATATGAATAGAGCTAAAAAAAAAAAAATCCACTTTTTTTTTTTCCCCAGGAATTCAATTTCTTCTGCAATAGTGTGAGATTATAGTAATGAACTCCTAAGCATTAATGATATTGCCTCAGCCACTAAATCTAAGAAAGTGCAAGCAAGATGTTTCAGCCAATGCCTCCAAAAGAAACTTGCTCGCTCAGAGTCCCCAGATCACTAAACACTTTCATTTTATTTCTAAAAAAACATATAGACAGAGTGACGCATTAAATTTTTTTTAGTATAAGCAAATTAAGCCACAAAAATAAAAAGACATGCAGGTCATTACATGCTGCTTCTTGCCATGTTGGGAGGTCCCAAGAGACAGCAGGTTGAAATCACTTCCTCCTGTCCAACCTCTGCTCCAGTAAGAACCCACCAAACAAGGAACTGGATGAAGCCACCAAGCACATAAATGCAAGGTCCTCACTACACAGGTTTTCACAAAAATAACTAGACAAAGTTGCTTTCAAGCTGGCACAGGTATACTTCAGTGCCTTGGTAGATGCAGCTGATTTTTTAAGAAGATGCTACTGACCCAATCCACCAGCCTTCCTGCAAGACTGGATTCTTCTGACAGCCACTGTCTTGCTGTACACTTCGCCATGCAATCTGCTCTGACACACTCCTTCCTGAAGAGTCTTCTAGAGCCTCTTATTAACATGATGGTTTTTAATGGCTTGTTTTGTAAAGGTCAAGTAGGAATTCTTTAGCAGCTATTTGTTAAAACAATACTAAAACAGCATTAATTTTGTAAGCAAATACGCTTCAAGAAAGAAAAGCAACACAACTTTCCTTGCTGAGAGGCCTCCCATCCTGATGATGCACATCAGGGTAAGACCATTTTGTGCTGCACTGGTGGCTGAATCTTGTGCTGCTTGAAATTGTACTTGGCACAGACACTGCACAGATAACAGCTGTCTGTAGCTGAAAGGGACAACACAGTGACTTGCCTACAATGAAACCCTCCAGACTTCCAAGACAGAGGGATATTTGGCACACTTCTAAGGCATCTGATGGTCTCTCCAGAAATACGTCATGATGAGCCTCAAAGGACTGTGCAGCAACTAAGCCGCGTCTTTCCCATTTATGGTTAAATACTAACGATGTATCTATGCTTCTGACTGAAACCGCAAGTGAGTTAAAATATAGAACTCATATCCTCTGATGACCATAAGCTACTGCCTCCCCTTCTGAAGTCCAAGAAGACTCCTACCTGCTGCCATTTCCTGAAAAAACAGAGTGCACAGAGACAAAAAACAAGTATCACCTCCACAAAAAAGAGAAAAAAGAAAAAAAAAAAAATCAGAAAACACTTTGCATACGGTGCCACTTTGTCAGCTTGACCATTTCCAGGAAGCAGATGTCTCAGGCTCCAGACACTCACTGCTCTGCCAAGAGCCAAAGCAGCATCTGAGTCATTGAAAGGTTTCCTACAGGTGCTCTCAATAGCTACACAAAGAGCACTGATGCTCCACAGGCACAGGTTTATCTTCTATCATACTACAGTGAAAAGAAAGCAAAAGTGGACCTTCATCAGTTTTTATCAGACCAAAAAGTGGTAGTTCAGCAAATGTCAAATCACACTTTTCTGCATAAATAGTGCCAAAGTCATGTGCTGCAGATCAGATAGAAGGTGCACTGAGTGCTTTATGGAGAACTTGTTCTGCAAATTCCCATATTATGACTCGATTTGGCGAGTACTTTTGGTGTCTCACTTTCAACACTGAGCCAACATATTTTGCGGAAAGTGATTAAAAATATATATTTTACTAAAATAAATGCAAAGAACAGATGGCAAGTGAGCTTCAAACACAAATACAGTTTCTAGGGCTTATAGTGCTTCTGCCAACTTTAGCACTATTTTTAGTATAAATTGAAAACAAGGTTCTTTTAACTAAACATTTTGGCAGCCATGGTATTGATTCAATTAATCTCAAAACAGAGAAATGCCAAAAACTGTATTAACTCAGAATCTTTGACAAAGTCCAGACTTTTATATCCTTAGTGGAATACTAGTCTGATAAAAAATAAATCCAATTTGTATGAAAATTATCCTCATTTTCAAGTTCCTTCCCAATTCTAAGATCTACAACAGGTCACCTTGAGTGTGATTATGGCTTTTTGGTTTTGCTTGACTGCTCAGCTGAAGAGTCAAATATTTCAAAAGCAAATTTAAAAAGAAAGGCAAAAAGCAGCAGTGTCTACGAGAAAAAGACACTTCTACTGCATCTCTTAATTTAGTAACGAAATAAAAATAATTAAAGTTTAATAATCTAACTTGATAAATAAAAATAAAATTTGTGGAAAGATCAGTGGTTTGGACATCAATATAATTGTAGGTCTTTTTGTCATAAGAACAACATGCATTTTCTTTGTCCGTAAATCAACATAACACTTAACTGTAAAAGTCAGTTTAAAACCAGATAACACATCACTCATGAGAATTAAATATTTTCCTGTAGAATGAATTTTGTGTCTTGAATTTTCACATGCACTCCCTTCCCCTAAAAAGCTTCACTTTCTCAGTGTGTAGACACAAAAGACACTTTTGCCAGCATATTTACTGACCTGAAAGATAACAGAAGAAAATTTATCTTTAAGAGGATGCAAGAAAGTCCTCAACTTTATCAATCTGGTTGCAAAGCAGTATGTATGCACTTTCTGAAAGTTAAGAGACATGTATGATTTTGGTTTTAAGGATCCTAGTTCTACTTGTGCACACGCTCTTCATTTTTTTTTTAATTCTTCTTTTAAACCTTCTTGCCTTATCTTCATGGAAGGTAAAATTCTGTACACTAGAGACCAAAACCTATACAACAAGAGCCCACATACAACAGTTTGGTCAAACTCATTAGTCACTACATGCACAGCCAGGGGAACTTCAAGAACATACAGTGATGAAAGTGAGTGGAGCAACAAGCTGGTGCCCACAAACCATCCTTGTGGAAAAACTTGCAAGCTGAAGAAGCGGCTGTTCGAGAGACCAGAGTCAAGTTTCATCACGTTATACAGGAAATATGTGAATTTTGAAAGCATTAGCCCACTTCTTCCAGCCTCCAAAAGATTCTTCTGGATGTCCCTGAATGGATGACAGGTCACAACTCACAAGTTTCTTCAAAACAGCTGATATAGTATGATAATTAATGCAGTTTCATGATTTCTATACCATGATACTATGGAACATAGTGCGAATCATTCTTCACCTTTCCTTTCAGCTACAAAGATTATTTTATTTGCCTTAAAAAAAAATGGAGTGACTGCTACCACCAGACAATGAAGAGGAAACATGAAGTTTAAGTGTGCACAGTAGTTCTTATTCTTCCTAGTTTGTTTCAGTGCAGTTTCCACATATCTGCTTCTACCTCTCCTTTTTTCCTAAAAGATATTCTCCTTTTTCACCTTATACTTTGGGATATTTCTTCCTTGTGGGGGGTGGGAACAGGAAAATGTTTGATGATCACTGCCACCTCTGTTTTTAATCTTTTCTCAATTTTTCAATTTTTCAAATGCCTAGGTGTGCACAGAGGTATGAATGGGCACAAAAGCTGACCTTACTCAGCTGCTGCTGCTGTTTTGTTATACTAGTAGCTGGCCAAGAATCTGACTGCTCACCTCCACGTGGGCCCTTTGTTCTACACCTACACAAGTCACGCCAGATTTGTACAGGCTTAAAGTAAGAATGACACAACCAAATAAAGTTCAGCACACACTTTTTGAGCTCTGGAAATTATACTAACAACCCATACCACTGAACCACATTCCCTCAAATATTTTGCAGATAAGTACAGGCTCCCATTTCTCATGAATTTTTCATATTCATGCATATAAATGCACATTAATTTGGAGAAATTTATCCTTGTTTGCAGAAAACAACGGTATAACTTTAGAGCCTTTTCATTTTATTTACAAATACTGAAAGGAAACTAAAGTGTCTGCATTTGCAAGTTCTACCACCTGTGCATAGTTCTACAGACTATATCAATTAAAAAATCCATTTTACTGGAGATAATAAAATGTCATCTTTAGTAATAATTTGTTGAATCTGAAAAGAAAGTGTGAATCAAATTGCCAATGAAGAAAACAAATAGACTAGAATTTTCTTGACCTTCAGAAAAAAAAAGCACACCAGTAAATGAAAACTCTTTTCTTTGTAGACAACTGTCATTTTATTAGAGAGTCATAGCTCCAGAAAGTTATTAGCTCTTCAAAAATATGCTCTCCAGAAAGTCAGATGCATTTGCAATGAAACAGCCACCCCACCTGATTTCATGTTAGCTAGTTTCTTAATAAAATAACATTTGTCTTTTCCACCCTTAATTCTGTTGGACAGAGATAAGAGGAGGGAAACTACATTTTGACTTCAGTAAGAGTGCTGAGGTGCAACATAAAAAAAAACCAAATTATTTTAATATCATTTTTAAAGAATAGCATAGTTTGAGTTTATAAAACCTCAGCAACCTTTGGGAACTTCCAACTTGTATCTTGTCTTTCAGATGAACTGTTATGCCTATATAACTTGACTTAAACAGGGATAAGAAATATATGAACTTGTTGTGGCTTGTTATAACATTACTTGCCTAATATAACTTGCATATTTTCACTTTATCATGAGGCATGCTGTAGCCTACACATTTGAACCTCCTTGTCCAGAAACAGACAGCTCTTCAACCACTGCAAAAAGTGAAGCTTTGCATAGGCTTTTTTGACCTCACACTGTGACCCTCATACCAGCATCCACAGGCTATAGGTCATGACCTCAAGAATTAGCATCATGGAAATAAGAGCCCTTCCAGGTTCAGTTACAGAACAGAACACTGAAGCAACAAACTCCTCAATCTTTTCTAAACTGAGCTCTGCAGCTTTGTTTTAACTCCACTAGACAATAGATAACCCACACTTCAGTTTTCATTACTTGCACACTAAATTGTCTCCTTCCCAACTGAAGGTCTGAGCTCCTGCTGCACAATAAAAACATTCATTCAAATGCCAATATCATACTGTCACTGGATGATCATATTGAAAGGTTAAAGAAACATCACTACGGAATTGAAGACTTTTGCAACATGAAGAAAAAGGGGCTGAAATAAGTTATCCCTGTTCAAATTGTATCTCCTAAGGAGGCTGCTTTGCACATACTTCCTCTGGAGAAAAATTAAAATAAAAATAAAATCACATACACAAAAAACGAAACTCCATCACATGGTCTTTCACAATGCTATACTATTGCTAATTAAGACAGACAGTACTAGCTCAAATTATATCAAATTATAAACTGGTCTCTTCATCGACAAACGTTCTCCGAGGTGTTTAATGAAGGAAACGGGACCCAAGCTCGGAAGAGACGGTTCAGCGAGAAGTTTGCGCCCGGGCAGCGGTTCCCCGCTGTCCCCAGCAGGGGGCGCCCGCACCCTCGGCCCGGGCCCCGCGACGCGAAGCCGCCCCAGGGCAAAAGCAGCGCGGGGAGGAGGGGAATTTACCTTTATCCGGGAATTCTTGAGGATAACTGCAGAAAGAAGAAGAAGAAACAACATCAGGCACAAGGTTGAGAGAATCCCCAGTCACCTCAAAAAAAGGCTTGAACAAAACCAAATTCGGATGAAGCAGCCTTTTCTAGGAATATACATCTACTAAGACATATCTTAAGGTATAAACACACAAAAGCATCTTTAAGTTTAGTAAAACTTCTAAATGGTCATATATTTCAAAAAGTTCTGTGCACAAGTAAGTGCCACTAAGCATACTTTAAATATAACACAGTAGGTCAGCAGGAAAAAAATCCACAGACAGAGGTTTTAGTTGCAGTTATTTATAAAGTCCAGATTAATATGTATTAATAATTAACCAGAAACTAAAAAGTTAATGCATGCCTAATTAAAAAAATTACTTTCAAATAAGAAGATCTCAATATATTTACTGACTCAAAAAAAAAACCACCTCTATCATCCCAGAGGGAAAAAATCCTGTTTCTTCAGAGCTAAATCTTGAAGGTATTTCAGAAACAAAAATTCGTCATGATATAGTTTTATGTATAAAGATAAATAATCAGGACAGAGTTATGTAAAATGGCATTTCAAGAAGCATGCATGGACTGAGTTGCTCTGAAAAGAAGCGGATCTCACCAGAAATAGATGGCAAATAACATGCGGATGCCATGACCAGCTTTACGGACAATAAGCAGTAGTGCGTGTAACAGGCTAATGAGTGAGGAGATGCTCACAAGTAACAAGCAGGAAAGAAAAGAAGGGTCCAGGGATAAGAAAATGAGAAATGCAAATAGAGACAAAGGGTCAGATCTAAGAAATCCTGTGTAGCATGTAGCAGCAATAGTTAGACACAACTCAATATGTGGGATGTGAAAATCGAAGATGATTACAAGGTGCATATATTTTGTAGCCTGCACGAAAAGCAAAAGACTGTTAAACAGTGAAGAATATTACAGAAGACAAGGAAGGAATTAGAAATTAAGATGCAAAATCACAGGGTCATGTAAGTGAACGGCAAAGAATTCAGTGTCAACTGTGCTTGTAACTGCATGTTCCCTCCCTTGATATTTCATCATCCAAAAAAACAGAGTTGAGTCATAAGATTGAAGAAAAAAGTCAGTAGTGGTATATTTGCAAGTCGCCTGTACAGTCCCAGTTAGCTCAATTTAAAAGAAAAAAAAAAAAAAAATCATCTAAAAGGTAGCTCCCCAAGCATTTACAGCCAGTAATCTTTAATTACAAAATTCTGGGACACATTTCCAGCCTTCCTGCAGTTAGTGTGATACAAAGGATAGCGCCTTCGCCACATGATTGTGCTCTCTTTGAAATTGTAAACAAGTTGCCACAGAGACAGGAGAGGAGTATCTCATCAAAGCAAAGGTGAGGAGATATCAAAAGGGAGTGATCAGTAGAGAAACACTTTGGAAACAACAATGGGAAGACAACAGCGAGTACTAAATGATATCCTAGTTGACTAGAGTTGTAAGAAAAGATAGTTTGCAAATAAAATTTTGTAGCACAAATAAAACTACAGCCAAATCTCTTCAGCTGAATTATTTGACTGAAATAAAAACCTAAGGGAACAGAGTCTCAAATCATGCCCAGTATTAGAAAAAAAAAAGAACAGATCAAGCAGAGGGGGTGGTGGTATAGTACTTCACTATTTCAACACTCCTGAAACAAACTTACGATCTATAAATAGTTTCCAGTTACGTTTCAATTTCCTAATACAGACAAAGCTAAACAACAAAGTACACAGCAAAGTCAGCACTGAATTATCTGTTTTACACTAGCTGAGCGTGGCGACAGAAAGCTCATTCATATTCTCAATGCTTTATATTTCTCGTATTTTAGTGAATTTTACCCAAGCAGACATGAAGGCAAGATCTACCCAACCAGTTTGTAACCGGGGATCAGAACATTGCAGCCATTCAAATGGGACAAATCCTTATGTTCTCCTTTATTACTAAATTCTAACAGCTTCAAGAAAGATTTAAAGGTATGAACCCATGTAGATTATTTGACAAAACCAAGACTCAGACAGATTTTTAATTGTTAATATTGTTAGTGGTTGGGTTATTAAAAGATTATAAAAACTTAAGTTACCAGTAAGTGACTTTATAACATATTAAAGACAGGAAGCTCACCTACCTTGCCTTAACATCTTTTATCTTCTTAAGAAGAACTTCCCTTTTTTCTTTTGCTTTCTTGGATAGATTTTCTCCTTTTAGCGTTTGGGAAATAAATGTGTCAACATCTGAATCAAAAACAACAAAAAAAATACATCTCAAAACCAGGTAACTGCTGCTGTAACGAGTTTGGCCTGATACTACTGTGGAAAAAAAAAAAAAATCAGGCCTAAGCACAGCACAGTTAACGAACATTTCAGATTCTAAATGGGATACATTTGTTCTCTGATCTCCTTATGCTGAGCACAGCAAATCCTATGGTGACATTTGATTCTTGCTCACTTGATTATGCCATGTAAGTCCTAATAAATTGCAGTACTATAACAATTACTTTCCATCACCTAAAGTAAGGGATTACACTAAAACATGGAACTAGCCTTTATGCATGTGTTACTGCCATGTCATTTTAGAAGCTGAAGTTACAAAAATGGTTGAGTAATTCAGCTACTAATATAGGTCACTTTGATTACAATATTTTCAAACGTTCTCACGTTGCCTCTGAACTCCTTGGCTGACTAAAAATTCATAACCAGAGCCTCAATCCTGCAAACAATTAGGCAGGTACAATAAGCGTATCAAAGCGATCAAGCCCAAGTGTGTACTTGAAGTTAAGCATACCTGCACCTGTAGAATCACAAACTAAGGCTCTAACCTGCGCTGTATTTTTAGCTCTTACACAGAAGATACATTGATATGGTCATGTTGAATCAAAGCACACCATAAATTTACCGTGGTTGTTTGTAATATAGTAAATATCCATTCCATAGGATAAAAACAATGCAATGAGTGAGAATTTGGGGGAGTGTAACTCTTCTAGCAGTGTGTTTTCTTGGTTAACAAAAATAATTGCCAAAACTAACTGTAAAAGTTTCTTACAGTTACCAATCAACATATAATTACCCTGAAAATGAAAAAGTAGAAATATGACCAAAAAATCCTGCTTGTTAACTTAAATTTCTCAGCGGTATGGGTAATAACTGTTCAGCAAATCAGGGAAAGCAAACATACGTCAGGCATCACATCGTGCCTGCCCCCTCATACACATGCACAAATATACACTTTGGCTCAACCTGTGTAGACACAAATATATATGGATATCACTATCTTAATCCTGTAACTTTCCAAATCAGATGAGATGTTCCATTTTCTTAAAGAAATACAAAACAGCCAACTGAGTACTCAAATGTTTGTATGCGAATACTTACATTTTAAAACAACATTAAATTAATATTCACTGCAGATTTCCTAACTGAAAACCTTAATCACCTGCTTTTTTCTTTATAAAATGGAAGTTCAACATAAACATATCCCAGTTTGTATTACAGACTGCAAGAAAACAAATTAAGCCAAAAGTTACACTTTGAGAATGCTAGCATAGCTATTACAAAGATGTTGTTATTTATAAATAATTTACTGGATTATTATTCAGATGTTTAAATTGCTGTCTTCACAAAACATGGCCAAAAGTCTTTATTTTTTAAAGTATTTTAGAGTTCTCAAGAATGATCTTGTTCCCCCTCCCCATAAGACAGCGAAGCTTCCCAATTACATTTTCCAAAGCAGCTCAGAAGGGAGCTGATCCACACTCAGTTCTACGGCATTCATTCTTTAAAATGGCAGAAGGAAAGGCACTTAACATGTGTATTAATGAATCTTCCAGACACACCTCCAACAGCCTCTGTACCATACACCAAGCATCCCTGGAAACATTTTGTCCTAACCCGCAGAAAAGGTATACATCTCCATAAAATCCAATGGCTGTAATTTCCAATCAGGTGGGTGAATGAGGACCCAAAGACATGGACCAACCACAAAACTCACATCAAAAAAAAAGATACTTTTTCTACTGAGCGCAAAAAAGAAAACCATCAACATTTTTTTCTCTCAATGAAGCAAAACAGGATTTTCCAGTACACACCAACCTTTCACTCTAGGAGGGACAGGCTGATTAAATATTTGTTCCTTCACACTTTTACACTTTTATTTCAAAAATTAGATCACAGCTTCAATGTTCTAACTAGGCAGCAATAGGCAAAAACTTAGAGGAATTAGTCATGTTTATAAACATGGAGCAAAGCTTACACAGTAATCTTTGGACTCTAATAACAGAACTTTGTCTCTTAAGTCTTCATTTAAAATCAGGTGGCTTCTTCTTCGAAAAACTCAAAACTCAGCTGAAAACTCTGACATCTCAGGTTTTGACTGACTGTCAAAGCTTTTTTCAAATACAAATGTTGAGATAACACAATTAAAGAGTATGTGGGGAAGAGAAACCAAGTTGATTATCATAATTAAGAATTACCACTTCTGGCTTAAAATACACTGTAGATACAAAAATGTGAGGACTAACTACATTGCTGACAGAATTTGTTCTTTTCAGGAAAAGCTTGGATTTCGAAGGAGAAATAATGCAGAATTTTCAACCATGGAGGGACAGGGCAGAAGTAGATGCTCTCAGTATAAGCAGATAATGAATTGGAGGATGGAGGGGAAGGAGTGAAAGAAAAAGAGAGCAAGCATGCAGAAGATCCTGACACATTTGTTGTTTCTAAACAGCAACAGCAGTTACAGACAAGACATTCCTGGGATGGGTTCCCTCTCCCACAAGACTGTAAAACAGGTCCTCTGAGCTCAAGTATCCACCAACAGAATGCACTGTACTCATCATGGAATACTATTACTTCCATATGTCCAGAGAAAGCACATTGTTTAATTCATCACGACCCCAAAATATTAAGACAGACCTGATGAACACATAATCTTCAAGAAGGAATACACTTGAAAATTAAACATTACTGTACCATAGATTTTCTTATCTACTCACAATTACACAGAATGCTATCTATCTTGCTCAAGCCACCTTCTGATCTAGTGTCGTAAATCCATCCAGGATATGCCAGATGCACATGAGTTGAGTAACTTATCCTAAGCTCCTCTGGACAAGAAGCAAGAAAGTTATCTAAGTTATCATTATCTCTTCACTACCTGTACTTCCACATGTGGAAGAGTATGGAAGGAGCAGTCCCTGCTGTTAGAAAACATAAAGGAACATTCACACAACTTCTGTGACATTCCACAAAATGATTTAGCTTGGCACAAGAACAAAACTCAGGACTCCAGAATGACAGATGCGAGTCTCATACAGTGAACTTCAGACAGAAGCAGTAAAATTTAGCCATTTCTCACAGCTATTCTAGTCACTTACTTGCTCTTCCTTCTCCAGGATGATCCAAAACTTGCTCTCTCCTTTGCTAGTTTAATACTATACAGAAAAGATGTAAACTACCAGTCACAAGCACTGGTGTTTCTTTCATGCTTCAGTTGCAGTTGGCCCATTGAGGAATTTAAATGTACTAAAAGATAAACTCCAAAAACAACACCTCTTTGAACAGATTTAAAAGCACTTTTACTAACCAGTTAACACACAACAAACAAAACAATCTATTTCCATAAATTGTTCTAACAATCTAAGCAGCCATTTAGTATCACACATTGCAGGGACTCAGCTGCTGCCATCGAAAATGCTAAAATTTCAAAGAGAATGAAAGTTTGGAAACATATTCAACATCACTTAGCTTTTTGTAAGCTTGCATGTCAGACTGCCCCAGCCTGAATACCCATATTTGTTGCTCTGTTTCTTAAAGCTCATTATTTTAACTTTGTCTGAACCATACCCCAGTGAAATTATTTGCCTCCAGAAATGAACAATAGCTGCCAAACTGAAAGATCTGGTTGACACCATCCACTCCCAAATTGCTCTGTCAATACAGGTCACAAACTGACAGAACAGGCAAGTCGCACCAGAGTCTAGTTCTGTCCACTTCAACCGGCTCACACCGTTCAAAGCCTAAGTGCCGTTTCATACAACAGTCAAAAGCCGAAAGGCCGTTTTAATTTAATTTTCATCTACATTCCTTTCACAAGGAAAAATGTTATGATTTATTTTGCTTTTCATTGTTACAACATTTTGTGTTTCTCCCTGCTTCCATGATTATAAACAGATAACACTGCAAGTTTTTCATTGTTTTAAGTCTTTGGGGCTATTTTCTTTCACAAATGTTGAAACGACACAGATGGGCTTTTTCAAGAATGTTGTAAATTTTTAGCCCAAAGCAAGTGCTGCATTAAAGAGTACTAATCATAACAAATCATAGCACTTTTGTTGTTTACAGGGCTTAATATTGTGAATATCAGTCACACTTCATAAACAAACATACTTAGGACAGAACTACCTCATTTTTGTTTCAGGGTGGGCCAAACAAACTCTCGCAGAAGCACTCAGACTGTGCCCTGGGTCTTCATTTCTCCCTCCTCCAGCAGGTAACCAAAATGTTGTCTATCACATCATCAAAAAGTCACTTCTTCATCACTTGATGAGTTGATGCCATTCAAATGACAGAGAACAATTATAATCCGGCAATGGGATAGGTGTGTTTCCACTCACATGGCAGGGCACGCACGCAGCTCCCTGTCCCTGACCCCAGGAGAATGCAGGCTCCTGCTTTGGGGCTGGGCACGCATCTGTCATATGGCAGGGGACACTCGCGCGGCGTCACCTGCTGGAAGAGCTGCCGGTCACACCAGCAGGGAATGGCAGGTCAGCAGAACAATTCCTTCAGCCACCAGCCTTCTCCCATCTCTCTCCTCCACCTCAAGGACTGAGAGAGCCAGAAGCCGGCTGCAAGCCAGGGAATTTGGGAAGGCAAGTCAGGGAATCTGGGAAGGTAACTGCAAGCTAGGCACATTTGTACACAAACACCATCCAAAGGTGACCAACGTTAAACAGACTCCCATGTGTCTTTCATCTTTACGTGGGCTGGCATAAAAAGCAATTAATTAACTTGATTTCAAAGTTTTTGTGCAATTCATTAATAGGGAACAGGTCTTAAGGCAAATTATCAAGCAATATCTGTGACTGCCTGTCCTCTTGAATCGAGACATATTTGAGGTTTTTGCTTCTGCACTCCCCTCTCCTTACCACATATATTCTAAAGTCTCTCTCCACAGTTTGCTAAACTGTCCTTTAAAAAAATACGCATATACAGAAACAGAACACATGATGCAAAATAAAAGTGACTGACGCTCCAAGATGTGTAAAAATATCACATTGATCCAGCCTAGGAAGTAGGTGAGCATTCCTTTTAGCACAAAGTCCTGGAAAGGACTGCCTTTAGAAACTGCTGTACCTCAAATCCCCAAAAGCAAAGCTGTCTTGCCGTGTTGCCACATGCAGAGTATCATGAAGAACATGGATGCTCAACAGTTTCATTAGCGATTTAGCAGTTTGGGTATACTTCTGCTTTCTAAGACTCATAAATAAAGTAAACAAGATATCTCTTTTAAGAAGTTAAAGAAGAAAAATTATAATCAAGGACCATCTATCTTTAATCTCATTGGCTAAGTAGTTGAGCATCCTCCCTCTGCATTAAATAGGTGAGAAAAGATCAAGCTGTAACCTATTAAGCATATCGTTAAAAAAAAAAAAACCACACCAGTACAAATCATTATCAAGTTACAAAGTGATTCCAAATGAACTATAATAAAAAATGTTAAGGATTAACCTAAAGATTTACACTGTGTGCCACATTATGCTGCATCTATTGTGGTTTGTTGACATATGATTATGAAAGAAACGTAAACACAGTCAGATGAGAAAGATAGACTCCACGTTAATTGAAAAAGACAAACTAAGTGAATAATGAGTATATAAAAAATAGCCTATGCCATTTTTATCACCCATATATGACACTTATTCTCAAATTTATGGCAGAGACAATTGAACTATGTTTCAAATCACTGGAGGTTATTCCTTACCAGGCATGCCTCTGCGCATTTTTTCACCTCACTGTTTCATTCTTATTCCACTACTATTGAAATACCTATATATTATCAAAGTTGTAAATATATGTCTACTTAGAAGATGTCTACAATAATCACCCCAGTTTATCTTATAAAGATGGATTCTTCAAGAAGAACCAGCATTCGTTAAAACCTTGGAAACAACAAAATGATACTTTAAAACAGAGTAAAGTTTTAAACAACAATATCCTTTTAAAAATGAACCAGCCAATGAAGAAGAACTACACTGTACCCAGGTCACTTTTCCTATGACAGGAATGGAAGGACAAGTCCAGCAACAGCTGACAAGGAGGTCAGAACAGGACAGTTAGTTTTCTGGGCATCAGGGATAAATATAACTACTGTAGTGCCCAAAAATAAAAGGTAAGCAAAATTAAACTCAAGCACTGGATCCACTGTCTTGTGGTTTTCTTGCCTTGACTTATTCTGCATATTGTTTCCAGAATACAGCTAAATAAGTGGGTAAACAATATTAATTTGAAGACAAGATTAGAGGAATCGCATTGAAAAAATGTGATTTGGACAATATGAATAAGTACTTAAACAAACTGAATAATAATGGGATTGAAATGGCTGCTAGGATAAGAACGTTCTTTTCTGTTTAGTTTTGGATTTTTATTTAGGAGACCAAGGAAAACTGATACTAGGACTGGATATAAGGTTCCATATGAACTAGAGAAAGAGTATAATTCTATTTTCATAAAACCTTTTTAACTTTTAAAATATGAATACAGAAGATTCAAACTGGAAATACTGCAAAGTGTGAAAGTGAATTAAAGAAAAAACAATAGGACCCTTACCCACGAAGATAATAGGGAAAATATATAAATGATACATATATCTAATGATCATGACACCATTAAAAACTTTTAAAAACAAACCATAACTCCTCAAACTAAATCTCCATTACTGAAAAAACTCGAGATTTTTTTTTCCCCAATCAAGATGACTGAAGCAAACAGCCTGATTTATGTTGCAGGAGAAATAATTTGCCTTTGGGGAACAAGCAGCCTCTGAAATCCCTCTCAACTATGGACAAGCCAAAACTTAAGAGCGTGCACCAAAGAGTAAGGAAAAATAAAAGTGAGCAGACCTCCAACAATCTACATAACCAATAATAACTTGACAGCAAGAAATTAAAAAAAAAAAAAATCAAAAAATTAAAAATAAAATAAAATACAAGTAACATCCCACTTCACCAAACATCCACAAAGAGATCCTGAACATATAAGCATTACAGAAGCTATATTTTCAAAAGAAGAAAAGACACAATGGGGCTGGGCTCTTCCTTCACTAAATTCAAAAATCTCAAATATCATCTAAAAGGTGCAGAGACACAGGTGGAGAATGAAGGAGTTGGATGCATTACCACATACCTCCCAGGTGTATTAGGAAGATAAGAGCAACAAAATGACTTTCTCCTTCTGACCAGAAGTTCAACTCATGACCAGAGGACTCTGTTTCTGTTTCCAGTGTTTCCCTCCCACCACTGGCACAAGTCAGAGAAGTGAGGACGGGATTGTGAAACCCCAACAATCCCCTGCAATGAGCCCATAGCCACACTGACCTTTCCCCTTCAACTGTACAGAAACAGCTTCCTCCTGTTTCCAACTAATGCAGTTAGCCCAGAGCTCAAGCTGTGCTTCTGCCTGGAACATTTCAGCGCCACTGACATGCAACTACAATGACCCTGCCAGCACGTGTGACGGAATTTGGTTTTGGGTTAAAGATATAATATTGTTTGGGTTCAAAGTAAAGCACTCACAAGTCAGAAAGTTTCCTGTGCAACTTGAATTCATCCCCTGGTGTGTTTATTCCCGTTATCACTGTGTTTAACTACAGGAGCACTTAGTATGTTTTCCAGTAGGACCCCTACTTGTTCACTGTAGTGGGTGGACAGTACTCCAGTGATCAATCAAGGCTAAGCAGGGATAAGGAAATTCATATGATTGCTCCTACACTTGTTGCAGAAGTTGGAAAGTGGAGGCAAAATCAAAAAGACTAAAGAAAGGAGGAAGGGCACAATATTTACGAGATTTTTGTATCTGTCACTGCCTCACTGTTATGGGAATATCAGGCTAAAAAAGAGCGCTTGTCACAAGACAATAATGGCATGTTCTCAACAGAACCTGGTATGAAAAAGTGCCCGGCACCCATAATGGCCACTGAGTATAGACATCCAACTCACATTATTTTCTAGAGAAAGCAGCACAGCATGGAGGCAGGTGATTTGAATTCTAATTCTGCTCCACCATTGATTATTTTTTGCAACCCCAGATCACATCTTGTTTATTACACTAATTTTACCGATGGGAAAACAATATTCCCTCATCTCAAAGAGGTGCTGGATCAATACTTGTGAGCCATTAAAGTAATACATTAAGAAGCACCCTCAAAGAAGGGCATGCAGAAATTAATAACTACCTACTCACTGCAGCCTTTGTATTGTGTAACAGTTGCTTAATGAATAGTGAAGATATTACAGAGCTCCCTTCCTTCCTCCATTACCATACATCTTCACTACATGAATAGTTTGAGCAAAAAGAAGCAGGAGACAACATAATTAAAAATTACCAGAACCTAAACGTATCAGTGAAAGAACTGCTCATACAGTCTGAATTATTCTAGTTTCTGACTTGCATGCATGAAGGAAGGAGAGGTTAACATACTTAACATACGCATACGGTAAGAAGTAATGCCTTTTTTTTTTTTTAAAGGAAGGATGTTATTGAATTTTTACTTTGTATAACCATAATTACCCTTAGATTTGTTTACCCTTGCATGATTCTGCAAGTAAAAATTAAAAGTTGCAAACTATTAGTTGTTCCTCACTACCCCATCCATCTCCACTCTGCTGAATTTCTGCTTACTCCATAATTATGCTGTCATAAAATTAATGAGTGTTAAGCTCATTTTGCATTGAGTCCCAAAACAAAATTGCATGTGAATGCAAATTAAGTTGAAAATATTACCGTTACAGTTGTAGAGACATATTATGTAGTGTTTATGGTACCATAATAACAAACCAAAGATTTAAAGATCATTGGTAAATCATTCTGTTCTCTTCTTCAGTTCTACAGACAGCACTAAAGAAACCACCTCATTTTCTTCCAGAAAAGCTGAAGCTGTACACACTGTATAAATACTAGATACCTGTATATAACATAAGACTGTTGATCATAGTGACTCGCAAAAAAACATGTAAGCATCCCCATCGAGGGAAAACAGGTGTTCTCAGTTTCATTTCAACATACAAACTTTTGTACCACTCTTTCCATGGGAGACTAGATAAAGATGGTGAGAAGGTCAAGTTGTGTAAATGAGGCACCATGAAAAAAAAATATATATATATATAAATATTACAATCTAGAATGATCCCATCTGCATCGCACTCCCTCATAAAAATCCTAAAAGCACTTAAGACATTGAAGAATTTCAAGGTCAGCTTCGCCGAGTGAAAACAGCTCTGAAACTTCATGTGATCACAAGCTCCAGAATACAGTAATACCAAAGAAAATACCAAGGTTTGGAAAGGCTCACTAAGGCTAATATTTGCTTTCTTTAAAACTATTAAGAATCTATGCCATGATAAGAAATCATCAGAAGCTTGCTTGCTTTCTTTCTGGTGGCCTTTCATGCAGATTTTACTACCACTAGTATGATTTTCAAGTAACAGACTTACAAACACTAGTCAGAAAAACACTTAGGACAGTCGGCAGAAGTACTTTAAAAATGAGGTAAAAGCAACGTGTTTCAAGCATTCATTCTTGAATTAATACAGTGTTAATAAAAAAAAAGAACAGCCTTCAAAGGCAATGAGCTACACTAGATTCTAGCAGTCACGTAATCTGAGTACTCGGTTTCAGAAGGAAGATTTTGAAAAGCATAAGTAATTGAAATGGAAGTAATTGGGATGGCTTAGTCAGAGCTACACAAGTTCCTGTGGCAGAAAGAGAAGTTCTCAAAAGAAAGACACTCCCACCGAAATTAAAACTGTTTCATGATAGCAAAGCTCTTTATTAATTCTTCCATAAATATAAAAGAAATTGCAAACTGGAAATATACAATTTATTTTCATGAACAACAAAAAATATTTTAAAATGAAATATAAGTCTTAGACATTAAAAACTACACTGGTATTTTGAAGTCTCTACGAACACTATTGCTGGTAACCTTTCATGGTGAGGAAACATCCCATTCCTCTGCTCTGACAGATCCACAGGAGCACGGACACTCACAGTCGGACGTGTTTGACTGACAGGACAATATGCCAGCAATTCACCAAACATCTTAATTCGCTTCGATGACATTAGCCGCAGATGTTTAGAGGGGAATTGGTTTTGGGGTTTTTTTCTAATTAACTGGGAGAAGCGGCGCTGGTGACACCAGCACGACAGAGTTTAACTCCCGACAGCACCTGCCGGGCCCCGGACACACCGCGAAGCGCAGCAACTTGGGCTCGCTCAGCGCTCAGCAGCCGGGCCCGCTCGGCGTTCGGTCCCCGGCACACACGCGTGTCGGCGGCGGAACTTTAGCGCCCGCGGCCGCCCTGCAGAAGCCGCGGACACCTCGCACCCCTTCCTAGGGGCGGGCGGGAGGCTGCGAGCGCAGCACCCGGGCGACCGGGAGCGGGAGCCGGACCTCCCTCCTTCCTCATTTCGGAGAAGGGAACCGCGGGACCGCGCCGCCGGGGAGGAACTAGCCGGGGAAGAGAAACTGACGGGGCGATGGAGCCCCCGAGCCGGTGAACTGGAAGCGAGCGCGCAGCGCCCGCTGCGGAGCGCCCTGCCGGGGCTGCGGCACAAGGGGCTGGTCCCCCGCACGCCTCAGCCGCGCCGGCTGCCCCGACCCGTCACACCCTCCCGCCGGCCCGCCCCCCTTTACCTCCCCTCCGCCCTGTTCACCGCCCGCCTCCCGGGAAGCCCTTCCTCCCCCGTCCCCTCCCTGCCCGCCGGCGGCCGGCCTTACCTGCCAGGAGGCTGCAGACCTCCTCGGGGATGGCGGGCGCGCCGTGCATGCTGAGGGCGGCCAGGGACACCCCGCGGGCGGGGCTCGACAGCTCGTCCCGGCCCCGCCGGGGAGGAAGCGAAAGCCCCGCCCCCCGGCCGCAACGGCACAGCGGCGAGACACGGAGGCGGGGCTACAAGCAACGGGGCGGGGCTTCGCGGCGTTTTCCACCACCTTCCCCGCCCTGTCCAGCCCTGCGCATGCGCTTTATCACCCTCCCGATGTTTATACTCGCGGCTGGATGTCCCCCTAGACACGCCCCCGCCATGAGGGACTGCCTCCCATGTGACCGCTGCCAGCAGCCATTTTGCGTGAGGGCACCGTGCAGGCCCGTCCCTCTTGCCAGGATCGCCAGAATCGAGCATGGCGCTCAGCGTTAGTCATCTTCTCGCCCCCACCCCGAAGCCCACGAGAAGTTGACTATTGGATGAGAACGCCCGGAAGTTGCGCTCTGATTGGTCTATTAATTGTCCCGCCCAAGCGCCACGCCCTTCCCAAGCTGAGGACGGCCCCGGTTTCCTGTCCCAGGGGCGGGCGGGGGGCGAGGGTCGGTGGGCAGAGAAGGGTGTTGAATTTTGGACTCAGTTTGTTCCAAATATCTTTCCAGCCTTCATTTAGAGCACAGTGCTGCCTGGTTGAGGGGATTGGGAGAGAATGCTGGCCGCAGCATTCAGCAAGGCCCTGTTGGTTCCCCCTCTCAGCCTGCTGCCAATACCAGTGGCCGCGTTAGGGATGGCAGACCTGCCAGCATTGCTGCTGTCAGGGTTTGGGACGGCAGACCTGCCATCGTTGCCGCTGTCAGGGTTTGGGACGGCAGACCTGCCAGCATTGCCGCTGTCAGGGTTTGGGACGGCAGACCTGCCAGCATTGCCGCTGTCAGGGTTTGGGACGGCAGACCTGCCAGCATTGCCGCTGTCAGGGTTTGGGACGGCAGACCTGCCAGCATTGCCGCTGTCAGGGTTTGGGACGGCAGACCTGCCAGCATTGCCGCTGTCAGGGTTTGGGATGGTAGATCTGCCATCGTTGCCGCTGCCAGGGTTTGGGATGGCAGACCGCAGCCTGCCCACATTCCATGGCTGTGGCAAATGCCCCAACAGTTGCAGCTTGGCAGAATCAAGCCAGAGAACTTGAGAGGAGGAAACCACGTGCACACACAAGGCACGCAGTGAAATAAGAAATGGAAAGTAAAGCAGTGGGAATAGGTCTGTTGGCGTTGGCCTGTTAGCACACATGTGTGGGCAGAGGTAGGAAGAAATGCTGTCTTTAAGCAACACAGATGGGCTGCCAAAAGGGCTGACTTTGTAGAAGTTTTGCTTGTGAAGCAGCTTTGATATATTTTTACCGCAAATCCCTAGTCGTATGTATTTTGAGCACATCAGTGATGTAATATGTTTAGTGTAGAAATAGTCAAAGTAAACTCGTAGCATGTGCTTCTGTGACCTTGGTACTTTTGGCTATATCTATGTTATTACTACAGAAAATGTTTGTTTTAGAGCTGCAGTTAAGTTAGCACATCTGTGTATCATATCAGTGTAGAAAAAAACAGCAAGGAAAAGAAGTTATATTTATTAATTTCACCTTTATACCAGTGTAATTACATTAATACTTGTGGCACAGCTGGCAGTACAGCTGTATCAGTCAGGTATTAAACAGTTTTGTACTTTTGCTTGATGTAGCTGTGCCAGCTGAAGTCTGCAATGTAGATATGGTGTTAGATTATATTGTTCTCCTGACCTCTCACATCTCTTTTAATTACATGGAACAACTAATTTCAAATACATCTGGGTTTTCAAAGCATTGCAGCTTTATTACCTGATTTTATGGCCATCTTGACTGAAACTCAAGCAGTTAACTAACTGACCTGTATCATGTTGCATAATGATTTTTATGTTAGTTATCTAATTTCAAAATAAACATGCACACGCATCTGGATGCATATGTATATAAATAGATCTTGCCTCTTTATTTGTATAAATACCTACTACTCTTCGAGTACAAGAATATGTTTCATTAATTTTTCTGTGGTTGGCAAGGAGGGCTTTCGGGTTTATGTTAAATTACACATTTCAGATGTGCAGTCTTGGGAAGCTGCCATAAGGAATGGGAAAACGGCTTGTAGTCTAATTTGCTTGCCCTTTTTCAGGTTAATCATAATCCTAGTTTCTTGTGTTGACTTTATGGCTCCATCCATTTCTGTTCCAGAAATAAGTCAAGGGTGTCACTTGAACTTGTTGTAGTCTTTGTTTTGAGATCGCTTTTCCTGATAATTTATTCCATATGTTTACCATTTGTGTGAGCTTTCCCTGAGTTTCAGAACATGAAACAAGAAGAAATAACTTACCTTTATAATTTCCCACTCCCCGTACTCTAGTCGCTCAGGGTTTTTCTACTTACTTTTTCCTTAAAGGCCTCCTTGTTGTTGCACTGAAGACCAGCCCATCACACAGTTAACAAGATTTGTGACCCAGGCCTATTTTAAGCCTTGTTAAGTTCCAGATTTACTCATAGTTCCCTAATTTTTAAATCTACCGCTAATAGGAAGCATAATTCAAAACAGACTCCTTCGCTGAAACAAGTCTGGCTTCAGCGCCATTTCAGCTGCGTTTCTGAGGATTCCACAGCTTGTGCCTCATCAAAACCAGACACACTGCTTCACTTAATCAGGCCCACAGATCAGGCGTTCTTGATGTGCGGGTAGCCATGCCACAGGGAACGCACAGAAGTTTATTGTCCATGTGGGGAGAGCTGCGCAAGTGGGAAGCTCAGGAGGGGCAACCTACCTGGACCTGCAGCGAGACGACAGCAACGCAGCTGTAGGAAGAATGAAGTTTCCCGTTCAGGAGTAGTATTGCCGCCGCTTGCCCTCCCCTGAAGAAATCCAACATATCCAGCATCCTGGGAAATCCAGCGTTTTCCCATTAAAACGTTCCACTTTTCTGCAGCAATGCTTTTAAAACTTAGATTCTAGGAGAAGAAGGAAACAGGGTCTGTGCACAGCTGCTGCTTGTTCTCTACATGTCCTGTAATAGAAAATTAATTGAATTACAGTGCGTGCTCCCTGCACTGCTCCCTGCACTATTTCATACAGGCAGCAGCGGCCTTGTTGAGGCTACTCTGTGTTCTCATCTGTTCATCCAGTTGGCTCTCTGTCTTCTTTCGACAGATTCAAAACAAAATAGCTAGTCAATAATCAGATTATTTATATTTTTTAATTATTTAATTACATTAAACAGTAGTTGGCAAAGATTTCTGGCATGCACATAGAGCTGTTAAACAGAAGAAGCACAGACTTTCTTTACAGAAGCCCTTTCTTTGCAAAGAAACGCAAAAATTTCTGGGTTTAAAAAAAATCAGAAAATTGTGTTATTGAATGACAGTGCTCTAAACATGGCAACTCTTTATGCATTTTGACTATGGTCACTGCACTGAAGAAAAGCAGCGGTGCTTCTAACAGTGGAAAAACATATTCTGAACCCTTTGTCCTCTGGCAAAACATCATTAGTGTTTTCTTAGGATTTGCTACCACAGCTCAAGTTAAAATGATTTCCTCACAGGCAGAGGTACATTCAGGACATGACAGCAGTTGTTTTGAGAATGTGTTTACAAACTAAGTTGGAAGCATAAAGAAGAGCTAGTATTTCATGTAGCAATTCATTAAAATTTAGTGTATCCTCTTCTGTTCAGAATCCACCTCTGTGAAAGCTTCCTGTTTTGCTCTCCTCTTACAGGCATTTTATACAGAAACAAAACCTTTGAAGCATTTGAGTGTTGTTTGCACAGTTGGGTTGCGTTGGCTGTACTTTGTTGGGATGTGGAAACATGGTCTTGCACTTAGAATTCAGCCCATTGAGTTCAGCCTGTTGAACGTGAGCTGAACACACTCTTCAGTTTATGGGATGCTTTGATGATCACAAATGGAACTAAAATGTGCTCAGCAAGACTGTAAAAGTTTTGAACACTGAGTGCTTGTTTCTTTTTTAGTTTATATGATAAGAAATTGCTACACCAACCTTTTTTTCTACAGAGTTTGGAGACTTTGGTGTCACTGTTCATGTTCTGAGTTACAAAACTAATATATTTTTCTTCGTGAAGGTGACCTGCCATTATTTATGAAGTACTTCCCAGGTTGGTAGTCTTGTCCTGAGCATTGCTTTCTGTAAGCCTATCATTTTGAGACCTCAGCCTGAGGACAGAAATCCCCAGCAGCTTTAAAAACACATGTCAAGAAACACAAGTAATTCCCTTCTCTCTCCACATTTTCCCAGCTGTACGACCACAGAGAAGTGCTGAACTGAAAAAGATGAAGAACGGTCCCCTAGATCATTTGCTCTGGGCCATAGCATGACTACCTGCTCAGCCTTCAGAGCTATTATTTTTGATTCTAAAGTCTTCACCTTTCCAAGTAAGGAGAAACAAGGGCATTTTTTTTTGGTTTTGTACTCGAATATATTCCAGCAATGTCTAATTTTACTGAACTAAGTATTACCTCTGGAAAGAAAGACTGGTGTTTACATTATCAAAACTACAGGATATAACTTTGAAAGAGGTGTTCTAAGCATTACAGATTGTGGGAAACATTTTTGTGTAAGCATTTGTTTTTACCCAAGCATCTATTAGTTTGTATAGGATTGTGCATTATCCAGTATTTTATTAGACAAAAAATATTCTGTATCTCATCAAGTTCAAGTTCAGTGTATTGTTTTTAAAAATATATATATTCAGAAAACTCATATGAGATAAATGCTTCAGAGTTTCACTGAGATCCTGTTTTGAGGTATTTCCCAGCTGGATTGAATCAAATGGAAGATCCTGAAAGTTAGTTTTGGCACAGGTGTGATATTTCAGTGGATATTTTGTCTTGCTAAAGTCTGTGAAAGCAAGCCAAACATAACTCCCCAAGTATCACCAAAGACGACCTCTGCTGCTCATCATGCAAATAGTTCCAATGAAGTGTGGAGGCAACCAGCTGAATAAGAGTTACGAGTTATCAGCTCACACTGAGTCCATTTGTTTCTGTTTGTATCTATCCCTTTGTTCTTAGACATCTTACAATTAAATACTAAAGGAATGAAGACTTCCTTTCCCCATTTCTCCCCTCCGACATGTACAGAGATGCCCTGATGTGTTTTCTGCAGCTGAGTATGATTTAGGAAGGAAGTGGGGAGGGAAGCTCTGTTTGACTGGAGTTCATAATTAGATCTAATATAAACTTTTATTTACCCCCCTATATAACCTTGATACCTAATGAGTATTTTGGAGCAATGAAGAATCTTAATAACACTGATGTGAGTAAACATGCATAAACACGCTGTTGCATTCTCCAGAAGTAAAAGCAAAGTTTCTTCATCATTCTTTGAAAGGCAGATGAAATAAAAAAGAAAATTTTGGTAATCTCTAATCTAATTTTAGAGTTCTTTCTAGTTCTTTTAGCCTTTTATTAACTATGATACAATGCATTGAGTCTTATTTAAACAGATTATACTATAGGTAATGAAATTAATGAAGAAGATTTTTCTGTGTATTTCTGTATGAAGATCCTTTATTCTTTTCCTGTTGCGCTAACACCACTTCAGTCCCCTGTGCCATAGGACACTCACCATCATCTGGGCGACTGCCTCCTTTTCTTCCCCTCCATACCTCTTACTCCATCAGTGAGAAAGGGGCAGCATTTTCTGTGGCCGATTTGGAGGCATTGCTGTGCTGTTTGGCCTGTTAGCACCATTCTGCTGGGTGACCAGCCTACAAGCCAAACAAAACAGGTACCCACACTGAGCCCAGGTGTCCGTCTTTTCTTCAGTGGTGTCATTAGCCTGGCTTTTTGTCCTTCATCCAGCAGCTGCTTTTCAGGAAGTTTTTAAGAAGGTAATATCTAAAGGCTATATGTACCAGATACAGCAATCAGATTTTAGGGAGAAATCAATAGGTGGGCACATTTCCATGGGAAATCAAGCAAAAATTGTTACTTTGGAGACTTGGAGATAACTTTGACAATAATCAGCAGAAGCCTTGAGGCACAGCCGGTTTATGTTTTACTTTCTGCTAGTATCCTGTGTTTTGTAAACAGCAAAGCAATCCCCTTTTTCAAGTTCTCTCATCTGTATGCTGTAGTGGGAGCAGGAACAATAGGTTTGCAGGAAAAAAAGGGTTTCCAGAGTTGGAAAACTTTTCTATTAAATGCTATATTTCCCTTCATGGGGGAAATGAAACAGTCACTTTGGCTTAAAGTGGAATTGAATGAAAATCAGGGTGAAATGTAAATAAAATGTGTGCAATAAGCTATGGAATACTGGCTTGCAGCCTCTGAATTGCTCATCTTTTAGCCAAAATAAAGACCAAGAACTTCCTAAACAAGTGGCTTTTCTCAAAGACACACACCGAGAGCCTTCCGCTAAACATTAGTGAAGTGGTAAACTAAGAGTTAAAAAAGTTAAAAGGAGCTGCTGTGTTATTTTTATTTTTAAAAAGTCAATGTGCACTTCAGAAGAGCACTAAAAAAACGAATATATGACAAATAATAGTCTAGCTAACAAGAAGAGCTAGATGTTACATCATATGCATAGGCATTAACTCTCCGTCTTTCTTTTTAAAACAGCTCAGATGAAATTTTGTCTTAATGTGCTTAATTCAGTGTTTTTCCTTGCAGCATTCCAAGATTTTGGTTGGTTGGTTGGTTGGTTGGTTGGGTTTTTTTTTTGCTACTCTTACATGATTGCCATGAACATCAACAAATCCGGAAAGTATCATAAAATTTAAAATGAAATAGCTACTCTTGTTGTTTGAATTCAACATTGTTTCTGGGAAATGTCAATGAAAATCTTCTTCAGGCTCACGAAGAAAGGACTGGTCGAAGTGAGGCAGATGCATAGGCTCATTTCTTGCCACACAAACTCCCTTTCTCTGCAAGAGGAAAATCATTAATTACCTTCTTCAAAGTGATACATAGATATGTAAAATATCATGCCAAATAAGAAGCATTTGCTGTCTCCACTAGAAATTGCATTTGATCCTATTTTATTTAAGTGCTCAACTGATAAACTTCACCTCAATGAATTTAGTTTAAGCTGTGAATTATTATTTTGTAAAGTAGAGAACCTTGAAAAACTCCTGATGCAAATATACTTTATTTATAAAGTGTCTTCTGGGATATCACATGGTTTACAGTGAGACTAGTCAATTAATAAAATAGCTTTTCTCAGCAAGTATTTCTACAATAGTGTCCATAAACTACCGTGTGCCTAGCTAAAAGTATTCCAAGACAATCATAGCAATATGCTAAAGGGGGCAAGCAGACCCCAAGCCAATATTGTCTCACTTGGTTTTTCTTCTTAATTTAATAAAAAGCTCTGAATACAGAGACTGATGGGTTTTCAAGTTCTGACTGACGGGTTTTCAATTGATCTGGGTACTTTAGAGCTCCTGACACTTGGGTAGCAAAGCACCTTACAAACCCAACCAAAACAGAAACCTTCTGAGGTGAAGAGGAGTTATTAACCCCAGGCTCTAGAATCAGCACCCAGGAGGAGAAGCAGTTTTGCCCAGATGACAGGGGAAGCATGTGGCAGCATGTGGAAATTGTCCAGTTCACAGAAATGCCGAACAAGTACATCCACTGTTTTGTCATCCCACCGCTCCAGCAAGGCACCATAAAATGCTTCAGTTGTCACTGGCTCACCAGAAAATTGTTTGATTCCTGTCCTGTCTTTGAAAAGTGTTATGTATGGACTCCTTATAGTTCTTCAGTCCCAGATTGTGCATTTTGGGACTAATCTACACCCCCACCGCTGGGCACAATGCAATCCTACTGGCTTGGCAGAACTGTCTCCATCACTGTTTTAGCAACTTCTTCTCTTTTCCCAGGCATGAGCCTGATGCTAACGTAATCGATGCTGTTAACAGCTAAACAGATAAAAAAGTTAAGAGGAGACTGATACGTTTAATTTAAGAAATCAAAGCAGGCTATGTAAGTCTCCTTCAACAGGGCTGGGTTTTGCATTTACGAATATCTGTATGGACCTTCCCACATAGGTGGCCCCAGGCTTTGACTATGATGTGAAGACCCACCTCAGCCTCATCACCCATCTATCTTTGCTGTTCTTTGTGAGTCTGCCGACCCCCAAACCAGCTGCCAGTTCTGTAGTGTCTGCTGAGCAAATGTCTCCATGATGTGTAAAGTGAATAAATCCGTGAAGTATGAAACTTGTGCTTTCATCTTACACTGCTAAGCATTAAAGATTCAACATCCGAGACTTGGTCACTGACAAATAAAAGAAAACGAGGGTAAGGCACAGAAGGCAGTCTCAGAGCTTTCCAGTCAACTGCTGGTGAGCTTGATTTTGCCTAATACACTGATCCATCTTATCCATTTCTGCTTAAAAGTTTATCAATGCAATTATTCCTAATGAAAGTATTAAATACAGTGCCAAACTCATGAGCCAGAGGGCTGTTTTTTCAAGTTTTTCATTACCTACTAAGTAAATTAATTAATGCAAATGAAACTCTAGTGTCATAAAACCACATCCTACTCTAATTGAAGACAATGGCAAAACTGTCATTGACCTCCATGGGAACAGGTTCAGGGCCATAACTTTCATATATTGTACATTAAGCGACATAATCAGAAATACTATCTTCTCCCATTAAAATGATATATAGATATAGCATGACAAGTAGCAGCACAGGGACTCATCTGATGGCTGTAATTAGAGGTTTTTAATGACAGGTTAGGTATGTTTAATATGCAATTCCACAATGCTGTTACACTATCAGATTCTCTTCAGGATCTTTGCACATAGCATAACTGAATTCAGAGGCAGATGAATGTTCCCGATATTTCAAATTCAGCAGTTTTGCTGATTTAGCACCTTCTGAAGCATGCAGCATGTGGTGAACAAACACTACAAGCAAAGATGTTTTCCACTGAGATTTGTCAGGGATTTAAAACATTAACACTTTCCTGCTCTCCTTACAGACAGAAAAAATGTTGCTTTCTATTTAGATACAGAGAGTTGTGCAATCATTCTAATAGGTATCATTTCATTATCTCTGAGGACTTTAGGTGTGGAGCCAACTCCATATATTAGTTAATAGGCAATCCATTACTTGATTAGCTGACTTACATGAAGAAAGCTTATCATCCATAGATGTATCTGCTTGGAATTAAGTCAAAACAAGATATTGAAAAGATAGCTTATTCAGATTTCAATATCTTACAGAAAAATCATTGCGCCAGATTACACTGAAATATTCTGAAGAATAATATGTGCCTTAAAAATAGCAGATACTATAAACACATAAAAACAATATAAAAATAACCCAAGGCACCACTAATTAAGCATGAGTCAGTGCTTCCAGTAAATCCGTGGCAACTGCAAGTAACAGGAAAAGAGTTGTCTATCTCAAAGCATTGCCAACTTACGGTAGAGATTTGATGCAGAGGGTTTGAATGTCTCATGTATATAAGACTGCCAGCTCATATCCATATATACAATCACCTTCTCTTGGGATTTTACTTTCTCCCTCCTAGTTATCAGTAGCTTCTTTAGAAAGTCATCACTGTCAGATATACTAAGATTTAGGAATTACTCTATGAGCTGATATGTTTCTTTTCTTGACATAGTATTATAAGTGTATTCTGGCCAGGAAGCCTGAAGCTAAATACTCCAATATGCATAAGCCATGCCAGAAATTCTTGGAAACACCTGGACCTTACAGTTATATAAATGCCTCTGAGATATGTCAGAACACTGTTTATTTGCACCATACCAACAGCAAGTCATCTGAATTAATTTTCACATTCTTGTCCTGATGGGACATGGCTCTGAACGTAAAAATTGACATATGTGAGTGCTGTGTGGTTAAAGGCAGAATCACAGAATGGTTGTGGTTGGAAGGAACCTCTGGAGATCATCTAGTCCAACCCACCTGCTAAAGCAGGTTCACCTGGAGCAGATTGCACAGGGATGTGTCCAGGCAGGGTTTGAATGTCTCCAGAGGAGGAGTCTCTATAACCTCTCTGGGCAGCCTGTTCCAGTGCTCTGTCAACCTCAGAGTAAAGAAATTTCTCTTCATGTTCAGATGGAACTTCCTATGCTTCAGTCTGTGCCTGTTGCCCCTCATCCTTTCATTGGCCACTGCTGGAAAGAGTCTGGTCCCATCTTCTTGACATCCACCCTAGAGATATTTATAAGCATAAATAAGATCCCCTCTCAGCCTTCTTTTCTCCAGTTTGAACAGACCCAGCTCTCTCAGTCTTTCCTCATAAGAAAGATGCTCCACATGTATTAATGCTTTCCCAAAATTACCCAGTAGATCTTTGCTGGCCAACAATACGATTAAACTAAGATGCCTTTCTGAGTTATATTTTAACAACCCCAGTTCACAGATGTGCATATTGTTTCACAGAGATGCAACAAGAAATGCATCCAATAGTGATGTGAATGGGTTGAGAGTCAAAGTACACCAGTACTACAGTAGTATTGCAGTCTTACATAAATGCAATACATCAATGCTTCTCATCACTGTTCTGCAAAACAGCCTACACCTTGGGGTTTTTTACTTGCAGGCAGGTCCTTCACTCCTTCTTCAGCAAAATCAGGTCACTTGGAGAGCAAAAATGAGGTGGAAGAGACCATATTCACCTGTAGTCCTTTGAAACATAACTAACTTTTTGTTCAAAAGGTTCAGTAACATAACAATAAAAGCTGGTGCTGGCATCAGAGAAGCTTCAGACTATCTCACCTGTACATCAGGAAAGCTGTGGCGAGATTTCTTCATTTCCACTGTTGTGGTTTCCTGACCTACAGATCTGAAGATTGTACTGTCGGAGAATGGCTAAAAGAGAAAGGACATGACCCCAGAGACCCTCTCTACGAAGAGGATCTTTTCTAGTTAGCATGAGCTGAGCAAGGGTAAGTGGGAAGGTACTGACTGAGAGAGGCCTGGGTAAACAACAAGTTCAGGAGGCAGCTCCGAGATAACGAGGGAAGTCACATACCAGAGAAACCACAGAAGGGGATGGGCTCATTATGTATGCTGGGATGGGCTCATTATGTATGCTATCAAATCGGTGTCTGACGAGTAGGCATAATTAATAGAACTGCTTTATAAAGGTCTGCTATAAATAGAATTGCTATAAATAGAACTGTTATAAAGGTCTGTGCTCTGCCTTACTATAAAAGCCAGTGCCTCGTATCAATAAACGAAGTATGCTTATAATTCATATTGAATTGGCTGCATTTCTTCCTCCGTCGCTGCAGGCCAGAACCCATGCCGAGGTCTCGATCCCCGACATGTACTGCTCAAAAGATTGTCCTTTTTCTCTCAATCTCTGTGTCCTCCGTATGTATTTTTATTTTGGTTGTGTGACACTAACAAAATAACACCTGGCTTATCTGAAAGCGGGACTGTATGACGAGAATCTGATCTGCACATTTTTGTCATATTTCATGCCATACATTTGAAAGGGGTGAGGATGGCGTACTGGTAGGCATAGTGCTTTTATCACACAGCTTTCTAGCTTTATCTTTCTGCTTTCTATAAAAGAGAATAAATAATCTTGTCAAGCTGAGCATTTGCTTCTAGATGTTCCTAAATCAAAGAGGGAAGTTGTGGAGATAAGATGATTATTTGCTTTTACTGCTGGCAATACCCGTGTTACTGGGTATTGCTTGCAAAAAAGTCCACCTTCTCTGAGGCACTTGGGAAGTCCTGCCAGCCCTTCAGCCTCTCTGGACAGGAGAGGCTACTGAGAAAAGGACTCCAGATCATGTGGGTCTTATGAGTGCTTTTCGTCTATTCCTTTACAGAATATGTTGCCTTCTTTCTAAATGAGCACTTTTATGAGCACTGCAACTACTGAAACCAACTAGTTTTGTCTTGTGGTTGACTATGAGCTCTGAGAGAGGTTTGTTCACAGGCAGGTAGGTATGAAAGATCTTGCTGTCTCCAGTGCGGATTCTCTTAGGTCTTGCAATTTTTGAACTCACACTTCAGCCTTTTCTTTGTCTAGAATGTATAGGATCTCCTCTCCTATTAATCATAATATTTTCATGATCTTTAAAATAATTTAAGTATCTGTGAAACATTTGCTCATTTCTGATGAGATTGAAGCCAAAAATGTTCAAAGACAGTATTGGATACATACATAGACATACACAAACAAATGCGTATTCTCGGATGGCTCCATTAAAATGACGTCATGGATAGTAGCTGCCTGCAGGAATTGCTGTCCATTGCCATGTTTGAAGCTGAACATATTATCTTTAATTATAATAAAATTGCTACCTGTTTTTGTTACAGCTTCTGCCTGACCACATTCTAATGTGCCCATGGCAAGGAAAATATTGTTTCCATTCCAATTGGCATAATGAGAAAATGTGTTTAATGTGTTGGCTTTAACACAGTATTTATCAGAAGATTATCCTATGAAATTGTCAGTTTATGGCACGATAATTAGATCTGGTACTTGAAGCCTGTCAAGTAAAAGCAAGCCTTCTTCAATAATCATATCCCTTTTCACATAACAGGTGGGGCCTAATAAAGTGAACTACTGAAAAGCATTGAGGCAATAGGAGGCTTTGCATTTCAGACTGCATCCGGAGAAATTGCTCAGCAATGTTTTCCATATACAAGCTTTCATCATGAGTACATCCTCCCCCTTACAAACCAGAAGGCAGAAGACTATTGACCAATAAATAATGGAGGGAAAGGACATAGTAGCATAACTAATAATTAATAAAGATATGGGTGCTATCTAAATATTAGTAGGAAACCTTAAATGTTTATTTTGGTCCAGTATATTTTGAGGAATGAGATACAGTCTGTCTTGGCCTGACCTGCACAGCTGATCATGTTCTGGCTTACAAGAGAAAAAGCTTTTCAGTGTAAGTACCCTAAGCAGTAAGATAAACTCTGAGGAGTAATAGGGGAAATGTTATTTCACCTCTGGGAATGAGGAGGCAAAAAAGTTAATTGTTAATTCTAAAATAAAGTCCATGGAGCAGCTGTTCCCTTTTTTCAGCCGAGGGCATCACATGTCGATGATGATAAAAGGTTAGAGAGTAAGCCTGAAAATAATAAAATTATTTCCAAATATTAATTTGTTGGATATACTGCCCAATGAAATATGTTTAGATGAAACATAGGAAAAGAAAACCTTCTTGTAGAGGTTAAGACTTTCATAAATTTAACTAATTTGTTAACTAATTCTAATTAATAGAACTAAGGAATAATACTGGTTCTTTTTTTTCCACTGACTGATCAAGAAATTATATCTACCTGTAGTAAGACAACACAGTATGCATATAAATAGCAGTATCTAAGATATCTGTGATCTTATCTGTGGCATTTACCCTTTTCTGATGCTGGATCCAACTAGTTGCTCAGGAAAAGAAAAGGGAAAAAAAAACAGGAGCAACATGACCTGGCAGCTATGCCAAATTGTTGTACGGAAAGGGCTCTCACAGAGCTTGAGATCATATAATGAGATTTTAATTGCCCTATTTGTTTCTTGAAACTCTTCCCTCCACAAACCAGGGACAATAGCAGAGAGTTCCCCTTTACATGGGGAATTCTGCACTTTATTTCCACTGAGGTGTTGAAAGGCAGCTAGGAAATGCTTCATATCATACAAGTTAATTAAAGAATTTCTGTATTTTGAACTAAGTTTTTTAAATTATTAAGTTTCTTCTCTTCCTCCTGCAAGCACTGACCACATGTTCCTGTAATGTACTTGAAGGTCTCTTTCTCAAATGTGGTTTATTTATTTGTTTAGAAGTTTTCTCTTTGGGCCTTATGTTCATTCCAAATAAAACAAATCCTGATTATTTTTTGCATGGCACAAATTTGCTCCTGATTTAAAGTGCTCTAAATAATACCCTAGACAGTTAACGGTGCATTTTAGCCTTTGAGAGGGAGCAATGGTGTCAAATGGTCTCAAACGCTAAAGTAGCTGTGAATCTGTGATCTCCTGGGCAAGGCCTTGCTGATCACTGAATTCATGGTACAGATGTTGTTCAAACACAGGAAACATGGAAATACTATCAATGTTATTATTTTTGTTTAAAATCTGCTTCATTATGCTTGTGAAATGCAACAGTCAAATGCTGCAGTAGTTTTTTAAAAAAAGAGGGATAAGAACTATTTTGGCTCTCTTTCTTGGACAAAGAAAATCACAAATTTTATGAGTTAAGATACTGTCTTTATAGAATTTTAAGGGCAATAAATTGTCATTAATGATAGATCCAAATTCTGTGTGTAGAAGCTAATACTTTCTTTAAAGGTGTTTCATTGTCCACATGCAAATGATGTTTCTGTGTTATTTTCCCCTGCTTGTTCTTAGGCCAGTGATTAGTTGGAGGGGGGAGGGAAAGAAGAACGATTTCAGAATATTTTTTAAAATGTAAAATTTTCATTTTATAGTTATGCCTTTTTAAATCACTAAGACCAGAGTCCACTGTCCAGAAGAGCTTTGTCTGGATCTGTACAGCATGTTCTGTGTTGCTGAAAACCCACCATGCCACATTACAGTTTAAGTAGGGTTAGAAGAACCCATTCTTCAAAATCTTGTCCAAATATGTTTTTTATTTAGCACACCTTTTACTTCTAGATGAAAAATAAGTATTTTGAAGCAAATCTTAGAGGGTTTGTTTCCATGGCAATTGTTCTTCACTCATTTGATCTTATTTGAATAAACATAATAAACTTCTTGTGTAACAGAGGACTGTCCATCCCACACAGAACCACCTTGAATAACCAAATACAGTTTTTGTCGTCTTTGGCAGCGACCAATATTTTGTACTTCGGGGGACAAAGAGAAACCTTGCAAATTCATACATAGCTGAGTTTGTGCACTGATACATGGGATCTTAGTAACAAATCTTATTGTATATTGTATATTTGTTGTTTGCCTTTGGTTATAATGCACATTTGGTAGGCTGACACTATAGTACATGAAGTGTATTTTCCTTTTATTCATTTTTCTGAAACAAAAATATTAGAACTCCAGAGACTGGCAACATGTTATGTAGTAATCTAAATTCTGTGCAATTTCTGTAGCATTTTTAAACGGATTTGGGCATCATTTCACTCCACATCTTAAGCTCAAGTGATTGACCTAGTCCAAGTCTACTCTAAAAACAGACTTAGGCAGCTTCAGTGACTTAGAACAAAACTTAGGAGCTTAAGTGCCCAAAATACATCTGAAAAGGTCTCAAACCATGCAACACTGAAGGCAGCAATTGCTTGCTACTTCTAAAAATCTAGGTCCAAATTTGAATGACTGCCTAAGTAAACATTCAGAACTTGGTTCATAAACTAAACTATGGGAAATCTGTCCTGAAAAACACCAGTTTTTGCCTACTAATATGCCCAAAGGTGTGTGTGGAGTCATTAGGGAACAAAGACCTGTCTGAGAAACATTATGAAGATTAATAACTGTGCATACAAGATTGGAAAGGAGCAAGAAGAGGGCATATTGCTTATTGCCTGTATCTATCTGGGACTGGGATGAAAAATAAATCAAATCCAGAAAGCTTTTCAAAGAGGTTTTAGAAAAAAAAATAGGAATTGTAGAGGGGAGTGTTCCCTGTATAGGTATGAACAATCTCTTCCCGCCTCATGGAATATTTGAAAGAAGTAAGACCTGCTGTGTAAGCTGGAGGCTGACAGTAAAGTACAGATACAATATTTTCATGTTCTTTTAAGTAACACAAGTAGTTTTTGCAGGTATCATAGGCACTGAGTAGTCTGTTTTGAAAGTTTAGGCATAGAAGATGAAGCGGTACATTAGAACATGTCTGGTTTTTAGCCATTCTTTTTCTAAACTCATCAACCCACATAGGGAATATTTGACGTATCTATGTGTAAATGGAAAACATAGTGGAAATCTCACAGCCTTTATTTCATTGCCTTTATAAGACACTAGGCACTAAATAAATTGAACAATCTTTTGTTCTTACACCTAGAAGACAAATAATTAAGCACAGATACCTGCAGTGCAGAATGAGGAAATGAAGTAGTTCATGAACTCTTACAAAGAAAAGTTGAATTTCACTTGCTAACACCTAGCAATACCCTCTCCAGTGGTTCATCTCTTGCTTGAAAGGCAAGAGATGTGTACACACCTGTGGAGTGTACAGTGGAACTTCTGGAACAGGGGAAAAAAAAAAAAGGAGAGATGTATGGATATAATGTCACAGTCGTGTATTGCAGTTACTTGACTTGAGCACTTTAAATGTGCTCAGGTTGGAGGTAACAAGTTAAAGGGAAATTGATTCAGTCGGTTTTAAAGCAGTTTTCCCAAGTTACTGTGACAAGCACTTGACTCCTTTTATCCCTTTTGTTAGAAACTATGGAAAGAAGTATCTGCAATTCACAGAGTCTAATTCTTCAGACTCAAGTCTTCTAGAAGAGCAACTGAGAGTGGTTTTAGTTGTAAATGGCTGCAAAGGATTGTGATGCATGCATGCAAAAGACAAAAAGAAGAATTTGGAAGCATGTAGTCTATTTAACTGAGAAGTATAATTTCATCTCACAAGCACCACCTTGCTACCTGCTGCAGAATTAGTCAGATTGGTGCATATCAACAGGATTGGACTCTGGCAGAAAACAGGCAAGGAGCCAGCATCAGCTCTGTTGTTAGGCTGCTTTTCTTGAAGCATTTGTCCACACGGATAAATTCACTTTGGCTTGTAAAGGGAAACACATATAGTGCATACCTGCACTGGGGAGGATTGCTGTGCTTGGGGTGTTTATCATTGGCTTTCCTTGAGGAATATGCCAGAGATAAGGGTTCAGTTGTCATCACAACCTCTGCAGAATTGCCATCAGCAGAAACTGCAGGGAAGACAAGCTGAACCACATCCTTTGCCACAGGCTTAATGCCTCCCTGACATGACAGCTAGTGGGATGGGTCTGGTTTTGCAGGCAAGAGTGTAATTCTTGTGAAAGATTAAAAGAAGTTTCAATGCAGGATCAGGGCAAATCAGATTTCACAATGGGTTAGGAATTTCCAGAATAAAGTTCTTTCTTTTTATTGCTTTCCTCTTGACTTTTTCTTCATTTCTGTCACTATAATGTCAGAGTCCAGGAGCTAGATGAAAAGGTTCAATACAAAACACCTCTACTCTATAGGACGATCGTGGCATTTGCCCTTGCCAAGTCCAGTATAGCTGGCTTTTTCTCTTCACACACTTGCACACCCTCTGGGTTTTTTTCAGTTCCAGTCTGCCCTTTAACAACGTCATCTTCCTTTTATGATACCATTTGTCATTCTCTCCCCGTTTTATCCAAATAAGTGGAAAGATCCACACCATTTGCCAAACCATACTTAAGCTCTCCAAATGATCACTAATTTTAAAATTGACTTATGGGAAGAAGTCTTAATACTGAATAGTGGTATTTGTGATCTCGATAACATTTCTGAATGTCAGCTGCAATCATTTTGCTCATAATTGGTTCTGATTACAAGATTTATTTTCATCATTTTCATTGTAGAACCTCTATAGCATTAATAATAAAATGCATTGGATGTAAAAAGCATGCAACTTTTTCTGCAGCTCTCCTGAGATGACTCTGTGGTGTTCTTGGACATTAAAAGATCCTGCCCCATTCCTGGACAGCATGGAATATGTCATAAAGAGTATTTTTGTGACTTCTTTCAATGGAATTAGTAACTGATGAAATGTGGTATTATGCAAGAAGCACAGCTGCAGTATAACACAAGGCTTACAGCTAGAAACCACTCTACAAGAGAAGAGCCTTCAAAATATAAGCTTTTTACTGTCATCATCTGCAGAATACTGGACATTCAAAACACGCAAATGGCCAGGTTATAAACTTACAAGCTGCATTAATGTGGCAGTTAAATTTACTAGTCTGAAAGCTGCACTTGTAAAATATTTATGAATACATGTGGTTGTCACTGCAAAGAAACTGCACTGTCAGCTCAACCTCTCTCCCTGATTGTTTCCTCTCCTTGTCTTCCCCCACTGGATTGTATTCCATGAAATTCAAAGCACGAACCTTACCTTACTTTAAAAATACCCATGTGAAGGGTGTTCCACTGCCAAAGTAAAAAAAAAAAAGAGCTGCTTCCATGATATTTTGGTGCAATTGTATTCATTGTTTTGTCCACTCAGAAAGGTTTCAATTTGGTATTCTTTAATGGGAGGTTAAATTGGGTTTTCACATGTCTGTGGTTTTTCAAATTAAGAAATGAACTGTGAAGAATGATTTGAATTTTTTTCCACAAAATTTAAACCGTCCATTAAGTCATCAAGTGCACTGCTTTTGTAAGTGCCCTGCATAGCTGCCTAAATGGGCTTTGTGGGAGCAGAGGGCTGAAAATGAGGCTGGAAGGATTAGAAAAATATGCTATGTGCTTTAAATACATGTTGTACCTTTCCTTTTATTTTGTCCCAAAGAGGTCACATCTTTCATATTTAAACAATGAGTAATTTTGCATATATTTTACATATGAACACTCCCATTGCTATGGGATGTCCCTGTGTACATTTTGAAGGGCTAGGGGGCTACACAGACTATAAAAGAGACGAAGCATTAGGAAGAAACCTTCTGGTTTCCTTACCTGACAGCAAAATTACATCAGTGTGATTTTTCTTCAAGAAGTGTTCAGGACTGCACCCTTTTGTAATGTAATAGTGAATTTGGGGGGAAATATATATATATATATAAATAAAAGTTAATATTGGTCTTTGAGTTACTCTATTGTGATAGCATGCACACAAGAGTTATGAGCATATTTATTTAGTACTTACACATCTTTAAACACGTTAGCCCAAAGTAACAGTGAATTTGCAAGTACCCATTCTGAAGCTTGGTGCCAAGAGAGGAAGGATTGGCAGGTGAGATCAGGGTAGCAGCTGCAGTGCCTCTTGGTTGCATCTCCAGCATTTCAACACCTCTAGACTCAGGACTAACACTGCCAAGAGCAGTCTACCACTGCCAATGTGTATCCCACTAAACAGAGCCCACAGCACCACGCCAACCAGACTCTGCAACCTCCACACCCTCATGACCTCTTGCTTCATCAAAAGCTCTGCCATATTTACTGGACATGCTGTGCTTTCAGCCCAACATCAGAATACTCTAGAAAAATACTCTCTGTTACTCCACAGATACCACTTATTCACTTTTCTTTAGGGAAGTTTCTCACAGTTATAGATGCTGTCTTAGCCTCCTGCTCTCTATTCAGAAAGAAGAGGTGAGCTGCTCCAGTGAACCAGGGCATCTGCATTGCCCACATATTTGTCCTTCTCTTTCTAAAAGCTGCAATGTCAGCATGCCACAAAGAAATAAGACAGTGCAAGGCAAAGATTACCCATGGAAGACTTTCTGCTTCTTGGACCAGAATAGCTTGATCTGTGAGCACAAGAAGTGTTCCACCTGGAGTACTGTGTCCAGCTCTGGAGCCCTCAGCACAAGAAAAACATGGACCTGTGGGAGAGGATACAGAGGAGGGTTATCAAGATGATCAGAGGGATGGAACACCTCTCCTATGAGGACAGGCTGAGAGAGTTGGGGTTGTTCAACCTGGAGAATAGAAGGCTCCAGGGAGACGTTATTGCAGCCTTTCAGAATTGAAAGAGGCCTGTAAGAAAGATTGGGACAGACTTTTTAGCAGGGCCTATTGTGATAGGACAAGGGGTAATAGTTTTAAACTAAAAGAGGAGAGATTCAGGCTAGACATGAGGAAGAAAATTTTTACAATGAGGGTGGTGAAACACTGGCACAGGTTGCCCAGAGAGGTGGTAGATGCCCCATCCCTGGAAGCATTCAAGTCCAGGCTAGGTGGGGCTCTGAGCAACCTGATCTAGTTGAAGATGTCCCTGCTCATTGCAGGGGGGGTGGACTAGATGACCCTTGAAGGTCCCTTCCACCCCAAACTATTCCGTGATTCTAAGAAGGTGATTTGATATAGTCAACATGTATTTATGAAGGAAAAATCATGTGTGATTGAGTTCATAGCCTTCTGTGATGAGATGACTGGCTTACTGAATGAGGGAAGAGCAAGGAATGTTGTCTATCTTGACCTTAGGAAGGCTTTTTACACTGTCTTCCACAACATCCTCACTGACAAACTGATGAAGTACAGACTTACCAGTGAACAGTAAGATAGACTGAAAACTGGCTGAACTGCTGGGCACAAAGGGATCCAGCTGGAGAGAAAATGTGAAGTCCTGCACTTTAACAAGAGGAACTGTGAAGTCCTGCCCCTGGGGAGGAATAGTGCCTTGCACCAGTACACATTGGGGGCCAAACATCCAGAAAGCAGATTTACAGTAAAGGACTTCAGGGTTCCTGTGGGCACCAAGCTGAACATGAGCCTGCAATGTGCCCCAGTGGCAAAGAAAGCCAGCAGCATCCTGTGCTGCATTAGGAAGATGATAACCAGCAGGTCAATGGAGGTGATTATTCCCCTCTGCTTAGAACTGGCGAGACCACATCTGGAGTGCTGTGTCCAGTTCTGGGCTCCCCTGTACACAAGATATGTGGGCATAATGGAGCAAGTCCAGCAAAGGGCCATGAAGATGATTAAAGGACTGGAGCATCTGACATACCAGGAGAGGGTGAAAGCTATGATTATTCAGCTTGAAGAAAGCTCAGTGAACACTAGAGTAAGTTTCCTAGAGAGGCTGGAGAGCTTCCGTCTTTGGACATAATCAGAACTCAACTGGTCAATGTCGAATGGGCAATGAGGAACCTGCCCCAGCTGCCCCAGCTCTGAGCAGAAGGGTTGGATTAGGTGATCTCCAGAGGTTCCTCCCAACCTCAACCATTCTGTGATTCTGCGATGGGCAGAGGTGGACCATGGTCTTTATGGACTTTGGGATAAGACTCCAAAGTATGGATAGCATGAGTTGGAGTTTGTGTATGTGTAAACTTAGCCAAGGAAACCTGCATGTCTGTACAACTGTGGACCTGGAAAAACCCTTCTCTAGGAGTGTGCTTTGGTTTTGGCTCTTCTCAGCGCTTCTAGTACTGTAGATCCCTACAGTTCAGTTTGGCTTGTCTCCCTTGTAACAGTGATACTGGGACACCTGCTGAGCCCTTCATCCACACTACCCTATCTGAAAGGGAGAGAGGGTTAGTTGTCTGGGGACTCAAACTCATGGAATCTCATTCACCACAGTCCTGGCTGTGAAGCGAGCATCACCAAGCACTGCAGACCATCTGGCGCACTTCTGAGCTGGTGAAATACTGACTGAAGTGTGGATAAAGAGCTCTGGCACGCCACTCTCTGAGAGCACTCAGAGCAATAGTTGATACAATCCTGGCGTGCGTGTGTGCTCTGGTGCTCAGCTGTCTGCTGCACAGGGACTGTGTATAATGAAATCCTTGTTATATAATTCAGCGGATGGATAGGGGGTGATGTATAGTCAACAACTGGCATTTCCAGGTGCGAATATTACCAAAATCGTTATTCATAATTAAACACATGATATGGCTTTTCCCTTCACAGGAAAAAAAAAAAAAAAAAGAAGTGACTACAGATATCTGTGACACTTGGAAAAATCAAAGTCTTTCAAAGTACTAAAGGCAATGCTCAGAAAATATTATGAACAGTAGCACTACTACAGTATTTCCTTTAAAGAGACATCTGGGGTGAATTAGGGTGCTGCTCAGACTGTGGCACTGCTGCACATGCCAAGGTGTAAACGTGTTTTGCAGGGACTGTAGATACGTGATCACGTATAACACTTTTATTAGGAGCTCAAGCACTATATTTCCAGTAATATGAAGAATGACAGAGAAGAAAATAAATGCCTTCTGAGTTTGAATTACAGCCACATCTAATGAACTCAGAGGTGTTTTCATTCTACTTTAGTATTACTTTTCAGCTCCTGCAGTGTGAATGAACCTACTGATCATAACAGTAAATATGTGCTCAAAGAATATCCCAAGAGGTGTCATTAGTCACACATTACATCCTTTCCTAATTTGTACACTTACCTTGTTGCAGGATTTCACAGGACTGATGAAACCTCCAGAATTTCATGTTTCCCTCAGCAGTCTACAATAACCCTTAGTCTGAATGACATGTATTATTTCCTTGTTGAACATGTGATGTAGAGGGCTTAGTAAAAGATTTATTGTAAGAAAAACTAGATGTTTTATTTCCAGCCTAATTGAATACATTATTGCTCTGAGTTTAAAAATGCTGCAGTGATATATTACACCTCAACACAACTGTACACATGAAATCTGGAGTGAGAAAGCTTATTGGACTACAAATCAGAATACAGCTGTTGATAGGAGAGCTATATACCTTAAATTACAATATGTTACAATAAAGTTTTACTGTATAACTCATGGTGGGAAATAAAATTAAAATCTGATGAAATAGTTAAGCAGTACTTCTGTTTTTACTGACTAAAATAACAGAAAGTGCCAGAACTCAAATCCTCTTTGTTGTGTACAGATGATAAAAGGGCCATAGTGAAATCTCCCTATCACAGTTACATGGAAAATAGCGATAAGGCTGCTAATCCCAGTAAGGATTAACTGCAGAAGAGAACTGTTTCCAAATACTTGCTGGAATGGAAAGCCTGCTCTAAGTCATATTCCTTGCTTAACCAAGTACGTGGATGAAGAGCAGAGCAGAGCAGGGATATGAAATACCCTTGGGCCGTGCCCAGCAGACAGGACAGCCCTGCAGACCCACCCAGCCCCATCTCAGCCTTCCCACACCTTCCCTCCCACCGGTGTGAGGGCCCCGAGAAACGTGGAAATACATGTGGATCGAAGGCCTCTCTGCTTCGCCTCCCTTCAGCCTCCTGGAACTTTCTGCAGCTGGATACCTGCAAAAATTAGCGCTGGCACCCTTCTATATATAGAAGTGCCATTTGGGATAAGTTCAGCTTTATCATTGGGAAATAAGATCTCATGAATAGATTATTTCTACAGTAAATCTTCCTTCTAAGGCTTAAGTGATGTGTACAGCTTTGCCCAGCATTTTACTCTGAGCTGAATTTCACCTGAAATGTTACGTTTCACTTCCCTCTTATGTCCTATCTTATTTTCTTTCTTAATTTTTCCCAAGCATATATTTTCTAGGTAACAGTTGATCCAATTACAAACTCTGCTGCAGAGTACCGGAAAGTCTGGAACATGACAGTACTGCTCGCTCTGAGGCAAAGAGAAAATGTACCTGACTCTGCATGTCGTGGCTTTCTGCCTGTTCATCACTCCTCCTGAGTTCATCACTTTGTACCTGAGCTACCTGCTTAATCTCAGTGGAAAGCAAGAAAAGAAAATAAAAGAAAAAGGAAAAAAATCCAAATAAAATGGTTCCAGAAGTCTGCAAAACACTGATATCTAATATTGTGACAAATATAGAACCGTAACAAATTTAAGAACACTAAAGGTAAATTAATCACCCTGTGGAATTTATTATATAAATGTAATAACTGGGTTGCAGTCCTACCTCACAGCACTGGGCCTCACTTAAATTGTAGTAATAAAATGTTTGTTCCACATCATTAAAGTTTGAGTTAAATGGGGGTCCTAAGATGAAAGTGACAGAGAGATTTTCCAGATAACAATGATTAAGCAGACATTTTAAAGAAGATGGACCACCCTGATAGCTTTAAGATGATGTCTCTACCAGGACAAGTTCTTTTGCCAAAACCATAAATTCAAGGATTATAACCACACCAGATATCTAAATGCCTACCTTTAGGTGCTTGGTGAACTTAGGGGAACTATTAATCTCTCTGTGCTTCTTATTCACCTACAAGATGGCCTAGCTGCTCAGCCTGTCCAAAGCTTGTCAGCCTTCCATTTGCCAGAGCAGTAAGATTTCCATGAAAAATAAAAACTTCACACTTGAAATGCTCTTCCACAGTGAAGCAGAAGCAAGAGCGTTGTGAATTGCCCCCATTACTTCCATTTTACTAGCTCTGTCCTGCTATCCCTTCCTGTGTTTTCACTACCGGCAATACAAGACTCTGGCTTTACTTAGCCAGATCTACATACTGTTAGCTACCACTGTTTCCTTTTTGTTTGTTTCCTTTTGTTGTGTGCCCTCTTTCATTGTTTTTTTCCCTCAGCCCAAGTAATATAAAGTTATTTTCTCCTGTGCGAGGACAGCCTTTACGTGTTCCTCTTGACGCACCAGTTTTCTGAACTAACCTCTGTCCATTGTTTTAAACGATTGATCTATGGGCTAAAATGGGAAAACAGAATAATCCCTCATTTAAATAACCAATGGAAAGGAATGACTAGGAGAAAATGTTGATCGCTGCTGCAGCCCTAATCATCCGAAGTGTTAGTGCAATTCAGAGACGGGAGGAGGGGAAGAGATTTACAACATTGGGAGCTCCCAGGGATGAAGGTCTGTAAGGAATGGCTCCCATATGGAACTGGAATGCTTTGTACACCCTGGCTTAGCAATTAAATTTACAAGGTGTTGCTAAGTAGCAGCGCCCCTGTAAACTCAGCAAATGTTGGAAATGCTGTTACAAAACTAGGGACTCCTTTTATTGCTTCTCACATTTCAATAGGGAGAAAGTCATTAGCAGAAGGCTGTTCTTTGTACAGACTTCCCATTTGGAGTGTTGGGAGCTGTATTCTGATAAAAGATCTGTGAGTAGGTGCAGCCTGGCACATCAGCAAAGGCAGGTTTTTCAGCAGGGAGGACAAAAGATGGAAGAAAACAGGTATTTGGATCTAAATTAGAAAGTATGTGTCTAAAATGACCGGGCAGTCATTTACTTACACACACACACATATATACATATATATATATATATGTACATTTCCCCTTGGAACAAAAACTGCCTTTTAAATTCTTCTCAGTCAACTTTCACTGACAAACTTGCTTGACGGGCATCAGGGACCTGAAGCAAGCTTCAAGGGAAAAAAGTAGCCATCACTCATGCTTCATTGGATTTCTATGACAGAATGATCAAATCCTGCAGAACCTGGCATAAGCACATCATTATCAAACCCTGCTTTAGCATTTCTTAACTGATCACGGATGCTGAGGTCCTTGGTGACTCCTGTTTTCTGGCACTGTTTGTAGTTATTTGACCTTTTCTCAGTGGATAATCCACACAAAAAGCCCTAATTACTTCCCCAGCTTTGAGCGGTCCAGCACTGTGAATAATCAATGACACTGATTTAGGTATTGCACAATCAGATGCTTATGGTGTTTAAAGAACATTTTTCCATTGACCTGCCACAGCCGTAGGACAATACCGAGTGCTGAAGTTGCTGTTGTAATCACAAGCTGGCCAAGTGACCTTGGGGGTCTGAAGCTGATCACTAGGGCCTTGATTTGAACAGACACAACATGTTTTTAATTATTTCTTTATTTTTATTTTCTTAAAACAACGCTTAGTTAGGATGCATCTAACAAAATACTAGTGTACTGGCAGAATATCAGAGCAAGACTTGTCCACAAAAATAGCTATTTTCTTCTTCCTTAATATCAACTTAATTTTTATTTTAGCTGTTAGAGAGCACAGCACTGGGCGGTACTTTTTCAACATCTTATTTTACATTTGTCTTTAAAAAAATAGCACAGTTGGGCACTTGAATATCTACTTGCTTCAAAAGTATTCAAGGATGAAACCCGAACAGGAGAAAATGAAAACAGAAATTTCATAGATATTGCTATAGACTGAAATGTCTGTGAGAGGAATAGGGTTAGGATTCTTAGAAACTAAACAGTCTCTCATTTGCCGGATTCTTCTGCCCTGTTCACATAACATGAAAATACAGTTCATTATCCTGGGTTATTAGATTTAATTTTAATTAATATAATTAACTGCTCCGTTATTTCAACTTTAAAACTAAGAAGGACCATTCCTGGTTTTGCCCTGTTTAGAATGAAAACTTTACAGAGATTTTTTTTGTAAGGAGCCATTTGCTCAGGCAAAATTTATGACGGAATACCTGATCATTTGGGAATTACTTCAGATCACATAAATCTTCCACCAATGAGATGATAGAAAATAGGAAGTGTTCGGTGAAGGTAGACATAAAAGGACAAAAAGAGGGAGCCTCTCCCCAGCAGAAATTTCAATCAGCCAAGAGAAAACTTCCCTCAGACACATTCTTTTTGAAACAAAACCTACTTGTTCCATGAAAAGGAGTATATTTCAGTGGAAGACTTAAAGACTTACTTACTTGAGAATTTTGCAATAATCATCATGTTTCCTCAGAGAAATCCCAAGCAATTAGAAGCAAACATAAATCAGGGGGAGCACAGCATCAGTACCTGCACAGTTTGTGGGAAGTCTGTGGGTAACTCCACCACCTGTCCTCTTCCAAATCTGGAAGGTATCCTTTTCTCCCCACTGGGGGATCTCCCCTAGCATGGCAGCCTCTGAAGCAGGAAAAACAGAAAGAAACACTTTTATTGTGGACTTTTTTGTTCTTCCAATATTCCTGTCAGACCACAGGGGAAAAGATAAGCAGAAGCATGTAATAGGAGCTAGAACAAAGTTTACCAAACAAGAACCTGTGTTTGCCTCTTCCACAGGAAAACCTGACCTCTAACCAGTGTCTTCTCCTTTGAGGACACTACCGCACTTTTGTCCTCTCTCAAAATCTCTTCTGATGATGACTGCTGTTGTTTGTATCCCTCCTAATCAAACCAAAGCAATGACATCTGACGGAGTGGTTGGGGAAGTGCTTGTTGTAGACAGTTTATATTATGGAGGCATCATGTGGATATAGGTAGCTAGCTTAGAGGCCACTTTGGTAGATGCTGGACAAGGAGCATAAATAACATTAGCTGCACTGCAGAACTGGAGCTCTCCACCTGTTTGACTTGCTGCAGGTGGCTGAGGAACTGAAGGACAGGCCTCATGTTTTATCTGAGAGCAGGGAAGAACAGGGAAGAAAATGCTTATCACAGAAGAGGAAAAAAGTAGTGCTGAAACTAGAATGGCCAGTGAAGTGAAAACAGGCATTGCAGTAAGCTTGTAAAGAGGGTGAAGCAGAGTTGTCAGGGCAGCCATCCTCTGTCCTGCTCCATTCACATCCTGCCAGGGTACACCGTAGTCTCCTTAAATACACAAATTGCTGTTGGATGTACTACACAATCCAGATATGCATTGCAGGATGGCAGGAGCTGAATGGTACAATTTATATGCAGAAGAATCTTGGAAAGGAGCTGTAGCAAGTGCTCTGGATAACCCAGCGTTTGAGTTTTATACTGCTCCTAGTGATTTCAGTTTGCATACCTAAGCTCTCAAGGCAAATGAACTAACTTTCCAGTGATCTTTGCTGTTTTAATTTGGCAACATTTTTAGAACAAGCTGGTTTTGAACACTGTCTCCAAAGAACTGGACACAAACATGCTAAGTATGCCTGACTTTGTTTCATAAATATTTTCTACATGAAGAATAATCAGGCTCAACAAATGTTCCTTTCTAGGGTGTCACAACCAGTACTAACTTTTTATTTAAATTGCCTCATAAGTGGTCAGCACACTAGTTACCAACTGGTTTAGTCTACAGTCATAATTGCATTTTTTTCAGAAAAGATGTTTCTAATATTAATTAATCTGGGCTGAAATGGTGTGCAGCAATGCAACCTTTTTGCTCATGATTGACCAAATCTGTGTGCTTTTAGCTACCGGATATCGGTAGACTTCATTTGACCTCTCATGTGTCACGACGTCCCTTCACATAGTTGTATCACAGGCAGAGATCAACTGTGCCCCAAATTCCCCTGAGAGGTACAGCTCTGGGTGAGGATTAAGCTGCACTTGCTTTTCAGCAGTGGCTGACCAGGGAGAGTTTGAAAGCAGCCTGTTGATCACTGTTCTCCACAGTGACTCTGTTTCTTCATACCATATGGTTATGTTTATGTGCTCTATTAAGGGAGAGCTATAAGAGCTTTTAAGTCAGCAGTGATGTTAGTGCCAGAGAAGGAGCGGTTCTGTGGTCAAGCAAGGGGACTGAGCTTGATTTTGGAGAAATGGCATTGTCTCTAAATGCCTCTCTCTTTCAGTCCTTAAAGTCTTTCCTTTTAAAAACTGCTCAGCCTAATTTTACAAATAGGGGATGATTACTAGTAGTTAAAGTTGAGGAGGTGAACCTTTTCTTTGTTAATGTATAGACAAATGGTCTTTCTTCTGTGCTGGATTCACCACTATTAAACTGAGCTGAGCTGAAACTTAATTGAAATAAATATTCCTTCTCCCAGTCTCCTGATTGTTCTTCTCTCTTCTAAATCAGATAAAAATGTGAATGAGGCACTTAACCTTATTTCCCTCAAGATCAGAAATTCTCAAGTATTTTAATTTCTCATGTCTTCGAATTATGGGTAGCCCACTACCTTCAGTAATTTCCTGAGATGAAAGAAGAATTAACTCTCTCACAAGCTGCTGTGGTGGGTGTTAACCTGAACATCAGAACAGCTGAGGACCAGGTGGCTGTTCAGCAGACTTCCTTAGGAGGGTTTTTTTCAGATGGTCTGAAAATCAACCAAAACCTTGCCAATTTAAACAAAACAAAACAAAAACCACCACCTTGCCAAGCTCTGAGTGGTCTTCTCCATGTAACTTTGCTATCAAGGAAATGATATCTAAATAGCAGGCACTTCACTATCACATTCTGTGTTAGTGCTCAAGAGATAAAGCCACAGAGTGTTTACACACACTGATAAGACTGTTGATTCTGCTGAAAAATAGCATGTTAAGTAGTAACTCAGACGAATAACATATTTTCGATTTATTGATTCCAGTCAAATAAAAGCTGTGCGATTCATAGTGGAAATACAAATACAGTGGCACATCTTGGGAATTCATGTGGGGTCAGATCCAAACTCTCACACAGGTCACTAGGTGCCCGGAGGCTAGATGATGGTATTTCATCCTATAATAATCCTGGTAATTCATTTACACCATGATTCTTAAAAGGTCAAAAAAGGTGCTGTTTGGATTTTTCAAAATTTTTGTGCAGCTGAACTCTGCATAGAGACCCTGGTCTGCAGGAGGGGGAGAGGACTTTGTGCCTCTGTTCAGTGACAAAAATCTGATGGAAGAACCAGCTTTGTTATTTTGTACCAAGAGCAAAGACAAATCTCTCATATGCCTCCTTCCCTTTACACCTCCTGTCCTCTGCTTTGTTCTGCTTTGAGTCTTAATAGAGAACAGCACGTGTCTTATTTCTCATGACACATCTACAGCTGCTGAAAAAGGCCTTAAAAAAAGCTTTTCACCATTTTATGCCTAATTTACATTTCTTAAAAAATGCTTTTGAATCCTTTCAGAAAATAAATACTTTAAAAGAATGTATGCTTCCTAAATGCAACATTAGGAAGTATATGCTTCCTAAATATAATATCCTCATTTTTCTCCTGTGCATGAAATTTATTGTATCATCAGATCTGACTGAAATTTACAGTTACCCATAATGTTATTTTGATGTATTTGATTTTTTTTTATTGCATTGTGGAATAGAAAATGTATTTATGGCTTTGTCCTATGAATATTTTCGCAGGAATTTAATCAATAAAGATTTTAACCAAGAAAGTTTGCGGTTCTGTTTTGACAGTCATCTCCCCAAATGCTTAATCATTTTGGCAAAAATAATTTTTCCTCCAGATAAATTTCCCTTTCAAAGCTCATATAGCTTCTGCTTACTCAGACAAACCAGTCCTGAGAATCATTTCATTTCATTTGCATGAGAATTCATATACATTTCCCCAACATGAGTTTAAGTATAGACTTGCTGTGAAAGGTTACTGTTTATATGCCTTTTTAAAACAGCAAAATGTACTTAGCAAGTGCCCTGGGCTTCATTTGTACCTGCGTTGACAAGGAAATGTTTTAATTTCCTCATCTAGTAAAAAATCCCTTTTATAGAGATCAGTTTATGTTCTAAAATTAAACAGTGGGCTGTTCTACAGAACATTTGTGCTACAATCTAAAGAAAATCAAAGGAAAAGAGCTGTATAGCCCCTCTCAAATCCAGAGGATTGTAATGTTTTTTATTGAAGAAACCCGTGTAGAAATGGTCCAAGCAAGATTGCTTCCTACCATCACACAGGGATGTCCTTCAATATTGACAGCATCATTCTGTGAAGATTTTAAATCAGATTTTAAGACCATGTATTAAGGTTGTGATTAAAAAAAAAAAAAAAAAAAAAAAAGGATAAGCTCATTACTTGAGAATTCGTACGCATTTTTAAAATACATGTTTTCAATATTAAAATTTGGGGTCTTATTTCTGTCTCCTTTACTTACATGGGTAGTCATTTATTCCACAGACATTGAAATCAATAGGACCAGCTGTATAATATTTTTGAGTTGGGCTGTTGCCAGGATGCATTTAAATATTATATTGTCCTCAAAGCTTGGGGAAGGAGACGGAAGTAATAAGGCAATTTAGAGAGGGGCTATTCACTTTATCAGTGATTCCAATATTGGAAACTTCCTTCTCATAACCAAAAATGGGAAATTCCTGTCTTTTTATTAGCTGTACTTGCACAAATCAGAGAGAAACAGTCAGGTTTCAGTGCCACTTCACAATCTGGCTTTGAGGGAAGCGAGACAAAGAAAGAGCTGTCTGTGAGGTGATATATAACTTCTAGTCCTGTGTTTTGGGTTTTAATCGCTTGCTAATTATGGGTTTTAATTCCAGAATTCCTTTTAAATGAACCAATAAAAATATGTCTCAATAAAAATGGTGCAGGTTTAATACAAGCCAGTGTTATTCCATACAATGTTTGCTTTGCCTTCAGCCAGGTTTGTTCTGCTGTTTTTATTTTTATTCACTATGGCAAATTTTTACACAATACTCCAGGACACACCGTTCTTTTTGGAGTTGTAGAAATTTATAGTAGTGAATTCGGTCTGAAGCTTACACTGGATTTGGTTTTGGAATGGGGATTATTCTTGAGTATAGCAACATGTGAACAGAAAGAGAAGCTGAGGAAAGTGGACACTGGTGACACAGAACCAGGGCACGACTTGTTGGCAAAGGGAAAACAGTGAGTGGCTTTTAGGATAAGTGGTGGGATTGCTGTATGTGGCTGGTTGCCGTGTGTGGTGCACTTATCCCAGATGATTGCTAGGATGTCCATGTGTCCTGGTTTTATCTGGGATAGGGTTGATTTTCTCCCTAGTAGCTGTTACAGTACTGTGGTTTGGATTTAGAATGAGAATAATGTTGCTAATATATTGATAGTTTAGTTCCTGCTAGGTCATCAAGGACTTTTCCGCCTCTCGTGCTGTGCCAGATGCACAAGAAGTTAGGAGGGGGCACAGGCAGGGCAACTGACCCCAAATGGCCTAAGGGATATTTCATACTATATGATATCGTGCTCAGTATATAAAGCTGGGGGAGTAAGAAGAAAGTGGGGGATGTTTGGAGCGATGGTATTTGTCTCCCAAGTAACTGTTGCATGTGAGGGAGCCTGGCTGTCCTGGAGATGGCTGAACACCTGCCTGCCCATGGGAAGTGGTGAATCAATCCCTTGTTTTGCTTTGCTTGCGGGTGTGGTTTTTGCTTTACCTATTAAACTGTGTTTATCTCAACCTACAAGTTTTCTTGCTTTTACTTTTCTGATTCTCTCTCGCATCATGTTGGAGGGAAGAGAGCAAGAAGCTGTGTGGTGTTTAGTTGCCAGCTGGGGTCAAACCACGAAACCACGAAAAGAAGCTAAAAGCAGCAGATGATGTTTTCTGTCTGTCCACTTACTGGTCAGCTTCCCATCTGTCTGTAGTTCCTTCTTCTCTGAGCTCCTCAACTAATTTCATCCCAGTCTGAGAAAGGGATAAAGGTCTCAAAGATATTAAGTTATTGAAAGAATCCTGAAAATGATCAATCATTTTAAGAAGGGAAATCATATAACTGCATCTGTGTGAGGAAGGGCCATGCTCAGCCCTTGTTAGAGAACCCAGGCACCAGCCGCAGGGCTGTGGAGCAGGAGGCCTCAGCTGTTGTGCAGGGAAGTTCTGTTATCCACATGATGGGAAGTCTCAGCTCATCCTCATAAAAAAAGAATCACAGATCCTTGACCAGGCTTTGCCTACATTCTGCCTTGGTGCTCCCAAATCACTGCATTATTTGCAAGCAGCTTACTTAATGCCCAGCCATATTTTGCAGATTCCTTTTAGCTGGCATGGTGACTGTGCATTTTACCAAAAGCAGCTGGAAAAATAGTGGGGAAACTAATGCTATCTCTCTTTCACCTGTTAAGTTATGCAATTAAATCAGCAGTGCCAATGCCTCCTGGATTGCTCTTCCATCATCCCAGGCCTATCAGTCAGTCTTTGCTTGCTCAACACTATTCTCCAAACACTGTTTTTTCTGCATTTCTGCATATATCAGAATTGTTCATTTCTTTCAGGAATATCTTTATCATATTGTACTACTAGAAAGAGCATGTGCAGGTATTCACATTAATCAAGCTGAGAAAGCTGATTTTATAGTCTGCAAGCTGAATGAAAATATTGCAGCACCTAAAAGTGCTCTCAGTTTTTCCTATGAAGTTTTATCCTTCACTCCCGAAAAATAAAAAATGTCACACAAGAGTCAACTTCATATAATGAAGAGGTTTCATTTCGGCACAAGGGTTCAGGGAAGAGAGGATTAGACCTTCCCTTTGCTTTTTAAATTAAGGCATCCTTGAACAACAGATAAAATGTCTTGACCGCCAAGAAAGAAAAAGAAAGAAAGAAAGAAAGAAAGAAAGAAAGAAAGAAAGAAAGAAAGAAAGAAAGAAAGAAAGAAAGAAAGAAAGAAAGAAAGAAAGAAAGAAAAAGAAGAAAGCAAGCGTCAAACTTGGCATGAATTTGCCTTTTTTTTCAGCTTGACTAGAATGTTTTTTGTAGTGAGCAAATATTTTCTTTGCACTTTTGGACCAGTTCTATTCAGTTCTTCACTTGGTGTGAGTGTCAGGGCTTGACAGCGTGGTATAACCAGCCAAACCACTTGCTGTCATGCTTGAGAATGATAGCACATGGGAGGCTCAACCCTGGTGGTACACTTGCAAGAAAGGGAGCAGTGCCTAAGTGCACTGGACCCCAGATATCTGTCCTAGCCAGCCATGGGGAGGTCCCAGATAAGCCTGTCATCCTGACAGGGCAAATCAGTGCTGAAAAGCCTTTGCACTCTGCAGGGCTCAGGCTGGTTGATAGGACAGAGCCATCTTCTGATAAGCAGAAGCGCTCTGCTTCCTCTGACTCCCCCGGGGCCCTCTGGGATCTCTCACACCTCGTCACCCCAGGGTGGGCCACCGCACACCAGCAGGCATTGCTGCTGTGGCTGGGCTGCTGCCGACATGCTCATGCAGTGGTACCCATACCACAGATATTTTATGTTGAAATGGCTAAACTGGCATGCTCCCTGCCACTGATGCAGGAGGAGTGTTGCAGTCCATTCCCTTTCCTGATTGTCAGTTACTCATGCAGAAACAAAGCACTTTTTTCCTAATAAAACTGGACCTCTGTTGACATGGGAAAGCGAGGACAACTGTACTGCCTTTTCAGTAGCAATACGGCTCAAGTGACATATTTTTCTGTGTGGATAAAGCACAGTATGCAATGCCAATACGTTACTCACTTCACACAGAAGGTTACACCTGTTTAACTGGAAAGGCAGATGCAAAGAACTGTGTCTTAAACAGGCCCTTAATGTCTGGAACCTGTTAAACTTTTCAGGCAGTGGCAGTAATTAAACCGCAAGTTTGAAAGGTTGAATTGCATTATTTCAATAGAGAACATGGACTTGTAATCCTGTCTGTAAACACAAGAGTAGTAAAAGACATAGCCTTCTGCACGTGATCTTTTTAATCGTTGCCTGTGTTGAGAATACTTTACATCTCTTGAAATGAGATACATTTAACTTCAAAAGGGCCTGATAAAGGTGATCAGTTTGACTTTCTTCTCAAACTGTTATCATGATTATGAATTATTTTCTAGCGTTTTGAACAGAAGCATTCCCAAAGGGATGACAAATTAGTTGATGGTGCTGCAAGAGAAGATTTGCAGTCCTCCTCTTTGAAGTTCTTAATGATGTGAGTTTCTCAGTGTTTCAGTCCTGGCTGCTGCTCACCCCATCCATTTAAAAGTTATGTGAAGTGAAAATTATCCACAGACTTTTCTTCCTTTACACCTGCTCTCGAGAGCTGTGACCAGACGCAAACATGATGATGTGCCCATTCATGCCACTGTTGCTAAACTGGAGGCAAAGCAAGAGAAAAGGTTGATTTAGAAAATAAACCCAAGGTGCTTGATGAGTGAAATGTCAAGTAGATTCATGTCTGGCAAAGGATTCTTCCTTGTCCATCATCATCCAATCAATGACACTTGAACCTGGGTTGACCAGGTCACCACACCACCTCTGCTTTGAGCAGGGGGAAATTTATAGGTCACCTTTTTGAATGACAATTAGTACAAGAAGATATGTTAATCCTGTTGCCTTTCAAAGTGTTATTGTTTTACCATGCAAAAGTCTCAGTGTACCACGCACAGCAGCTACCTGCTCTCTGTGTTCTTTACATGAGGAGAAACAAAAGACCTTTAGGAAACTGTCTCCCTAGTGGCTCTTGTCTGATTAGAAAGTCCTCAGGGGATTAGCAGTATGAATTTCACAGCTTGCCCCCCCCCACTCGCTCCTGCCCCTCTGCATTAAGGTTAGAAGGATGTGCTTAGATCAAATCAGAAGGAGATTAAAGGAAAAGAAGCCCCAGAGCAATTCTCTTTTGCATTTGAATGAATATTTGTAGTCAATAGTCATTTACCATTTCTTTTAAAATATCTTTGAGTTTTAGTGAAACAAAGTTCAAATGCTGCCATAAGATAGTAAAATCTTATACTTCCATTTTAGATTAGTTATATCATTTACAGTTAATTTGTTATACTTGTACATATTTGCTGTTGCATGTAATCCTTCAATTTGCTCAAGAGATTTCATCAAGTCTCCAAGAAGATCAAAAGCTTTAAAGGTTTTGTTTGCATTTCCATGTAAGACTTACTACTTTCTCACTGCAAAATGGCCTAGAGAGCATTCTTTAAATCCACGTTAACTGCCAACAGACAGAGCCTGCAGGGGACACCTTTGAGGTGTGCACGATCAAACAGAAATAAATTTTAACCTTTTGTAAAACAAAGTGAGGAAAAAAATACAGTTTCCTATTAAACCCTCACTACCTTGCCTGTGAAATCTATTTCACCAAAGATGGTCTTCAAAGGGTCGAATGATGCCGATGGGTTTCCCTAGTAAGGAGTTGTAAAAGTTGCTTTTAAAAGCACAATGTGGTACAAAAAAGGAGAAAGATGGGAAAACTCTATTCTAAGATATATTCATTTATATCTTCATCTGATACCAAATCACTGTAATAAAAGCTGGTAACTGTACTAGCATCATCATGCTAAGTAATATCATAAGTCAAACCACTGATTCTTCACAAAGGGAAAGATAAATCCCTCTTAATGCAAGCAGGAAGACTCAAGGCCACAGGACTGATATGCAAGTAAAACCACTCTGGATTAATTTTTGCTCTCTTCTACAGCTGGGTGATGTTATTTCTGTGATGGGGTACAAACGAAAACCAAACTTAATCCAGCACACTTCGGAGCTTAAATAATCAGTTGGTGAAAATGTAAAATAGGAATATAGATCATGAAGCAGAAGGTGCTCTGAGAGTGGATTAGATTTTCAAAAGTATACTTGGCTTTCCATGTAGGCACCTAGCGCATCGGCCACCTTTCAATGGGAATGGTTCATCTGGAAGCACTGCGGCAGATTTGGGCTCACTCTGTGTATTTTATTATGGGAGAAATCCATGGCTAAAGGAAACCTTTAGAAGTAATGAATGCAAACAGCAATGCAACTGCTTGTTGCAGCCTCCCTAGCTCAAATGTGTGATGTTAGTTGGTTAAGCACTTTGCCTTATGATGGGTTGAATATGCAGCCCAATATGAAAAGCGAAAGTGTGTGCATTGTTCAAAGTAGCAGCTCTCACACAGGTCCGTGTCTGTAAGCCTGTATTGACCAGGGTCAGCCTCAGATGTCTGAGGGCCTTGATAACGGGAAAAACCCTCTTTCTCTCACAGCCACCACTGGAGACTGGCCCTGCTCCCTAACTTAGTGTGTAGTGACACAAACATTTTCCCTAGCAGTAAGGGTGGCTGAAGAGCTTTCTTCAACCTTTGTTTCTCCCTTCTTTCTCTCTCCCAGAGCTGAGTGGTCTCTCAGTGGTGCTGTTTTCACTGTCTCTGTGGTTGTGTCCTAAACTGTATCAGTGCAATGACTGGAGGAACTGGTTGTTGTTTCTGATTTTCTTTGTTAATGGTGTTTTTGGAGGTATTTAATCTAAAACAACTCACCAACTGACCATATAGCAAAATTGCATTAATAGCTGCCCTTAAGCAACCACTGGAGTGATGAACAGACAGACAAAGTAGAAAACAAGCAACAAGGCTGGAACCCCTAGAACTGCCTTTGCTGCCAGAGAAAAATGCTCACCTTTCACATTCCTAAAGTTAGCAGTTACCATGATTGCTCGCCTTTAACCCTGGCTCTGCCGCAAACATACATCTGCCTACAAATAACGTTAGCAATATGGCTTCCAGCGAGTGTTCAGGTCAGATAGGAAGCACGCACAGCAAACAAGTGCAATCAATGCAGATTAATGATGCCTGCTTTCATTCATGTCTAGGTATTTCAGAGATGCAGCTGATAGCCAATCTTTCTTGCCTGTATTTATGCAAGCCACATTTATTTGGTTAGCTTTTCGTTGATTGATTTTGTACTTCTGCTTGTTTGGGTTTTGTTAGGTTTATTTCATTTCATGACAATATGGCTGATTTATTTCTGACAACAGTAGCAGTTTAATGCAAAACATTATTGAAAGCTTCATATAACTTATGTTTTTAATTTCTGCAAATACCACCTAGATGCTGTAGGGAAAGACACTATATAAATCTTAAAGTTAAATAAATATTTACAGTACAAGTGACTTGTGTTAATGAATATTGCAGAGGGAGCAGAGCACACAGATTCACCAGGAAACAGCTACACAGTATAAAACATCTTCCTTGTGTGAGGGCAATTTGACACAAGCTCAGACTCCCTATGGCTTGATTTGCTCTACTAGGGCCAGCTGGGTGGTGGTGCTCAGCAGCATTCACTGGTGGGTGATGGCAGGACAGCCTTCACCAAAGGGTGGTCAACATGAAAGGTCAAGTTCAGACCTTAAAATGAGAAATACAGAGAGTGGCATGGAAGGAACAGCAGGTGAAGTCTCCTCAGCAAAAACAATATGAAGAGGACCTGTAAAAAAATGATTGAAATACAAGACCAAAGGTACATATGTCCTTTCCTCATGATTATTCCTGCTCATCTCTCTGCCTTTCTGCGCTTTTTTATTCATTCTGCAGTGCAGTATCTTAAAAATTTCCATAAGTTAAGAGAGAAAACTGATTTGAGCTATGTATCTCATCTCTCGTCTTCATCACAGGAATGGAAGAGATCCAAACTGTGGTATCTTGTTTCCATCAGCCTTGTTCCATAATTTATAGCGTGTGTGGCCACTACTACAAAAACCCTTGTTCTGTTCTTTTTTTCTCCTCTGTGTGCCCTTTGTTGTATGGCTTAATGTTCCCTTTCATTCAATTGCTTAGTCAACTAGCAGTAAAACACCTGAGTTTATGCAAATGATCATTATTTTGAATTTTATTGCTCCACTTCATTTGCTCTCAATTTATCTGAATTTCTTCACTCCCTTGGTACATCCTTCCACCTAATTTAAGAGATGAATAAAATGTGATCCCTACGGTTCTTTGCTGGGCCCTTTCCTGTGCTTTGAACTTTCAACAATGAACATCAAAAACTGGGGGATTTTTGTTATCTGTGCCATTCTCTTATATGTCCCCATGATATTTTTTTCCCATGCTTGCTTCCCATGTGTATCTGAATTACTTAAAATTAATCACTAAAGTTCAGAGTCATCTCATGGCTGGTAAAATTGTACATTTCATTATTTAGTCTGGCAAGACTTGGAAGTAAGATTCCTTTGTTTTTTATTGACACATGAAAGATCATTCAATAAAAAACTGAGGTTGTAAGGTGTGAAGTTTTTTGTCTTCGAGAGCATTTCATGGAGCCTTTGTTCCAAGATCTTGCGTTTCTGGTGCTAATTTAGTGGAACAAACAATGATAAAGTATTTGTGAAACCAGAGGGACTCTAATCAGCAGTGTTTTACATGCCCTGCCATAAGAAGAGGTTCAAAGTGTTCCCTTCCATTGTCTCAGATTGGAAGCCGGTGTTGGATAGGTGGTGAAATGTCCCTTGGATAAAATTCAGCCTGTATCTGCATCTTTGATGTAGAACTTTTATGACTCCTGTGATGCTGAGTAACAAGCTCGATTTGCATTCCAAGGCACTCGACCCTGCTGCTGATATCTCGAGTAGGATTTCAAGCCCCATTGAAGGAATCTCACTTAACATCGGTGTGAGCTTTAACATGCATTCCTTTTTCCTGTTGACCTCCTCTTGGGGGTTAAAGTTGAGCAGCTGAACTTTAGCTGCTGCCTAGATATGTGCTGAGTGTTTGATACACATTGTCATCGTAAGTCCATAAGGAACAGTTGTGCACATTGTCTTTGAGTATTTTTACACATGTTTTCTGATAAGTTACTGAGGATGCAAACACTTTTCTAAGCTCCTTTACCAGATACTAGGTGTTGGGGTAAGTAATACTTGAAGCGAAGCTAAAGAACCATTTCCTGAAAAATGTCCCGAAGACTTTAAGAAGCATGAGAATCTCTTGCATCTTTTCATTTTAAAAGACTTTATAATTTAAAACTCTCTAACACATTTTAAAATTGATATTTTGCAGTCTTTTGATGACAATGGTCAGATCAAAGGCATTTTCCACTTCTTCAGATTTGTTAGTCCTGAGAATGTCTCAGTATTAGTACAAACTCAATTTACTACTAAAGAGTCAAGCTAGTTAATTAACTACAGCAGTAGCACCTTGCAGCCCTGACCAGTGCAGATTCTGTTACTTTGTTCTACAAACATGTAGTGACATCCATGCTTGAAGCATTTTCAGCTATACTGGCACAGTCTACAAAGGGACTGAGAAACACAGAGTATCACAAATAATATTAGATGTAAAATTCATATCAGGTGAAAGGTCCTTATGAAATATAGCAAGAGAGAATATTTTGATGGTGATAGAGGCAGGAAGAGAGGAAATAAGAAGATATTACTTTGCTACAGCTATCTCCAATTTAGGACCAGGCGCTTAGAAGCGTGAATAGTTAGTGTCTGCTCTATCTCAGGTAGTCATTAGCCTCTCTGGTAAATCATAAGTGAAGCAATAACACCTTTTATTAGAACTAGTACAAGAATTTAAAAATTTAAATAATAGCAGACATTTTCAAAAGCCCTGGGAAAGTCAGGCCAGTTTTCCTGAAGATCTGTAAGAACTCAATGTCTTGTCCCCTGTGAAACACCCAGAAGGGGAAAGCAGCACAGCAACATGTTACCATTAGCCACCTTAGTAGACGACCTCTTTACATTTGTCACCTACAGTTATGGAATAAACCTCCTACAGCCCCCTCCCCCAGCACTATGAGATTTCATACTCACAGGTTACCGAGTGAAGTTACTAGTTACTACTACTCTCTTCTCCCAGGCCAGCTGAATCTTGAATGTTGGGAAGAGTCAGATGCTGCTGCTGCTTCTCCAAACTCTTGGCCTGGGGGCAAATAAGAGCAGAGAGAAGAATTGTCTGTGTCAGAAAAACAGAGGAAGTGGAAGTATCACAAACAATATTTGGAACGGAAAAAAGAAGATGCAGGAAATCTCAGTGAATTCCTGATGTAGATAACACTCGAGAGGCAAACAGGAGAGAGAGTGATAAGAGCTCAGGGTCTGGGAGTCAGAAAGCAAGCAGCCATGCTCTCAGGTAAGTCCACGCTCATCAGTAAAGCTCTCTGCAGACATTAAATATCACTGAGAAGGCTTGACCATCTGAGCACTACAAAGAAATTCAGGCTTAGTCCAAGGAGAAATTAACGCCCGCAATGATGTAAGGCTACCCTGCCACTCGGTGGCCCTCAGCACTGAATTAATGTAATTGTTTTGTTTTGTTTTGTTTTCCTAGATGTGGAGCAATTCTTACTTGGAGTGTTATGTTTTATTTGAACCACTGCTGATTACATGTGTGGGATAAACAATATACTATGTTAAGTGAGAGAGCTTGCTAGACAACATTTAAACCAGAAAGGACATGGGACTTCCCTTAATCTTAGTCTCCTGTCTGATATTCCACCAACAAGCTATGCTATAAGAGATATGGCATTTTCTTAAGTTGCTGAGTATCTTCCCTCCTTCTTGGGACAAATCCATTCTCATTTAGACCAGTTGTCCACTGCTCTGACTTAACTGGCTTCAGCAGAGTTGCGCTATAGTGACATTCTGTAAGAGCAGAGAATTTAGCTCATTGACCTCAGTACCTGGTGAAATTATTCATCTCCTTGCATGCTGAATCCATTGTAAGGAAAAAATGGAATATCAGGAGGCTTTTTTTTTTCTGTTGAGACCACTCCTCTGCCCCTGCCTTGGACATGATGAATTTATTCATCACAATGAAATGTTAACCATGAAATCTAATGAGCTGTTGTTTTGCTGCTGATCAGTTAGGTAGAATATGCAGCTACAGAGACACTAGAAATGGGGTTGGAGTACCATATCTTTATTTTCCAGATTTATCCTTGAGCCCAGTATGATTTCTGCAATTGTTTTTCTTACTCTGGTCCCCGTACTAGGGGAGAAAATCCTGGCCCCATAAAGCCTATGGCAGGAAAGTCATTAATTTCAGTGCTGATGGTTTCTTCTTTTGTTTCCAATCACTAACCAAACACTTGAAGGAAATCTTCCTTGTAATTCTTTCATTTTATCCCCTAAAATACACATATATTACCTCATCCCTCATCACTTAATGTAATACACAGTAGAAAAAGTCATGTAAACATGAACAGATATTTTTTGAGCTCATGGACAAAGAAGGTCAGACAAGCAGAAATGCAAACACTAGTTCAGTTTTTCTTCATGATCTTTACAGAAAACTATGCTTCACTGTTGCACAGCTTAAACACACAAAAGAAAATCCAGGCGACATGCTATGAATATGTTAACATTAAATAACAAGGGTGCAAGAGGGGCTTCTCCTTTGAGTTTCAGGTGGATGATGGATGACACTTGTACTATATTTCTGAGTTAATTCTAAAATATCTTCTAGTATTTTGAATAAGAAACTACATGTATTGCTTGCATTTTCGATCATTAAGGGCATATAATGTAGAATTTTATTCTTTCCTCTTGTCTGTAAAAGAGGTTTTCCAAATTAGATATTGAACACATCAACATACCTAGAAAGGTATGGCAGCTTTTATGCCGAAAGAGATATAAATGTTTCACCTATGAACACGTTTGTTTATACCATGTCCAGTGGTAGCCATTTTGCTTCAAATTTGTTGATACAACCTGGCTACATCATTCATTTATTACCTTTGGCAACCAAAAACAAAATAAAATCAATTTATGAAGTCATCCATCTGTAATTCTTGCTGTTGTGAAGTTTTTGTGAGAATGTTGCCATCTTCTACCATCCACTTTGTGATGGTTATTATAAACAAAAATTATTTTATGCTTGAACAAAGTGTATAGAACAATAGGGCTTCAGTCCATCATAAAGCTTATATACATCACGATATTTGAAATAGTAGTTCCAAATATGTTTATTTACTGACAAATGAGCCTGTATAGCTACTTACACCAGAATTCTGTAAGGTCTTCATAAAATCTGAACACCTATAATATATATCTTTCCAAATAGAGCATATCACTTTCTGAAAGCTCAGACTGAGGTTGAAGATGCTTAATGTTAAGTAAATTGCTATGTTTCATTGCCCTCCACGAACTTCTCAAATTTTTCCAACAAAGGAGAGGATGCTTAATTGTGTTGAAAACAGGTCTGGTTTTTAGTAAACTTTGATAGGCACTTCAGAAGTAATCCAGAAACCTCCAGAGGCCACTGGGCAAGAGAATGAAATCCAGTCATCTAATCTAGCCTTTCCCAAACATCTGCAGCCTAAGAGGCATGTGCCTTCTAGACTGTGAGTAAATTAGTTTAGTCTTGTTGACTTTCATAGGGCTACATGTATTTGTATTTGTTTCAAAGATGGTTTTGTGCCTTTCATTGCATCTGTGGATACAAATGCAATATCTGTTAAATTACATGGTAGTTGTATCAATCAGTCTGGCCTTGTCACAGACTACAAAGGTTCATAAAGTGCATTGAACAGACATGTTCATAATCTCAAAGAAAACTCTTCTAAAATCTCATGCAAGATAGAACCATGTAGTAGATGTAGTAGCTTGAGGAAGGAGAAGAGTGTAATACAGTGACTATATTTTGTCACCTCTGTGTTGTCATAATGACACCTGCAAATTCTGCTTCAGGAAGTCATTGCAACATCTGTACCAGCCAATCAATGCTCTTCAGACAACAGTCACTGGACAAGACCATATCATGGACCTTCTAACAATTTATCAGTAATGGTAACAGACATCTGGTGCTGGGAACATACACAGTGTTTACACATCTAGCAACATATAATCTCTAAAAATTCACCCATGAAAAAACAAGACAATTCCAATAGGATTTCAGTATTGTTCAGAGAGGTGCTACATTACTGAGTTCCAGTGCTGAGGTTCATTGCATAGATGGAAGAGAGTTTTCTTTGCTTTCTGTCCACTTTCAGACATTATTAAATTTTCTTATGTTGTTTAGTCTATTTATATCAATCCATACAAGCACAATTCCTATCCATAAAAAGCCTGTATATTATCTAAAAAAATTTCAAACTAAAAAGTTTTATTCTTCATAACATTTGTTTGAAAACATTATATGAACTGTGATTATTTTAGTATCTGATTGTTCTTATAATCCATTTAGTCATTTTACCAGGCTTCTTGCTTCAATTAATAGCAATTTTTTTCTTTTTATTATTGATTAAGGTAGTTGTGAATTCATCAGTTATGCCCTAAAGGAAAGCTTTAAAGTAGAGGGATTATATTATGCAAATAATTTAAAAATATTTTTAAACAGGCATTACTTCAGCATTTAGATATTGGCTAAAGCAGCTTTAATATGCAAGACAGGATGTTAGGTGCTTAGCTGATCCAAATGCCAGTCTATAGATTTGAAAGACTAAAGATCACATCACTGGGAGGTTGACAGAAGTGACACTTTGCAAAGTGCCAATGATTTATGCCAATGTCTTGCTTGATGATACTGTTATAGACAGCACTGTCATTACAAAGTCCCTAACGACTTCAGTCTACATTTATGGTGCACAAATTATAGGTGAGCCCAAAGATCGAAACCTTCCTGACTTTTAGATTTCAATGACCAAGTAATTCTCACTAGGTTCACTTCTTGCATGTTGCCTGATACTTTCCCCTCAATTTTCTATTTCAGCATTGTAATTAAATTGCGACAAGTGCAAAATACACATTCATTATATGTTACCAAGCCTTTTTTAGCCTTCTTTAGCGAACACCATGCAAAGTAGACTAAACTTTATATTCCAGCAACGAGCAGTAATAAAGCTCTGGCTTTCTCATCAACAGAAATGCTGCAGGCAGTTCTGCAAGGTACCGAGGGCCTGATGCAAGCTGCTTGGGTCCTCTGCTTCCCAGTCATGTCCGTGCTGGGAAAAAGGGGTGCTCAAGATCAGGAACGGCTACACCTCCTTCTAAAGAGTGCCCCTTGGGCCAGACTCTAGAGTAAGCTTTCCCTGCTCTTATAGACTGATCACCTGTGATACTGTGATGTGTATAACGTTCTGATTTTGTAAATTTAAAACACTATTCCTGTGTGACATTACTCCCCCATTAGTCAGGCCTGAAACAATTGCTGATACAAAAGCAGATTACAATGTTTGGGTTTTTTATTCTCTTCAGTAATTCTGTTACCTTAAGAAGACAGAAATCGATGATTTAATTGCATGAAGCATATATAGAAGCTCCCAGGTAACACTGATAATATCAGAGGATATCAGTTTAAATCAGGAGATAAATTAATTTCCTGTGGCCATTTAAAATGAAGGAGTAAACCTTCCCAGGCTAGGACTTCTTCTGCTCTGGCACTGACAAAGCCAACCACAAAGAGGAGGAACAGCTGGGCCTCTTGATAGATCTAGAAATAGCAGGATGGTGGGATGCAGGGGGAGGCTCCAGAGGCAAAGCTAGCATTAGGTGAGCCATAAGATTCCACACCTCCCAAATAAAGTTCTCTCTGTTATTCCCACCAGCCATATAGTCTTCCTGAGGGAATAATCATTTTAAAACATTGATTGAAATGCTGCAGGTTATTTTAAAATAAGTCTTTCCTTTCTGTGTCCATCAAGCAACCTACTTCAGTGTCTAAGAGCTGCCTAAGAGCTGAACTGGAGCATGTGTGTCCTCCTATAGAAGCCATTCAGTCCAAACATGCTAGGAAGCATTCAGCTGCTTTGGTCTTGTGATTTGCTTTGTAACTACAAATCTTCCAGAAAAATACAGCCTCATGCTACATAACAGGTTATATTCACGTCTGAGCTAGGACTTCCTTCGGTTTCCATCCCAGTCACTGCAGTTCCCTCCTGGCTCTGAGGACATAAACGTAACACACAAAACCAGCCAAGCAAACATACAAATGATGAATGTCTAGATAGAAACAATATCCTTCTCAGTGAATTTTTGTGGTGCAGCTGGCAGCATTCTGCAAACTGTTCACTCAAACAACATGTCATCTCAAGGTCAGATTGGAGCTTAACCAGAAAGTTGTGTCCAAAAATGTGTTTTCTTGACTGCTCTGAATAAAGCTTGTGTGTGTCAAGCTAATTACTATCCATAGCAATGTTAAATATAGGATATGATAGGCCTATGTAATCTGCGAGAGAAATGGATTCCCTAGGAAAAACAGTATAAAACCAAGTGCACTGGTGTCTTTAGATCCACTTCAGGGAAGTAAATAAAAAAGTAGTCATTCAGTCAGGGAAAAAGGATCAGTGATACATAAAGGCTGCCCTGGCAGACCCTGAGAGACAAATAACTTCATAAAAGCTTTAATTCAACAACCATGACTTATACAGAACTCCTCTTCAGTTCAGACTGGAGTCTCAAGGAGTGTGTTGCAAGCATAGTATGTTAATACATTTCATAACTAAATTTATATGAAAATAAATAGAAAAAAAATAATTAGCCATTCTTGGCATAGTAAATATATGTATCAGTTTAATGCTGCTATTCAGTCAGATAAACGAGTACTTACAGCATCTCTAGTGATTGTATTTTTATAAAGTCACCATTTGAAATTCTTTATTCTCATATTCTAGTAACTTCATAAAAGGAAGTTCTAGGCAGTTAAGCTAATCTTTGCAAGACTAAAAGCTTAAAAGAAGGCTGAAAAGACCATTGAAGGTCAGAATTTACATATTGATCAAACTGTAAGTTTATACTCTTGCAAACATGTAATTAACTTTGCTGTTATTGAATTTTGGTTCACAACCAATTTTATTAGTCATAGTTTCACCAGTAATTCCACTAGACTGAAGCATGAGTGGCAAACATCCATAATAAGGTAGAGTGCATACTAAGGTGTTATTTTTAAAAATAGATATAAATCACCTGAAACATTTGTTATTTTGAAGAAAATGTCCTTCATAAAAACACAACTCTTGGCAATAAAATGAAGCCATCTTCTGAAAATTATTGATGAGAAAGTGGAATGAATTATATAAAAGTTATGTTTCAAGGTTCCAGACCACTGGACCTTTCTCTATGCAATTTAATTTTGCAAGCTAATAATCACAAATTCAGCTATAAAACAGGTAAAGGTTTGGGGTTCTTTTAACCCTTTATTTTCTGACCCCCAAATAGCTAGAAGCTGGTAAGCGTTACCTGGGAGGTTCAACATCAAGTGTACTGAAGGGATGATTCCTGTCCAAGCAGCAAGCAAGAGCACATGGGTGAACATGTTGCTACACTTAAGAACTGCTCTAGAACAGTTGATGAGCAACCTGGGATCTGTTCTGGTTTGTACATCAGCAGCAGAAATGGTCATTTATATTCCAGCTGGATGAGCAAATGCAAGATCTGCTCCCTGAGACATGAAGAGAATACACAGAGACCAACCACGTCATCTCAAAGAACTATTCCTTTGCATCCTATCCCCCAAACTGCACCACAGTCAGGGATATTAGAGTCATGTAAATGAAGGCCTCACATTCTTGAAGTTAATCATAACAGATAGCAACAATGATCAGTCATAACTCACTGGTCTCAGTGGTCCTTTCACCTTAGGATGAAGAAAAAGCAGAGGACAGGGTTTGCTTTTCAGTGTCACTTTAAACTGATGGCCTTCTGCATAACCAGGGTTTCTGTGCCGTGTTTCTGCTGGTGGACACGTGATGAATCTGCACCCTTCTAATCAGATTTTATTTGTCCTTCTTGTCTGGGTGCCCTGGAAGCTGGGTAGCCAGAAGCAGCAGATTCTCCCTTCTTGGAGACTAATGAAGCCTTTTAGATGAAGGGAGAAATTAGTTTGGACTTTGCTGTGGACTCCCATGCAGGTGGACTGACAGTGCTAAGAACAGAAATCTCACACAGCCTGCAGCCAAAAGTAAAGATGACTGTGGTGCTTTTTTCCCTTATTTTGCCAAGTAAGACCTGGATACAAAGAAGAACTTCAGAAATCTGCACGTGTGCTCTCATGTCTAAAAGATGTATAAAAAAAGCTGAGTTCAGACCTGAAGTCTTGAAATTAAGATACCTTCCAATCAAGCATGTCCTTGCTTGACAAACTAGTGAAAAATTTAGGATTATATTAAGCATTTCAGGAATGACTATCACCAATCTCAGCAGGCTGCTGTGCCTTCAGTACACGTTACCCTCAGCCATCATCTCCATGTCAATACAGACATCAGCAATGAAGGCTTCACTCTGAGAAGGGAATTCCTGACTTCACTTGTTATAGCAGGACCCAGAAGCACCGTATCATACAACACTCTGGAAAAAAATGACAGGATCATTGACAGTATAAGCAGAGCGATGTTATGTCTAGTGTCAAAATGTAGGTTGAAATGTGTTTTATTTCTGTTGAAGAAAGGTAAGCTTACACTGCAAGAGAATGTGTTGCTGAATAAATGTCTACTGAAAACAGAATAAAAACTTGAAAGTGTTATGACCTATCATTAGGCAGAGCTAACCAGAAATGGCAATATTGCCCTGCTTTCATTTGGCTTCACACTCTACATGCAGAGAGGCAGTGTGTTTAGTTAGACTTAATTCCAAGATATGAGCTGTTTGCTTGTGGCTTCAGTGGTGGCAGTGGCAGTAGGCTTCTTGTTGTTTTAGCATTTGGTTTGAACAAATTACTGTGTTCACAAGCAGCTATGAATAATTCTCTTATTTATTTTTTACTACAGAGGAAACATGGTATCAGGTTACATCAAATAACATGTTCATCGACCATCACATCTGAAATCACTGCATGTCATTACGGTCTCAGGCTAGAACTTTTTATTTAAACTTCCCCATACCCAAACACATGAAGCAAGCCAGCAAAATGAGAAGTGATGGTAGAGAGGACAGTCAAGGATGCCTCTTTAGTCCATGTCTGAACTCCATCTCATCAACTTTCAGAAGCTACTCAGTGTGATAGCTGTGAAAATTGAGTACCCTAGCTATAATTTGGACAAACTCCTGGTAAAAAACAGGTTGATGCTCCAGCATGTATTTAGTCTTCCAGAAACATCTACCAGCCTAGAGCTGTACCAAGCAGTTTTCTCAATTATGTGAGGTGTAAACATTGTATTAGTTATAACTATAAGGTGTTTAAAATTATTTAATAGCTATTGTAGATTTCATAACTCATCCTATAACTTTAGAGTACCAAGAAACTGGAATTCAGAGCACAGTGTAAGATGACCTTTTGTATGCAAGAGAAATCAATTTTATACTCCGTAGGATTTGGCCCATTGAATATAAAAGAGCCCAAGCTGTCAAAAAGAGAAAGCTATATTAAAAAAAAAAAAAAAAAAGGAAATGGGCATCTCAGCAGCACATTGTAAATAGGTAAATAGGTAGTTCAAGAAGTGTCTGTAGGGTTATGGCATAGTAGTTTCCAGCTGATAAGTGGTGCCTGGCTCATGAAGTGAGAACACTTCACGGGTAAAGAACAGGACTCAGTCTAACAAGCTCTGCTGAACCTCTCCAGAGAAGCAGGGAGGGCAGCAGAGGCAGCTGGTGGATGCCTGGTAGCAGAAAAGGAGCAATCAAACCTCTGGCTGCTCAGGAAAAGCAACTTTACATCTGCTACCCTAGAAGTTGTTTGTATCTCTGAGGATGCAAGAAGGGATCAGGCCCTTCACTTGCCTGCTGGAGTGTGTGTTACACTGGTAAAAAAGCCCTGGAAGGAACTTAGCCTATGTTTATGCCTCCAGCACAAAAGCCAGATCCACAGGGTTGAGCTGTGTCTTTTAATATTCCTTTTCTCTTTTTCTTTGTACTAGAATCAACAATAGGTGGCAGAAGCCAAAGGGACTGGTTTTATTTAAAAGTTCTATGAAGTTGGAAGAGCTGGGATTTTTATCACTTCATTTTCACAGAATTCAGGATTAAATTCTGCGTTTGGTAACAATCGGGTGGCTTCAGCGGAGTCGGCAGGCATATCAGAGGGCTAAATCTGATTCTTAATCATTAAAATATTATGTAAAGGAACATGAATAGAAACAAAGGCAAGAGAGTCTCCACTTCCATATCAATGTTCCAGATACTTTGCATTCATACAGAGCAGAGTTCATGAACTCTCTCTAACCATGTTAACAATCCTCTGGGTTTCTAAAGGAGCAGCAGGGGTTGGAATGAGAAGTCTCCCCATATACATCAATAACATCAGTCTTGACACACTGATGGGATTTCCAGGGGGTTCTTTGCTAACTGTGCCTGCTAAATCCCCTGCACCTCTCAGCAGTGGTAGCTCAGTATGCCTCACAGGGAGAAAAAAAATTCTGAAGTTTGTAGTTCAAAACAAAATGTGCATCTGTGGCGTGTGATTTCTTGTGCAAAAACAAGTCAGAATGTAGACATCTTAAATACATTTTTCTCAGTGACTGATGTCAGTTGGGGTGTCTTAAATGGATATTTTTACAGAAATTAAGCACAGTGATGTTTTGCACCCCACAGTTTGTATTTCACAAGATATATGTAAATAAAGTTAAGCATGGCTTCATTTGAAAATCAGAGAAGTACATTAGTCTCTGCTAAATAAAGGAGAACTGTGTGACTGATGATAGCTAGCATGTTGTTAGTTTTGAGGAAGTAAAAAAAAATCAGTGACAGAACTGTGCCAGACCAAGGGTCCATGTAGCATAGTCCAGTCTTGCATGGTGTCTGGCACCTGATGAGTGGAGAACATTATCAGAACAGGACAAGCATATTTTTATTCAGTAAATCCTTTTAGTACCTAGCAATTTGTAGTATAAGGACACCCTATGCACTTGCATCTTTTTCATGGAATAGTTCTTGATGGGTTTTTCGCCATGATTTTTTTCTAATTGCTTTTTGAATGCATTTATACTTCTTATGTTGAGAGATTGCATTCAGGATGAGATTGTCAGCTGCAGTCGGTGTCATGTTGGCATACCAGTTTCTATCAAATAAGAATCCATCCCTTAGAAAATTCAACATTAACAACTGTTTCAGTTTCATAAACATTTTAACTGACTCATCTTTCAATGTAAGCATCTTTTTCATAATGGAAAACAACTGTGTGCTGAAATCCAGCATTTTGATAGAGTTTTCCACAGTGATTCAACAATTTTTTTTTTTAAATAAATCTTCATCTTGAAAATAACTTTGAAACTTTCTAATTCTGATTTTTTAATGTAGGTTTTTTAGACCTATATATTGAAAACCCAACTAATATAAAATAAAATGTTTCAAAATAGCTGTAGTACTCTATATGTGTTATGTGCTTTGAAACTACATATATAGGGTTCCTAATTCTGTATATCTCTTAAAAAAATCTATTACCAAAATCCAAAAGATAGTAACAAGCTAATACAATCTGTTCTAAGCATATCCAGTGAAGGTTTTTTTGGTGACATTTTCACAAAGCTGAAAATAAAGAAAACTTCACTGTGCCTGTGAACAGGCACAGAATAAAACACAACACAGGTGGTGCTATTGTAGCTGATGTTTTTCTGTCTTCATCCCAGACACACAAATTTCTATGCTGGACCACCTGATACAAGACAGACATGGATAGGCTGGAGCAAGCTCAGCAGACGACCACTGAGGTGATCAAGGCTGGAACACTTGCCACATGAGAAACAGGCTTGTTCAGGCTGGGAAAGAAGCGGCTTGGGGAGGACGTAAGGGCAGCTCCTCAGTATCTACAGGGAAGTTGTTGAGAAAATGGAGGCAGGTTCTTCACAGAGATGTGTGGCAGCAGGATGAGGAGCAATGGTTATGAAATGAAGCAAGATTCAGAATGGATATCAGAAAACATCTTTTTCATGGTGAGGACAGTTGAATACTGAAAGTTACTGCCCAGAGAAGTTGTGCTGTCACCATCCTGGGACGTTTTCAAGATGCAGCTGGATAAAGCCTTGAGCTACCTGATCTGCTGTCATAGCTGACCTTGCTGTGAGCAGGATGTTGGACTGAAGCCTGCCTATGGTCCCTTTCAGCCTCAACTTTTCCATGATCTGTTATTCTATGTGTATCTGTGGTACCAGTGGGATTTTAAACAGTGTAGATGCTCCATCAGGTCATTCTATAACCACAGGCTGCCTTCCACATACACATAGCGGCATCGTGGACAGCAGTGGGGAGAGCTGTGAGGGAAAATTCCCTTGCTGTGTCTTCCAAGAAAGTGGGACCATGGATGGCACCCACATGTCCAAGGTCTCCTGGCCCTTTTGGGGTGTAACAGCTGCATCAGGCCTATGTGTGCAGGCAGGAGGTGATCTGCCCACCAGCACCTTCTCCACTCTCCATCCTTCCCCTGAAGACTCTGACCTGCATGCATCAGAGCCAAGCTGGAGGAAGCTGTGATGTGGTTAAAGAGGACACAGGCAGCTGCAGCTCAGCTATGGTCAGGAGCACAGTGGTGTGATGGTGCAGACATAGTTTAGCCTTCTGAGTGGGACAGGCCAACAAAGAGCAACCTGAAGCACTCCAGCACATGGGCAACTCTGACCATCCTCCTGGGCTTTTCACAAGCTCTGGAGCTTCAAGTATTGAGCATGCGAGAAACACCTTATTTGCTTAGTCCCTGCAGTCATAGGGACAGGTAAGGACATGGGGGCAGTCCTGGATAGCCCTAGGAGCTCACCTGCTTCAAAGTCTTCACAAGATCATGGCTTAAGCAGTAGTCTTTTCCATCACCTTCATTTTAATTGTCCTCGTTTCTCCCAGCATGCCATGATGCGGTAGAAATGCAGCTCGGCAGTCTCCTCCCTGGTTTGCCATACAACTCTCTGAGCTACTTGCCAGAACCTGATCAAATGACAGGATTTCCACTTTGCTTTGCCTTAAATGCTTGTTTAAACAAACAGAAACAAACCTCAAGTAAAAAGTGAAGTAAGTCCTCAGGCTCTGGGTGACTAAGGTGGATTGATTTTACATACGGGAAACGTTGTCATAACAAAACAGGTGTTATATGGTAATTGTGATAAGTATCCTAACAAACTAGGTTCATCTGGCACAATTCACCCAAAGCCTTGAGGGAACTTATGAAATTTATTTACAAGTGAGAGCAAAAAAAATATTCTCCTTAAGCTAAGGCAGTGTGGCAAAATGTCAGCCAGCCATATGCTTCCTTCTTGTCATGGCAAGCAGGACTGTTTAAACAGAGGGTGATCCTCCTAGGCACTTCTACAGAAAGGAATGTTCTCCATTCCCTATAGGGTCTTCTGCCCACACACCCTGGCTGGCAACTGGTTCTCTGAACCTTAAAAGACCTGGGAGGAGAGGAAGAACTGTGGAAAAAATGTGTAAAATTAATTTTATCCTGGTGACTTTGAGCACATTCTGTTTCATGCAAATTTGGGGCAACTCAGTAATGTGGTATATGAAAGACGTGATCAAGGGAAATATTATGGAGGAAGCAATTTTGCAAGTAGATGTGGAATAAAACATTTGTAAGGAGAAATAAAGAAACTCACTAGCTCAGGGACAAAGGTCAGTGATGTGGATAGATGCATACATGTTTATACGTTTTCTTACAGTTAAACCCCAAAATGTACTCAGTAGCATATCATCATAAATCCTGACTAGATCAGACAAGGGTTTTTCATTGTTCAATCATCCTTCCACCAGCAAGAGAGTGCTGACAGCTTTTGTAACAGGTGGCACTTGCTCTATTACGTGCTACTAAAGAGTGAAATGGTATGGGCTGTCATCCTAGTCCCAAGTATCATACCCTAAATGTGAAAGGGCTTTCAGCATCTGACTCAAACTAGCAGTGTAATCTTCTATCTTATGTCATAAACCTGACTACAAAAACATTTTGGAGAATTTTTATAGATGATTTGTGGGTCTGTATGTCCAAGGTAAAATTCTAGTTCTGCTGAAATTAATGATAAAATTCATACCAACTGTAATAAAGCCAGGTTTTACTGAACTTTTATATAGCCAGGCATTTTTAAATGTCAGAAATAATGCATCCAGGAAACATTAGTGCCTTTACTCAGCTGGCAGTGGGAACTCCGCTCACAAAAGCTTTGGCTGTTCTTCCAGTTTAGCTGGTTTCTGGACATGCTTTGCTGCCTCCTACACATCACACAGTAGTGTTGAAACTGGCAGAGAACACGATCTTTCTTTCCCTCCTGAAAGCTTCACATGCTAGTCCTCCTGGTGAGCGCAGGGTAGCAGCTGGATCTCAAAAAACGCATTGCTGATGGTAGATTCAATCAGCGGCACTCAGGTTGTTTGCATGCTCAGAAGCAGGTTGCTGGAGCGTGGCTAGACTAGCGTTGGATCTGTTCCTAGATATGGGTTTGGGTTTGCTCTCCTGGGGTAATGAACTCTTACCCTGTCAGGCAAGAAATGCTGACGTTGCCAATAGTGTCTGTGGGTAAAATGGCATCTGAATTAGAACCATTAAACCCAGACATATCTTTTTAGGGTCAAGGAGGCAAGGAATTGCAATTCACACTTATGGGTGAGTGAGCACATAAATTATAGCTATTTAACTAATTCCTTACCTTACAAAGATTAATTGGACAAGGCTTTCCCAGAAACCAGAGACAATTTGAACATGTTTGTATATGGGAACACTTTCCCAGTCCTCAGTCAAAATGCTACCACAAGGTCATTTCTCATTAACTGAACTTTGTGAACTATTTCAAACAGCTTAATGGACCCAATGTATCCAATGCCTCTCTCTATAGCAAGGAAAGTACAATTCTGTACAATTCCCTCAGAGATGCAGCAGGATCTCAACAGCACAGACAACAGCTTTGAAGACTGGCAAAGGAACAGTTAAGGAGCACATGAATGAGCCCTGGTCTGACCTCTAGGAAGTGAAACTGGGTGTTCCCCATCCAGTCCAGCCCTGGGGACAGACTGTGAGACACTAAGCCAGCTCTCTGTGGTTGTATTTCCATAAAACATTTGTATTTTTCCAAACCTAGTGAATTTCCATGAAAATGAGACCTGCCCCAGATTACAGGAGTCAGGAGCTCGTGTTTTATTTCCACAAGAACAAAGCATGAGAAGTTATTTACTCTAGAAGGTGACGTGCAGTAACGGGTATGAACCAGCACTACTTAGCCCTGGGAAGAAAGTATGAGGTCGTAAGTTCTGCATTTAAAAAAAATAAAAAAATCTACAGGAATCAAAGACTTTATTTGTGAACAGAGGATGCTTGCCAGAACCAGAAATAGTTCTGTTGCCTGATGTTTTCTTTCCTCAGGCTCACAAACCCCAGAGGTGTCTTGGAGAGTGGGTGGAGCTGCAATGACCTGATAAAGTACTCTGGAATTTTATTAATGTGAAGGGTTGCAAATGCCTGCAGTTCTGATCATGTAAGCCTCTGCATTCAGCTGTCCTGGACTTTAATGAGGTGGTGAAGAACATTAGCTGTGTAATCCATAGGGCTATTCTTTTGGTCTATAACAGGGTTTCTCAAGGTTATCGTACATTCAGATTTTAGTCTTTGACTTAGTGGAAAGAAAAAATAAGCAAAACAAAATACTATGCATCAAAAAGGATCAGAAGGAAATTTGGAAATGAAAGGAGTGGTTTGCAAATGTGAAGCTCATGGAGTGCACAGGAAGGTTAGCCAGGGGAAATGAGGGACAGGGTGCTAGAGTTTCATACCCAGAAACTTCATTGCAGGTCTCAGGTTGACAGAAAGCACTGATTATCTTATTTCATCCCCAGTTAGGAAGAGATGAAAGCTGAAGTAAGTTTTTAAAACCTTTCTCTTTTCAAGAGCAAATCAGGTCAATCATACTTCTTAGAAAGAACAAATGCTTACTGTCTGGGGGATTCTTTATTAGGGTGTATAGCTCAGACCCTGTGAAAGGGGTGCCTGTGCATTGATGCCTCTTTTGGAGAAGCACTGTGTCAGTCCAGAAGCAGATCACTGTTACAAAGATACCACTTGCAGCCCAAACACAGCAGCAATTGCCTCCCAGGAAGCAAACTGAATTCTTCTGTGTGCTACCATTCAAATTTCTGAACATAAATAACAGCCAGCTTTCTGAGCATGGACTGCTAGGTTGTCCCATATCCTGAATTTCTATTTAGTGCTCCTTCAGCATGCTTAGAAGCAGGAAGAGAGAAATTCCATATGTGAATCCTTACTTGAACATCCTCTGTGGCTACGGTCAAGTTACACAACTTTTCCATCCCACTTTTCTTCCTCCCCCAAAACCCACCCCCATTGTTGGATCTGGTGTTCCTTTCCTGCTCCCAGAGGAGGACTTGCCATTCAAAAGGAAGTACGCTGTGAAATCAATCAGCAGACAAGCACTCATCCTCTGCATACAGTCCTTTCACTGGTCAGTTATCTGTTCTCAGTGGTTTTGGGTGGAGAGAGGTCCTAGCCTTAGCTCTGCCACTGCTTGCTAGAGAATCATCACCTCCCCGGACTTGTCTTTCCCTTTCTCCTAGTGGCAGTGGGAACAATTCAATCTCAATGCGTGACACTTCAGCAGATGTGCCAGGGACTCCTGCCCTGTAGCAAGACCAGTAGAAGCATCTGGTCAGACTTTCAAGATCAGGCAGAGGTATTTGTTGAATGCACCTGAGAAACTGTCTTTCTCAGGAGCTGGGGTGTCAGAGCTGGGGGAAATCTCAGCATGCCTGGTCAGGGCTGTTGAGCAGTCCCTCTCCCATAAGCGAAAAGGCCAGCTTGGCTGTGAAGATATTTGAATAACATTTTTCCCCTATGCCAGATTGCAAGCTGTATGTCATGCTGTCAAGGCTAGCAATCAGCCTGATTGTTGCACACTTGACAAACATGCTTATTTTTAGAACTGCTAGATATTACACATTGCACTAGATCTCTCTTTCATGTTAAAGACTTTAATCTTCTGCTAGAGTTTCTTATTGGACATCTGCCCAGAATATAAAGACTGATCTTTCTCTTTTTTCCCCCTCTTTGATAAAGTGTCAGAGCCTCACTGAAAGGTGTAGATGGCAGTAAAAGGATCTCAGTTAAAGTCATGCCTCTCCCACGTCTCATCCAAATTATATGTAGGGGTTATTGGCAGTATGTTGAAATAACTTTACCTTGGGATAATAGCCTTTTGCTTATCTCCCATCTATCTGTCACACTGTCTAACTTCTGTATTAACAGAGTCTACCTTTGGGCAGCTCACACAGTACAGTAGCTGTCATTCTGTCCTCACTCCTGGGTATTTAATGTAAACTGAACTAAAGTATGCTAAAGGTGTACCAGGAAAGACAGTCATTTTTCCATCTCTCTTCCCAGCAAAGTGAGAGGTAGCCAAAAGAGCGGCCCTGCAGCACTCCAGATGTGAAGTAGCACAGTACATATCATTACAGAAGAAACATTTTCTGCCTCAGGGGTCTATTAGTAATTTTGACAGCAGAGGCACTCTAATCCCACACAGAAGAGAGCAGGGCTAAAATAAACTGGGACCTAGTGACTTCCCAAAATTAAGCCCCAACTGAGATACTTTGGCCCTGACATCAGACCACAGGTTGCTGCAGACTATATTCCAGAGTGCAGACCTCAAGATTGCCTGATTGTGATGGCTGAGAATAAAGTGAGAGTTGAAAAGATGGGAAAGTTCACTAAAAAGGCTCATTTCTTTCATCTCAAATGTAAGGCTAGGTGACAAATGGCCCACAAGGACAATGTACTCCAAGAAACTGAAGCCAAAGGAGGTGTGTGAGAGCTTCCTTGACTAGCACGCTTCCCCTCACTGCAGGAGGTGCTACTCAAACACAACAGCAAGGGGAAGCAGAAAGGAGCCCACACAACAACAAAACCTGACTGGAGCACCAAGATTATCCATTTCTGAGAAGTAAAGATCCCAGGACCTCAACGTCCTCCTCCCTGGGCTCACCTCTCCTTTGCACTGTGCCATGAGCTCAATCTTTGCCTTTCCTGAAAGTTTAAAAAAAAGGTATCTAAAAAGAAGCAGTTCACATAAGAATAAGCCAAGATGCTTATCATTATCTTTCATAAATTACTTTTTCTGCGTGCTTCCCCCATTATTTATGCTCTCACTTTTTTCTAAATTTCTCTCACTTGCAGTTCTATCTTTTTCTCCATGCCCTTGTTCCATGGAGGTGGGAGGGTAGACTTTTGATCCCTCTTTACTGATTTTAATTTTAAAAGGGGAATATGTTCAAGTCTAAAAATCAAGACTAAAACTGTCAAAATGTCGCACAGCTTTTCCACAGCATAGAATATGTCTAGTTCTTCAAAGAGGAAATACGTGGAAATCTCCTTAAGGAAAAATCACTATACCTTCACAAGGTGTGTGATCTTTAGAGCTGTGAAGCTAAAACCTCCTAAGTCTTTGTGCATTTAATTAAAACTCACCACAACTTTATCTGTCCCTCCTAGCATGCTGTTCAGATGATCCAGCTGATGACATGTGCTGCTAAGAACATGTTCACGGCCAAGCTCCCCACAAAACAAGTATCAGTGCATTGCCTCAAGACCAAGTGTGAGAAAAGGTGGGAGAGCCACAAACAACAGAGAACTGGCCTGAGGCAGCTCAGCTTGTTAGCAGAGAGAGTGGAGCAGCCCTGAAACAGATGTAACCAACACCATTCATCTGTAATCACTGTACAGTTCTCATGTCAGGAGAGTCTGGGCAATATGAGGATCTCAACTGCTGTCAACGTCCATTCCATGAGAAAACAGAAGATATGGCAAACCTCCAAGCATAGTTTAGCTTGATGGTCCAGCAAGTTAGTGCTATACACAAGAGACACTTGCTTTCCAGCTACTGATCTCAGTTCCACTTTCCACTCCACCCTCCCTTTTTGACAGATGGGGATTAGTGTAGCTAACCAATACACTTAATCTCTGGAGAGCAGGAAACATTTTATGCCGCTGAACAGGAGGCTTTGTGAATGCTAGAGGTCAAATTCACAATGATATCTGAAAACCTAAATCCTATAGGGGTAGTTGACTTCCCTCTGGCCTTTGTGGGAATTTAGCCACTGGAGAGTTAGACCTTAAATACCTTTGGGAAACTGAGCCTAAATAGCTGACATTTAAACAGTTTATTGGGGAGTTATTTCTTGAGCTGTTTCCAAGTTTCAAGGATCCCTGCTTCAGTTATAAAGCTGAAAGGGGGGGAACAGATTATAACAGTATTTTCATAGTGAGCCAATAATCCTGCAAGTAGCAAGACAGCTACCTGTTGTAGAAAAAGTACCATCAAGCTTGTACTTTTAAGCAGAACATTGGCCTTTCCTTCCTAACTGCATAGCTGGGAAGCTCTTCAGTGAGTGATGTACCTGCAAACACAGACCCTGGGAGTCTAATACACCATTCATTCTGTTTAGCTGGAATGGTATTGGAGAAACTGTATTTTATATCAGACCTGTCAATACTTCCATAACACCATCATTTTTCCACGTTTATTAGTACAGTGCCTCTCTCATATATACAAACATTACTTAAAACGTTTGCTATGTCATCTCACCTGCAGGAAAAAAATGGGTTCTGAATTTCACTTTGAAATGAGGATGTCCAATATGTGTCAAGACATGTTGCCTCTTCTATTAATTCCTTCCCATAAGCATTTCAACAACCGTGGTTTAAATTAAAATTCAATAGTGAAGTGACTTAGAATAAGGTATTACCAGTACCTGCAAGGACAGTGTCCCTTTAAGGTCTTGCAGTCGGCCTCAATTAACATTCCAGTTTTATTGCGTGTACCTGGTCTGAAGAGAGTCGGTAGCCACTGGGTGTAGCATAAATTGTTGGCCTTCAGCAAAACGAACAGCTGAAATGCACACAGTACCTGACCATGCTTGTTAGGCTATTTGCTCCTTTAATCACCCACTGCACTCATGAATGCCTGCCATTCAATTATCTTCAAAAACTTCATCATGTCGCTAGACAATAAAACGTGACAAGACAGGTATTACTGTGTTGTGGTCATCTGATATCTAGAAATGTCTCATTATTCCCTTCGATGATTAGCTACAATTACTGCTTTAATCTAAGTACTTAAGGCCATATCCAAGTGTTTCAAATATTCATCATAGAATACCTTATGAACTGGAGAAGTGGTTTTGGAGGAAGAACCAGCTGTTCTCAGCTGGCTGTCCCCAGAGCAGCAGCAACCCCAAAGAGAGTGCTCCCCAAAATGCTGTGACCCCCAGTTTGGTCCTAAGACACAGCACTCACTAACCTAAGGGTAGGCAGCCTACATCTTGCCTTTGCTGATTGCAAGCAATATCAGACCTTTTAGGATCCATGTGCAAGACCCATCTTGAGTCATCTTTTTTGCCATAAATCACTCCAGGCAGAGCTGATGGGTTAGTTGGAGGCCAGAGATTTATCCAAAGCACTCAAAACTTCTCCCCACAGGAGGTGCCACAGAAGCCACCAGAAGACTGCACCTGTGTATACAGGCTGTGTTGGCCCCAAGGAAGTAATGTTACCCCTCCCAGGCAACACAGGCATGCCTGGCCCCAAAGTTACTGCAGTTTCTGTATTCCAGTTGAGAATTTGTAATTAGATTTAAGACTAGGCCATCTTGTTTGTTAAGCCGATGCAGACCTATCCCAACAAAGCCCCTTCAGCCAAGTTAGGACCAGGACAATTTTTTTGCTCCTGGCATCTGAAAACAGCAAGTTGCAACAGTTAGAACAAATCAAAGACTACACAATCCTGTCTTCAAGTCTGGGTAAATTAGGTAACCCCTTGAATTCAAACTCTTTGCTTCATTCAGGCCACACCATTTTTGGTGAGCGGTGGGCAATGGAGAGTTCCCTCCAAGAGCGAATGTCCTACAGGTGAGCAGAAGTGGAGGAGACAGGGCTGATGTTTACACAGTAGAAATGCTGATTGTGAAGGAGAAGGCAGGACAGGCCCAGTGTTTAATATTTCTCAGCAAATCTAAATTACTTCCAGGATCAAACTAAAGCTGTCTCTCTCCCTTCTGCCCTGCTCAACCTAAGTTAAACTCTGGTGAAGGAGAGAATTTATCTAATCTTTGAGTTCAAAGGCAAGACATGCATTTCACAGCAGTGCTGTGGGAGGTGCAAATAATACCTACATGAAGTAGTAAACAAGAACAGACAGCCTTTCACTGGGAGAAAGGCAGTTTTACAGGCACGTTGCCAATTGAAACCTCTCTCCCACTGTGGCTCAGAGTGGCCCCAGTATTTGCTCTGTCTTCGACATTGCATTCGACGTGACAAACCAATAACCACAGCTGGCACCACCACTGGCGAAGTCAGCGGTTACCTCAAGCAGATGACTGGTAGGAATGGCAAAATAGCTTTTGCGTTACCTACCAGCGGAGCCCTTGAAAGTCAAATAAGGGGATGTGGCAGATGTCCCACCCCAGCGGCACAAGAGTAACAAGCCTGGCTCTCCAGGACTCACCTCCATTCCAGCCCTTCCTTCGTCCTTTCCCAACCAGCAGCAAGACGAGTCCAGTTCTCCAACCTTATGGCTGCAAAATTCAATCTTGCCAACACTGCTGAGAAGCTTTGAGCTGGCCCTGCAGACAACACAGCTCATCGCATGAGAATGAGTTGGCCATTTTGTTTCTTGCAGTACAATGAAACTTATTTAAATAAAATCCCGATTAAGACAGGAAGCCATGGACTTCATTCACAGCAGGGAAAGCTGGAAACTGCTTGCTACATGCCGTTAGATTACCAATTTTTACTATTTTATTTTTAAAGGAGAGTGCTGTTTCTTTGAACTGGGAGCAACACGGCATGCACATCATTTTGGATAATGTGTATGCAAGGTCACTTTGTTCGTTTGATGTTATTGAGACCAAAGTAAGAAACATGAGGAATTTTTTCCTCTCCAGTCGAGGAATGTCTTGTGATCTGCGGAACTCAATGACCCTATGGCAGCAAGAGGTCTGTCCCAATGTGCAAATGGTAAAGCAAGGAGGCCACACCATAAGGATCAGTGGGAATCAAGCAGCTCTCACCAGTCATTTTCCTATGTCAGGGATGCATCAATGAGGTACAACAAACCTTGTAGCTCTCCCCTCTGTTTCTTGCATTTAACTCATGACTGCTGTAGGCCACAGTTAGTATTTGCAGATCATTGCCTTCTGTCTCATTTAGAGGACCTGTTATGCATACCAGCACAGCTGGCAGAAGTTCAATTAGACACACATTAGGATCGCCTGTAACAATGTATCAAAATTTTAATTTAATGCTAACTGTGAATACTTCGGCTTGTTTTGGCCGTATTTCCTTCTAAATCTTATTCAGCTAATCACTTATCAACTCTTCCATTTCCTAGCAATGATTAGTCTCATGTTAGGCCATGTAGCTTTGTTGTAGCTGAGCATTTCAGATCATTTCCATGTCCTATTGGGATAGGCATGTGAGCAATCCTGAAGCAAATACTCAAGTCTGCTTCATACAGATGGTTGTATCTGGGGTCAGGAAGGCAAGAACTTCCATGGAAAATGGCTATAAATAAAGCCTGGTCATGGTGAAGAAAATGTAGTTACTGGGATTCATATTTGTTAGTTCTTTCAGCTCTTTTCCTAGATCTTCTTGCAAGAAATGTTTTGTCTCCTATCAGCTAGCCTAGCTATGACTTTGGGACACTATATCAGCTTACACCACCTGAGAATGTGGTCCTTTTTGTACTGTCTGTATTCAGCTATGCCAGAAATTCACAGAAGACATGTCCAATATTTAACTGCTTTGTGTTTGTCTGCAGATCAGAGAAATGTGCCATATATATTAACCACCATGACTGTTATGTTTGTTTTCAGTACCCAGACACTGAGTTAATGGCATTGACTCTTAGGTATCTACATTTTAGATGAAGGTGCACTGCACAGGACAAATGAGTTTGCGACATTGTGAAAATGAGCACCAGCCGTTTTAGAATATCCCTTTGAAACTAATCCCTGGCTTTCTGTATCCTATAATAACAATTTTCAGTGAAACCAACTTCCTTCAGCAATGCCCTGTTTTAAGGGATCCAGCTACGTTAGCAACATTCCCTTCTGCAGAGTAACAAGGGGGCAGTGACAGCCCACTGTCGCTCTTCTGCTGCAATTCCACTTAAGGCTATGATGGAACAGTCAGCCCTGGCAGCTGCCGCCAGGATAAGCTTTCATGTTTTAATCATGTTAGATCATTCAGCAGTTATACCCGGGGTGGCCTGAACAGCACTGGTAACATGCAAGAGAAATCTGAGGCAGGTAAATGAAGAAGTGCTGTACTGAAAGTGTTCCTGCTTATCAGGGATCTTTTTGGTGGATTTTGGGGAGTATCTGTACATCCCTTCTCTGGTACATGGCATTGTTAGCTGCTCACACCCCCTAGCCCTTACCTCCAAGCAATCTTACATAATTGCTAGTGTAAAATGACTTTTTCTCCACACCACAAGTGCCCAGGTAGCAGGTAGCTATGTGTCCATCACTACCTAGGAAAACCTCTCTTCCTCACCAAAATGTCCCTCTTGTGTGAGATAAGCAGAGCAATGGAGAATGAGAATGAAAAATTGATCTAGGAAAGCAGAAAGCCTGAGGTAAAGAAGACAGAGGAACTTGCCAATGCATTAGCCTACTAGCCCTGAGGCCAATAGGACATTGCAAAGACTCCAGGTCCTACTAGACACCCAGGTGCTGGTCACCACTTAACGAGAGGTGTTGTTTTCAGCTGACTGCACTGTGGCTTCTTTGCTGTAAGAATCAGTGTAGTAGCAGCAGTGGATATGAGTGGATTAGTTCAAGTTCAGTCATTTAGTTTCTGTGGCCAGGTGTTTGGCCATGATGAAGCCTGTGCTTGCTGCACCTGGACTTTCCGTGTGGTCTTCTGAGACTCCTGGACAGCCCTGAGAGTGCTTAGTTTCCAAAGCAGACCTGAATCCATTCATTCAAATAAATATGGGTAAGACTGAATTCTTTATTATAGCAGTCCTTCAGGGGGACGCTTAATCTCTAAGTGACTCCCAGCTATGGACTCTGCTTATATGATGCTACCAAGACTTGTATTACAATAATAAGCCATTGGAGAGATTATTCATTATATATAATTAAGATGTTGTTTAACCATGACACACAGAATGAGCATTAGAGCAAAGACACTTTGCTAAATCTGTAGCGGTATTCCAAGCCATCAAGATATCAGTTTGATTGACAGATCAGATAATCTCTTTAGTAATCCTCTGAATTCTAAACACAAAAACTCGTAACTCATCATCAGATAACAATATGCTGTAGTTATACTCTACAGTAATGGAGAACAGGGTTTCAGTTGGCTGGGTTTATCCTCTTGCTGTTTGCATAATGTTCTTAGAGCATCTCTGTTTCAAAACAAAGTATATATTTAACTTTAATAACATCAGGCATATTCGTTGATATCAATGACATATTCTTGCAGAGGTTCTGGTCTTTTTTTTTTTTTACACAGCACTAATGATGTAATAAAATTAATTAGTGTAAGTTATAGTGTCTGAAGTGTATATCTTCAAGCTGTTAAATGTGTCAATGGAGATCCATTATGACAACAACAGGCATATTATTCTCAATAGGGATTGCTCTATTTGCCAGTATGAGACGTGTGCTTGTTATTAAGACAAAACCAGTGAGAAGAGCCCAGATTTGGACGCAGCTGAAATAAGAGCCTTGCTTTACACAGCGTGATAAGCCCTGATTTTGTAAACACTCTTACTTTGCTTTCATTACATATTCCTGCTGGTATTATTTCATGGCATCAGCTATTTTACAGGCTTTTATTTGTCATCATACAAAATCAGGCCAACAGAACATGCTTAGCAGTTCACAATTTAAAAAACGAAAACAACTTGGTGATTTATGAAGATTAAGCACTTGAATTTCAAATATTATCTGTGTACCCATATCAATATCTGCCCAGGTCTAGATGGCCCATTAGATGAAACATGTTAAAGCTCACTGAATTTCTACAACAAATAGCACACAAGCAAGTGTTGTGGCTAGCAGCACATCTTTGCACTTGGACACCCTGTAGTCCAGGTAAGCAAACATCTACTCACTACTGGATTGGAAGGGGGGTGATTACCACTGTATAGTCCAAATCCATCTGTGTCTATGGATTCATATTGACAATTTAGATATATTCCCACCATCTCTTCATTCAACCATCTCTTTAACTTGTTAGAAGATTTAAACTGATTTTAAGTTCATTATCAACATATTTTAAAATAAATGTGAAATGCAACAGTAGGATATTTGCTGCAAACTTACTGTTTAAACGTTACAAACACCAGTAACAAATGCACTGCTCAGAACATTTTGAGTGCATAAGCCAGTTATTAAAAGTCAGTGTTTGAACTGGTTTTCAAGAAAGACCAGTAGTTGCATGAGGTGGGCAGGTCCTCACTGTGCTGAGATGGATACATCTGAAGGCATTTCCAAATCCCACATAGCAGCCTGGCCCCAGTGTGGTATTCCAGCCAAATGGAATAGACAGCTCTTCTCCACTTCCCAAGCTGGCACACTAGAGTTTTCCTTTGTTTGTATTTCTCAAAGGAGTATTTTTCCTATGCACACTTAGAAATTGTTTCTCAACACTCTGTTTTCCAAACTTGAGATTTTACCCAGGAGTCTTCTGTGCATGGCAGTCCTTGAATTTTGCGGGACTCCAGCTGGGCCTTTACAGAAGAACATTCAGACATCAAAATTAGATATCGTTTTCTCTGGAGTGTTTTTGTTTCTTTGCTTGCTTCCTTCCTTACTTGTTTCTAAGTTGCAGACTGTAAGAAGGTTCATTGTCTCACATTTCTGTGACTCCAGTTGAATCGAAGAATTTCCCTCAAAACTTCAGCAGAAAAAAAAAAGTCTTTTATGAGCTGAGATTAAGCATCAAAGCTTTCAGTCCTAGAGAAGCTTGGGAGGAATTTACAAGTATTTGAAATGGAATTAAAAAAAAAAAAAAATTCTAAGAGTGACTTCCCTGACACCCGGGGAAATGCAACTCATGCCTCTCTTCCTGCCATGGTCTCCAGTTAAATCAAACTTCAACTTTTTCAGAGCAACATGAGTAGGGCTCAAGGCTGGATCTTCTACTCACTTTTTGCTGTCTTCCCACTAGTTCTTTCTTTCAGGTTCACCTTAACACAAGAGAAGGAAAGCAAGCAGATAAAAGGGAAGATCTTTCCTTCCTCTCCTAAATGCAAGTGAATGACCATGCTGAACCTCCAACCTAGAAACTCCCACCTCATCTGCTCTCTGATGGACAACTCCTAGTCCAAGAGGAATTTTCAAGAAACTTGAGGAGTTCGCAACACCTCGTGCACATGGTTTCTGTCTGAAGTTTTTTCACTTGCAGTCGTGCTGGCCTAGAGCTGGGCTCAGCTGCCACCTGAGGACTCGGCTGATGCTGAAGAAGCAGGATGACTGTTCATAGCTTTGGTCTGATCCTAGAAATCTAGAGTAATGCCTACACTTAGCTTTATACATCTGGGACAGAATCACAAGTGCATGCAATGTCAGAGCCTAAGCAAGTCAGTAATATTGGGTAGCACACCAAAAACTGTTTCCCACTGCTGTCAGGGATTGAAATATTAGTGGTCTATGCCTCAAGAGAGCCATGAAAACTCAAAACATTGTCTGAACATCTCCTTGTTTGATTAAGATTTCAAGATTAAAGCTGGATAAGAGAGAGAATCCTTTTCACAAAAGCTTCACTTTCTCAGAAACAAAGAGATTATTCTGCCCAGTATATAATGAAATTGAAATTCCTGACATAATGTAAAGAGCCAGGGCAACCCACCCTGCAGGAGCACAGGCAGCTACACTGTGAGAGTGGGCAGCTTCTGTAGACAAGGTAAGGAGTCATCCAAATCTGGCCAGTTCTTCAATCACAGATCCTGCTAATGACCCCTATGCCACAGATCAGGAATACTACCTAGATGCCAGTGTCTGGTTTTGTTATCTGTACGTGAAAAACAATAGCAATTACTACTGTGGTCTTGATCAGCATCCCATTTGTTGAAGGTGCTGAAAAAAGAAGAGCCTTTGTTTTATAGGTTTGAAATCAGAATTACAACTAAGCTATCCAAACTTGCAATCCGAAGTCTGGGACTTAATACATCTAAACTACAGCCCACATTACTTTCCATACATTAATAATTCCCAGAGTTCAAAATATGTTCATCTGGTTAATATGAATCCATTAATGTGCTATATGAGCATGTATTTACTGAAGATCACATCTGTGGCTTGGCATATTTATAGTTATATGCACAGTTTACCAGGCAGTTACAGAAGATATCTATTTGGCTGTGACCCACTTAAGGATTCCAGCCATGTAATTTACTTTTTTTGTAAATTAATCATTGCTACTGTATGGAACAAGATATTAAAAACACCTCAATTATGTACATTTTCAATGAGAATGAACCTTTTTCTAAGAACAGCATTGCACCTGAAGTAATTAAATAGCTGTAAAGCTTATAATCACAACAGAAATTGAATTCTCAGTTAACATTTCCAAAGTTCTATTGATGAAGATTCCTACTGATTACAATTCCTATTGATTGAAAGTGATTCTAATCAGTTCTGTTGTTTTTTTTAGAGGATTGACCACAAAATAAATACTCTATTCCCATATGAGAATATTTGCATTACTAGGACCCATACAGGGCTGAAGCTTAAAATTCAGTGTTGGTTTACTTTGCCTAGCTGTCTCCCCTGAAGAGAGAAAAACAACTCTTGTTTGAAGACACTCAGCATATCCATCTCCTACGGATAAGACATCAGAAAATTTTTAAATTCCATTTCTGAGAGTTCCATAGAGCTCAGCCAGTTCAAACATCTACTTGCTTGAGTTCTTAAGCACTGAGCAAGCATGGAAATCAACTATTTTAAAAAAAGAAAAAGCTAAGGTCTTATCAAATGTAAAAAACTCAAATGCTTAATTTCACTACACAATAAGCTAGCCTTCTGAAAGACTGTTAATTTGTTCATATTATGCTCCTGTAGTATTTTCCATTTCTCTTTTTTTCTGAGATATATAAACCTCATACTTACGGCAAAATTAATCAGTGGTGTGGAAGAAGTAACACAAGCCATTCAGAATACTTCAGCTTTCACAGGGCTTTTGGTTTAAGATTTCTCAAACATCACATCAGTGACAGCCTCAGCCAGATCAGCTGTTACCATCCATGATTCCACGCCATTGTAGTTATTTGTATTTTACCACAGATTTTAGTGAAGCTGAAGGAGAATTTCAGTGGGAAGAGCAAGAGCTAGTGGCTCTGAAGGTGTCATTGTGGCATTGCACAAACCAAACAGCTGCCTGTATGGGGACTGAGACAACCCAGTGACTGGCTCCTTTTCAGAGGCATGAATTTCACCCCAGGAGTGGAAGTTCTGTCACCAGCCTGCTTATTCAGGGTTGCATGACAAGTCTCCATCCAAACAAAAATTCAGTTCCAAGTCAGTCAGGTCTGGCCTGTGAAGTGTAACACCATAATATGTGTTAACATATACGAGTCAATATTGTCCTAAATCACCACACCTCCCTAAATTTTCACAGGATCCATAAGAGCATAAAGTCAAAAATTCCATCACAGCAGGGAGTACTCACTTCCACTCTCACGCAGAGTATGGACAGGCTTATAAAAAATGTCTGTAACTGAAACCCTGAGCACCTGAACTTCAACAAAGGGCAATTTTGAAAATGTCGTAAGTTCATCTTTAAATCTCATATCGTGCATGCTTCCTTTGCACAGTAAAATATCTTTGTTTAGGCATTATAGTGCACAGGTCTTCCTAGAATGATCTTGGTCAAGATGAGCTGATGTTCTGTCTTTTAACCTTTCAGCACTTTGACTTTTTATGTTGCTATTTACTGTCAACTCCAGAACTGTGCAATATTGTGACTTCATCTTACTGTCTAACATCAGGTGGAGGATGTGCTTTGCTCCCCTGGTATTGTGATGTTATAGCTGAGGACAAAAGTTATAACATCTGCAAGTGCTTTGATAAAACAGATTGCTAAAGACTTTTTTTAATTTAAAAAAAATCAAGTGAATTAAAACCATTTGGATAGTGTGACAGATAAATTATTAGAGAAGCCGCACCATACAAAAAAGATTCAGGACCCAGAGTCTGGCAATTTCTTTAAAATTTCACAGAAGTCAAGATGACAAACAGATGGCACAGTCAGAAAAATCTAGAAGGCAAAATATAGTCCCCATGTCACTTTAATGATGCCTCTGCTTATCACAGTCAGTATTTTAGATCAACTTATAAAGTATTTTTCTAAATCATAAAATTCTCTTGAGCTCTATTTTCTAAAGACAAACTGGTCTGTAAAGATGCATCAGTCAACCAGAAGATTAATTCCTGTTGTACCAAGTTGTTGTTTTTGGCACAGAAGTCAATATTTATAAGACAGAAAGCAGCTGTAGTACGCAAGTTAGCATAGTGCATAAATCTTTGCAGCAGGTTGTAGCAAGATGATTATACTATCCACAGGTAACACAATGGAAGCATTGCCACAACAGAGGCTTCCTAATGGTGGTCATCCATTTACCAGTGTGAGCCACACTAATGAGGTCACACTGATTCACTTTGTGTCATTTCCCCTTTGGAAGCAATCAGCCCAAATATAAACCAGTAATACATTAGAAAAGGTCACCCAGCGCAGTAGCTCTGTAAAGGGTGAGCTGTTTGTATAGGACTCAGAGCCAGATCCAAGCCTGCCTGGAGCAATAGGACATGCGGCTGCTGACAACAGGGCCTGGGAAGCAGATTAACCCCCCATCCCCTCAAAAGCTGTCTGAGGTAAAGCGCTGCTCTCAGCTTTGCCCGTGCTGTGGTACTTCATCCCTCTGCCTCTCTCATCACCCCACCACATCAGCCGTGGGGGCGTCGAGGAAGGTGGGGGGTTAAGTCTCAATTTTCCTTCCGCTGATTGAAGCTTTTGCCTCCCACTCAGCAATGCCAGACCCTGCATCAGCTTTGCGACAGCAGAGGGATCAGGGCATGGCACTGCCAGCAGCTGTCACAGATGTGACCCTTTCTCCCTCACAGGGAGACAAGAGGCTTGTCCTCTGACAGACTTGCTGCCCCCTTCCCCATCTCTCCACCCCTTTTGTCCACCACACCAGCAGCTTAACCGCTGGAGGCTGGGGGAAGTGTTACTGACCACTCTGTTTGGGGGGCTGGTTTTTTTTTCAGGAGACAAGACATGATGTGAAGCCCATTGAAGCCAACAGGACCATTCCCTTGCTTACAAAGGATTTCTGACCAGTGCCAGAGCTCCTGGTACAATCAAAAGGCTTGGCAAGGACCATACAGCACTGCAGTCTCCCTCAGTGCTGAGCAAGAAGACATCCATCCTCCCTTTCCTCCACATCAGAGACCTTGCGTGGCCAGTGGCAGGGTCAGGGCACAGATGCTGGTGACTGACCAGCCAAGTGGCTCGGGCAAATGCCTCCCTTCCCCAGCCTCAGCTTCCACTTCTTCAGCCCAGCAATCATTTCCTTCCATGGCACACAATAAACTCTGCGGGCGGAAAGGCTAGACCTGATCTAATTTTTTATGCACGAGGTTATACAGATTACCCATATCTCCATCAGCCTTTTTCCCTGTACTGAAATTGGGGACATCAGATCCCTTGCCACAGTGTTACCCCTAAGACTAGTTGTGAAGGAAGTTCAGCCTGGAAAGGTACTCCCCTCTTTCTCTCCCTTCTTGAGAATCCTGTCACACCAAATTTTGGTCTCCTGGTGCTGCTCACATGGGTGCAGTTTCAAGCCCATGGCTTTCTCTCTAAACACTGCTGCACTCGTTCTGATCTTTTCAGGCTCACTTGACAAAATGATATGTGTTTTTAGGTGAAGATGTTAAAAATGTAATGTTGAATAGATGCAGATTGAGCCCACATGGGAAGCAGGAAATACAATAGAAGTGTGCAACTCCATTATATGAATTTCTCAGTCTACATTCTGCATGCTATATAAATTTCACTAGTATGATCATCTGTTTCATTCCTAGAAGAGAAAAAGCTAGCAAATACGAATTTCTTGAAATAGGTGGCAGAAAAAATTGGCTTGAAATAAACAAAATAGTTGAAATTACATTTTCTTGGCAAGATTTGCTTGTGTTGTTCATCAAATAAATGTACATTATGTCTTGCGCTGTTACTCAGCTGTGATCCTATAATGTGTTCTCTGCATCCTGTCAGACATATGATCCTTTGTCCCATAATAGACCGAACTATCTCACAACCAGCTGAGCTCAGGGTCATCCCAGGGTCAGGCTGGTTAAAGATGGCTGTCAGTTCACTGCCTGACTCACAGACGCACTTTAAATCACCTTTATCTTACTTGTGCTGATGCTTTCCAGACATCACTGTAGCAGGAGCTATAGTGTCTATATACAATGTAGGGAAATGTCTTGTAGCATCCCTGAAAATTTCTCCATGGATATGCAATGTGCAATGTACCCCTCATAAAGAAAGTGCAGCTTGATGTATAATGTGAAATTAGAACAATTTCAAATACGTTTATGCAAGGTAGCTAAGCAGTCTGGTACCCATCCATCTTGCAAATGAAAACAAAAATTCAGAGGGTGAAATATAATCTTTCAGATCAGAAATATAATTATAATAAAATTTCCAGCAAAAAAGTCTTTGTATAAGAAGGATAGATAATCTGGGAAATGCATCACCTGATGTTTTTATTGTGATAAATACCTCCCTTCAGCTCCTGGTGCTATACAACTTCTTAATGTTTGTCACTAGTCTCCAAGGTATAGAAGAAAGACAGGCCTTAATTGTGAATTTACACATGCTTTATTGCCAGTGCAATGGCATGAACACATTTAACAGGATTGTCATTCCAGTTAATTATGCTGATTCTGACATGTACCTATCACGTCTAAAATTGATAGTGCCTTTCGACTAGTTAGTAGCATCACAATATGTTGTGTCATTCTCTCTAAGGTTAAGCATGTTAGGGGCCAGAGAATGGCAGGAGAAAAGAGTCCCTGCATACTAAGTAAGCACCGCTAGCTTGGCAGCCAAACCTCTTTTTAAGAGAACTGGAGATAGCTCAAACCCAGCACATGTTCTGCATTTCTATGTGTGTTCCAGCTCCAGCCCACCTGCCCCAGGCAAAGACAACAATCTTCATTATGCCTAATAGTAAACAACACCATCCCAGCCCCTTGGAAACTCTTGGCCTTGTTCACGACATGTAATACCAGGCACCCAAGCAGATGGTAACACTTATTTAAGATATTAAAGCAGAAGAAAAGATGTCAGAAAAGAAGGCCACTATTAGGAAACACTTTGTGGCAAGGGAAAAAAACAATTTCCATGTTTTCCCTGCAGCAGGAGTCTGAGTCTGTGAATTTCAGACTGAAGAAAACAGTGGAAGACTTGAAATCAACAGCAAACCACAAACTAATATCAAATGAGAGTGAAACACCATCCTTAGCCACAGAAGAGTTATTGCTGCTCAGATCAAAGCCTCCATTTAAAACTCCACGCTGAAAAGGCAGGTAGAAATCCGGGGAAACCATACATCCTCCTTTCCTTCCCACACACTCCAGTATAAGACTTCCAGGTATTCCATAAGTGAAATGGGGGTACATATATCTTACAGTCACACCTGGCTGACAAGGATAATATTTTCAGATCGCCTGAATTAGAGGGAGGGAAGGCAGGAAGGCAGGGAGGGAGGGAGAGAGGGAGGGAGGGAAGGCAGGCAGGAAGGCACGGAGTGAAGAAGGAGGGAAGGGAAGAAGGAGGGAAGGAAGGAAGGAAGGAAGGGAAGGGAAGGGAAGGGAAGGGAAGGGAAGGGAAGGGAAGGGAAGGGAAGGGAAGGGAAGGGAAGGGAAGGGAAGGGAAGGGAAGGGAAGGGAAGGGAAGGGAAGGGAAGGGAAGGGAAGGGAAGGGAAGGGAAAGAGGAAGGAGGGAAGGAAGGAGGGAAGGAGGGAAGGAAGGAGGGAAGGAGGGAAGGAGGGAAGGAGGGAAGGAGGGAAGGAAGGAAGGAAGGAAGGAAGGAAGGAAGGAAGGAAGGAAGGAAGGAAGGAAGGAAGGAAGGAAGGAAGGAAGGAAGGAAGGAAGGAAGGAAGGAAGGAAGGAAGGAAGGAAGGAAGGAAGGAAGGAAGGAAGGAAGGAAGGAAGGAAGGAAGGAAGGAAGGAAGGAAGGAAGGAAGGAAGGAAGGAAGGAAGGAAGGAAGGAAGGAAGGAAGGAAGGAAGGAAGGAAGGAAGGAAGGAAGGAAGGAAGGAAGGAAGGAAGGAAGACATTTGCTTTTATAAAGAATGGATAAAAATTCTTCAAGTCACTCATTTTCTTTTAAAGAAAAGTAAGCTTTTATGGTACACCGAAAAGCACAAAAAATGTCAGTGATGGGATCAAAGCTAGAGTCAACCGTGCAGAAACCTGGAAGACCTAGAAGCCTGGAATTTCACATTATGCCTGAGAAAGGAGAAGATACCTCCAAAGGCACAGAAAAACATGCTGACACCTGGACTTTTCTCTGTGCTCTACCCCTGCTCCTGCCCAGCGTGGGGCAGCTGCCCCACTGTCCTATAGCAAATATCCTTGGGGGCAGTGACAACAACGGCCAACAGAACCCCTACACTGTTGTCCCTATTCTTTCCTCACATCAGCCTTGTCCTTTTGAACATCCTCATCCTAAACTGGATCAAAAGTAACAGAGGGGCTGCACCAAGGGCTGGAGAATGTACACTCATGAGATCTTCAAAATTGGAAAGGCTTGGAGCACCAGTGAACAGATCCTGAAGAGCTTGTCTCAGAGGTGTGGATAAGCATCTGGGAAACATCTAGATTAAGCTTTATTTTTTTAATTATTTTAAATAGGAGAGAAAGCTGTATGCAAGGAGGAATTCCCTCATTCTCATAATAATAACTTTTCCAGCTCTTCACCTTTCAGTGAAGAGTGACCATTTTGCTGATCAAGGAAAAGCAATATTTTCTGTAGTGGTGTTCTGGCTAAGCACACATACTCCTATTCACAATTAAAGGGATATTCACACGTGACAGCTCAAGGAATGTCCTTCAGATCTAGCTGACAGGATCTCTGGACCAAAGTGTGGTGCCTGCCTTTGGACAAACTCTCATCAAGCAGATATGTCCCAAGACAAGGCTGCTGACAGACTTAATTCCTTTCTCCTTATTTGAGTTCAGATAATGTTTACCCCACAGTTAGTGACTTTTGAGACTACAGTTCTTTTTCTAAGGAACTCCCCATTGAAACTGCTAGGGTGTTTTACATAGCACAAATATAGCAGGAGTTAACCTTCTGTGATGAAAGAGAATTTTCTATTTGATGCCTGCTGGCCTTTTTTCACTTTAAATGTTTTACTACAACTTAAAAAAAAAAAAAAAAAGTCCTACCCTCTGAGATGTGAATGAAAAATATTAGATTATTTAATGTCTACTGAAATTGAGATTGCTTTTTTTTAAAATGCTGATATGTATCCCTTGCCCTGGAGATCATTTAGAGACAAACCTGATTTCAAGGCTTAGGCTGGACTCCATCACCTTTGGTGGTGCTGCTCCGAACTGATATGGAATTGCACTAAACAAAAGGCCAGCTTTAAGGGTTAAAAACATGGAAAAAAAGGTGCTTCATAGTCATAAATCCTAAAGGACACACCCATGATCACTCTGTTCATTCAGCATGGACACTTTGGACATTTTAGCATGCAAGGCAGCTCTCAAAGATGCTTCACCGAGGAGAATGGCTATTTGAATTTCCTGTATGAAGTGACAGTGTCTTTCTCCCTCTGAGTGCAGGCACCAGGGTACAGGGGACACTGTGCAGCTGTGCAGCAACTGCCGTCCCACGTGGCTGAACACACACGCTGCCCTCGAGGAAGGGGCCGGGTTCCTTTCGTCTCCTCTAGGCCAACACACACCTGAATGCAGTTAATATTGCTCAGCTCTTGCATTCATCTCTTGTCTGGGTTTTTTTCAGTCTCTAAAGGAAAGGAATTTTATGAAATAAAGATCTAAGGATTGAAAACGTGAGTGCAAAGGAGGGGAGAATGTGACAAACCTGGCAGCCCATGTGAAAGGTTGTTTTGCTTCTAGACCAAAGGGGAGGAGGCCTGATCCTGCTCCCGTGCTAGATAAGCAGATATCCTGCAGGCAAGCAGGGCTGGCAACAGGCTGAAATCACGGTGAGAGTTGAAAAGCTTGTTTTTCTGTATGCACAACAAACCAGAAATGTTGACAGAAAAGCAAAAGAACATCTGCTCTTGCTGATCTATGAACGTTTTCCCTAGCTCCATTAACCTCCCTTCTCTCTCTCTATTTTTCCTAAACTGAAAATTACCATTTTAAATGTTCAAGGCCTTCTTTTCTCTATTAATCAAATTAAATCTCCTTAGCCACAGTTAAAATACTCTGCGAGGTGCTTCGACCAAAGATCATTTGCCTTGTAATTAGAACTCATTTTTAATACAACAGGGGGGAAATAGAGAACCACAGCTTTAAAATCAATATAACTATAAATTACATGGAAAAGGAAACGGTAGCATCCTAGCTTGAAACAACAGATTTATTATCAAAGTGGGCAGTATTGTATCGACAGACTACATAAGTTTTACAAAGAAAGAGAGAAGGAGACTCACAGAGAGAAATCAATGTTAACATGGGCTCACTGTTGCTTTAAATGCTGCATTTGTGGTAACTAATTTTCACTTATTATTTTAAATTGTAAAATGTCACATTGAAAAATGGTTAGTGGTTAAAAAAATCCTGTCTGCAGTATTTTCTAAGGCAAAATACCACTGATTCTAATGAAAAAGGTCTGCAGAAGAGGGTCCCATTATGTGTCCTGTATTTAATCCTGGTTGAGGCAGGTTACTAAAGGGCATCCTCCATTCCTGTAATTTGAACAGGATCATAGTTAAGTTTGCAGCTAAGATTTGTATTTAAACCTCAATGATTTGCCTTTGTTTTGATTCACACCTACTAGATAGGGTGAGCCAAATTGTTCTTTTTGACAGCAGCAAATATTTTACATGTATCATCTTCCCTTTTCCACAAGCAGGATTCCCGTGTGGTAGCCCACACGTAAAATACGAAAAACCCTTGAATGTCTGACCAGAAGATTTCTTGTTAGGTTTCCTCTGTTTGCAGTGCACAGCCTGATCTGCTGTTTTCTCAGTGGAAAGCAGAGGGGATATTTTTGCACATTGATGAACATGGAGTTTGCAGCTGGGACCTGATCCAAAGCCCAGGTTAATGGGTGTGTCATCTTCTGTTTCAGCTCCAGTGACAGTGGGAGTCAACCTGTATGGTTGACTGGTCTCAAAACACATCACCATGTTCAAAAAGGGGATTACATGGAGATTATCTGGATTTCTAGACTCTCTCGCCTGATTTGCAGTCAAACCATTTTGTTAGAGGAGCCTCAGGAGAATTTTCAGTGTTTTTTATCTATGTTCCTTATGTGTTTTACTGTACCACTCAAACTCTAGGGTGGGAAAGGTGTGATCTGAAGAGATAAGTTATCTTTACTGGTGGATTACAGCGTTCAATGAGCCTAATCGTCTCATTTGCAGACCTGTGGGTCTCAGGTGAGCTGAATCTCCCTGGGAAATGAGCCACAGTACGTCCCTCTCAAAGCAGACATAAGTGTGGGGTCAGGTACAAGCCTCTGCTAACATTCAAATCTTTCCATTTGTGACCTGACTTGAAAAAAAGCTCAGGTAATGTCTCTTTAAATTAATCTAAGTTCTGGGGGAACACACATGTTCTTATGCATAAAGGCAGTACATGCTTCCTGTGCAGTGTGAGTTGAGGTGTGTCACTGATAGGTCTTCTCAGACCCTATTGCAAAACACAGACCCTCTCAGACCCTATTGCAAAACTGCCTTTGCCTCTCACTCTATTTTCGTTATCTTGCCTCCTAGCACTGCCAAAAATACAAACAATAAAATATACAAGGGGGGATAGAATAAACTGCAAAGCTGCACTGGGTCCTGCCTGTCTGTAATCCCTACTTCCATGTCTAAAGATATCATTCATGCTAATACTGTTTGCTGGAAGGACTGTTTCTCCAAGATAACATTTTTGCACAGTGAAATATGCGTGGCTCTTCGATGGCTCAGCTTGAGTGGGATCACCTTTCAGTTTCTAGACAGTGTTATTTTTTTTCACTTTTTTTTTCCCAGCACAGCACAAGGAGCACAACACTACCCCAACCAATGCATTTCGTTTTATGATCCATCTGTCCCCAAAACTATGCATGGATATTAAATCCACTGACTCTACAGAGAAGTGCTGCAGAGATTTTATTTCTTGTAAAACAGGCTGGTATGGTTGAAGTCTCCACCTTTACTGGGTGCTAGCAGGAATATTTTACAACTGTGCTAAACGGAGTTTTGGATGACATCTCTGCTGCAACTGTCGGTTTGCACAGAAATTAGTTGAGCTAGTTGAGCTGTGGCAAAAGTAAAAAAAAAAAAAAAAAGCTCTGTTTTGCTGGTACAGAAGAGTTTCAATCAAAACTGTGTAGAAATCCTCACCCGTGACCCTTCCATAACTTGCACCTTCTTATGAAGGCAGCGAGAAGCCTGGACAAGTGGTTATTCTCAGAGACTCCTCTGATGTGCTCTCCCTGATTTGTCCCCGGATGGAGTCTGTGATTTACACAGATGAGCTTTGCACCTGAATGCTCACTGGTGTGCACTGGAGGAGAGATTCTCACTTCCCCCCGGCCCCCGTTTCGACCGTCAGCCTCATCCTCACCCCCATCTCTTTTCGATACTTAACGAACTTGGTCTCCTGTGTTTTCTCTGCTCTTTATTTCATGTCACCGGGGCTGAGTGACTGCTGAAGATGAGAGGGGATGAGGAGTGTGAAGAGGGAAGCTTCTGCCTTTGGTCTGAGCCTGACGGGGAATGATGAAAACCACATGGGCTATGAAAAAGTCCAGTCCAACCTTCTGTTTACCGAGCTCCCTAGAAACGTCAACATCTGTCACCAAGTTACCCCTAAAAGGGGCACCCCCTTGCTACAGGACGCCGATGGCAGCTCCTATCCCTCTTCCCCCAGCACGAACTGGAGCAGAGGGGTGTTGACAGAGGGAAAGGGAGGTTATCCAGGATTCGGTGATGGCTGTATTAATTGACAAAGGAGATCCGAAGCGATACCCCTGGCTCGGCGCTGCGATGCCACCTCAGGCGCGGCCAGCCAGCCCGCAGGGCAGGGGGGCCGCCGGGGCACCCCCCACCTGAGCTCGGTGTGAGCTCGGTGTTTGCCCTCACTGCAGCCGGGGGCCCTAAGGAGGGACGCACTGGACTGGGTGCGGAGGAACGAGGCCGCGGGGCACGGCGACCCCGCCGCCCCACCGGGCGAGGCGCGGAGAGGCACGGAGCGGCCCGGCGGCCGCAGCCTCGCGTCGTCGTTATTGCAATGCACACAACGAATTTTCCTCGTATTAGTCATTTCCCGAAAATCAAACCCGAAGACAGCTGCGAATGCAATCGATCCCTACAAAATGCGTTAGCGAAGTGTTCAATCAAAGTAGATATTTCCTTGGATTTATTTCTTTTTTATTTTTTAATAATCGATAGCATATTTCGCGCTCTTTTTTTTTTTTTTCAGGCGGCGAGTGGCCCGCTGAGTTACAGCCCTGCGTGCGTTAGAATTAGAAAATGTATAAATACTTATGCGCAAAGCCAAGCGTCTCGGATGCAAAGAGCAAGAGCTGCGCAGAGCAGGGGAGACAGGCAGGCACTGGGACAGGGCGAGCGGCTCCCCCGGCTCCCGACCGCTCGGACATTTCCTACACGTGCTGCTCCCTGAGCCCCTGCATTTTCCTAATCCCTTCGCTTACCGCTGGCTACACCACATTTTAGAGCGATGTGAACGTAGGCAAGAGTTTGTGGCTGAGATTGGCTTCGCGTCATCTCGCTGTCCCCCATTTGGGCTTGTATTTAGGTTGGGGTTTTTGGGGTTGGTTTGTTTGTTTTTTTTTTTTTTTTTGTTAGTTTTACTTTCCTGAACGGATATAATTTTGCAGCACCTTGAGGTTTTTATTTATAAACTGAGCATCCGAAAAAGTAGCGAACTGTCCATTGGTTTCCTAGTAATGGAAGTTGATCATTATTCGGCCACATTTTTGTAAGAATCAGTAGTCCAGTTTTGACTTTACGAGATATACATTTTAAAGGAAAGTAAATCGGAAAGCCAAAAAAGTTGTAAAAGTCATGGCTGAAACATTCTCCGTGTGGAACAAATGCTTAAAATATGTCACTACCCTATAAAAAATAACGCATAAGCTTTTTTCCACGCCAATTTCTGCTCATATTACTGAAATGTGTAATCCCTTTGAAGTTGTGTGGCAAAGAGGACTCTTCGTATGATCAAAATCAACAAAGTTTGCCCCCAAGTTCTTAAGCACAAGAAAAGACTTATTTTCCCTAGAGCTCCCATTGATTTCAATAGTCTTTCTGAGCCTGAAATAGGAGTAACTGTGACCTGTAATATTTTATGACACATAAACCATAAAAGAATAATGTTAACAGCTAATGTCGGCCAAGTAGGGTGCCTGGGGGAGAAGAGGAATGTTTGCCTTGGAAAGGGAGAAAGGGAAGAAGGAGAGAGAAAGAGAGAAAAATGAGAAAAAGACAGAAAGAAGGAAAGAAAAAAATAAAGTATTTTAAAATATATATGTATTAGATTGCTATTTATTCAGATAGTATTTATTTTATTATTACTGTATTCCCTCTGTCGTTACCAATTTACTGTGATCGCACAGAGCTAATTGCTAAGGAAAGGGGGGTGAGGGATGGTGGAAATCTATCTCCTAAGCTTAGGCAGAAAATATTCTAAAACTATTCTTCTCTCCCCCCAAAAATTAAAGACCCCCTTGTTCCCGCGTGGAGTGCCCCACCGTGTCCAGGCGGGGAGCGGCCTCCCCCGGGCGTCCTTGCCGGCACGGTGCTGCCGTCCAGGCTCTCCCGCGGGCGGACCCAAGGCCAGGCCTGGGTTGGAGCATCCCCGGGGCCCGGCCGGGAGCTCATCACCTTCCGTGCCCAGGGTCCCCACCAATGTCTGGGTGGGAGGGGGTAGCTCCTGAGAAGCAATTTGCCGGTGAAAACTCGCTCGAGTCTATAGCCCAAACGTGAGCTGCCATTAGAGAGGTGCTAATAAATCCCTACTAAGCATGCATTTATGCAGTGATTACGTGAACTTTGGCCTTTGAAGAGTCCCTGTGATTAGCAACGACGTCCGCCGCGTTTTGCCTGATTTCTCTCCACTCTTCTCCCACAGTGGATGGAGACTACAGCCCCGCGGCTCCTCCAGCGCTTCCAAATGCCTGGCGCGTTTCCAACAGCCTCCCGCCAGCCTCCATCACCGCCAGGGAGAAAGCAAGCCCCAAGCATCCCTCCCTTTCCCCCTGATTTTCCCCCTTGAAAACACAGGATCTCTTTGCGGGAGGGTTTGTTTCCCGCACCCCCAGTGCCTCTCGCCGGGGGTACCCGCCTTTACGCCGGCGTCGGCTGCAGAGAGGGGGCGGGGGAGGTGCTGGGGTTTTGCTGTCACCGCAAAACAGTGGAAAGCGGTTAAGATTTAGTAAAAACTGCTGGGCAAAAATGAGAGGAAAAGTTGCCGTTGGCGAGGAGACAGCGAGAGGGAGAGTAATTGTTGCCTTTACTAAGGCTGTGAGATTAACCACTGGGACTTATTCTAAAGTGACCCATCACCGAATTCATTTCTGCTTGAACTTTCGGTGAACCTGAGATTAAAGAGGGGACAGCAGCTAAGCAGTTTGTTGTTAGCTGCCTTTTCAACAGCCCTTTCAGACTGAGTAAATATTGATCGGTTTCAATCTGCTTGCCCCAGAGGAAAACACCAAAGCATCTCAATAGCCTCCGAAAGTAAACTTTAAAGGTGAACAGCAGAAATGGCATTAAGTATGATAGGAAGATGCTAAACTCCGTTTGACATTTGAACATCGTTTTGGTTGGGTTTTTTTGGCAGGGAGTTTTTTCTTCATTTTTTTCCCTTGGAGACTCTAGAGGGGAAAATCAAATTTTTTTTTTCAAGTGTAAAAACAAAATGATTCCTACGACCTGAAAGGCAAATAAGTGTCTCCATCAGACCAAAACACGCTGTGATATTTTTTAGCGATATTGTTGTGGTAGAAACTCTATGGTAGAGATTTTCGTCCCTCTTCCCCACACCCCTTGACCCGAAAGGCTGATCGTATCGAAATACTACTAACACTAACAAAACGAGCCAGAATCGAGAGGTTTGGGGTGTCTTTGCTTGAAATCGATCAGGACTGCTAAAAAAAAAATAATAATAACTCGGGGTCTGGTCTTCGAAGGGGACGGGATTCTTTGCCGATGAATTACTCACCGCAGATTGACGCACTGACAAGTGTCTTGTCTCTCACATTTAGGCTATAGTTTATGGCCTCTCTTTATAACGCATTAAGTCAACACCGGGGGAGCCGGGTTGCAGATCCGGATTCCAGCAATGTTTAGATCCAGATTTCGATATTGAAATGCCCTCATTGGCATGCAAATGCCACCTTAACACATCCAAGCCTCTGGAAGAAAGCCATCTGTTTTACTTTGTGGTTTTACACTAATAAACAAAAGGTAAGCTATATGCAGGCGGGGAAATGAAAGAAATAGAGGCATCGGCGGGAGCCTTTGGAGACAGCTCTGCTCCCTTGCAGATAGCTCGGCTCTTGATATGGCCGCCGCGCCTTGCAAATCAAGGCTTGTCTCTTTTGACACACAAGTGAAGAAAAAATCGTTGACTCTCTGCGGGTCCGCCAAAGCCGAGCCTGCGTGGGCAGTCCGGCCCCGGGAGAAGCCCAGGAGCGCTCCCGCCCAGCTGGCCTGGGTGAACGAACTGTTACGAATGTTTGCGCTGAAATTCAAGAGGCATCAGTGGCTTGAGATACCCTGCGTCCAGCTGAGCATGTCTCTGCTTCGTCCTGCCACCCGGTTTCTTTCCACACACGTTCCCCCCACCCCGACTCCCTGTTCATTTGACACCTTTTGCAGATTATATTATATTTATCTGCGATAATTTGCCTTTTTTTTTTTTTTCCCCAGGGGAGCACGCTGCCAACCACCTGGAGCCATCTCCCACCTTGGCACCCATCAGCCGCCGAGGGTGGCAGCCTAGGGGGGAAGGGAGGACGGAAGAATAACCCGGACCAGCTTAGTGCTCGGGCTAATTAAATGTGCAGCCCTTGGCGAGGAGCCTGTGATGTGAGGAAAGACTGGCTGAAGACAGTTTCTGCTTTTGAAGCGTGCTCTGTTTATGTAAGTGTCAGCATCCATCCCGAGGTGAAAAGGTTAGCACTTGACCCAGGAAGTTCTCGTGTTTGTGCTTCAGAAATAGATCAGGATCATAAATTCCTTCCAGTTACGGAGGAGAGATAGGAGGGCCTTATATTTTCTAAAAATATTATTACTTGACCATAGGAAAGGAAGAAGTTTTATGAATCAAAGCTGGACAGACAGAGCTCTGACCCTAGGGGAAAAAAAAAAAAATAAAACGCATGAGGAGTAACATTGGGCGACTCTTCCTCCCTTTTCCCCTTGGAAAGCAGTAGAAAATAAGAGAAACCAAACTGCCGAGCCCAGCTTGTGACTCAGCGCTGACGTCACGCAGAGGTAGGCAGACGAGGGCTACCTGAAAGTGGAATATGTTTATTATAGACATTATAAGGACCCGTAAATCCTGCCCTGGCTCCCATCACCAGCGGAATCCCAGAGCCTTTCATGATTGTACAGAAAATCAGGAGGACATTTCGCTCACACACAACAGCTGATAGAACTCAGTGTACCTGCAGTACAGCAAAGCACGGTGCGTCATGCAATGGTCCAGACACCAACCACAGAAATTATACATTCATTTGGCCATTCATCACATTCACGAGTAGGTTGAAAAGACATCGAGCATAAAGGAAGGTTAATATGAAAATAAGAAGACGTGAGGTCTTTTGGACTGTTATAACCTTCAGTGGAATATAATCCAGCACAGTCTTCGGAGAAGGGGGGAAGGTAGATAAGGAAGGGAGGGGGGCAAGCACACCGGGTAAGGTTTACAAAACCTAGTGCAATTGAAGCCTTGTTTGTCACACTTAAAGAATAATGTTACTTTTTGAGGTATCTGCTTGACCTTAAGACATTTACTTGATACGGTCGTCGGCTTTACCAATATAAAAGTGGATCCAGTTTGGCGAATGCACTCACCCTGCTTAACCTGATAATCGAAACGTCATTTCTAGAAAAATCTGTAAAAAGATAAATCTCTCAGACAAAGTATTTACAAGCATCACACTCATAGACACGAACAAAGAACACATTAAATTAAGGGGATGAAAGTCCTAGAAGTCGTGTAAACACTTGCAATAGTGCATTTCTTCGTGAGGTTATGTACCCTAGATAACCTGTCTTTTGCTCAGGGCAATTCGGAGGAGCGTCATTACAGAGGAGGAAGGAGACCCTTAGGTGTTTGCCAACACAGCTTCTCCAGCAGAAAGGGCTGGGGAGGCCAAAGAAAATCTCTTGTTTCCGAAGCGCCGGGCCCCGGCGGTTGGGAGGCGAACGGGTGGCAGAGCTGGCACCCCGGGACAGGGCGACGGCGGGGTGGGGGGGAGGGGCGGCGCGCCGGCGCCTCTCGGGGAGACCGACCGGCCGACCAAGGGACCGACATAACCACGGTGAACGAACGCGAGCCGCGCTGTGGCGATTAGGCCGGCCGTCGGGGCCACCGGGGCTCAGTTGGAGGCAGCGAGCGTGTCCGAGGCGGAGGAGGCGGGCGAGGCGCTGCAGGGCGACGAGCAGGACTTCTCCGAGGAGTCCTCCGCCTTCTCCTCACAGCCCGTGGGGGTGGCGGGGGAGATGGGCAGCAGCCCCTCTTTCTCCCGTTTCTTTTGCTTCATCCGCCGGTTCTGGAACCAGATCTTTACCTGCGTCTCGTTGAGCTGGAGGGAGGCCGCGATTTCCACCCGCCTGGCCCTGGTCAGGTATTTGTTGAAATGAAACTCCTTCTCCAGCTCAGTGAGCTGCTTGGTGGTGAAGTTAGTTCTGACGGTGTTGGGCTGCCCCACGAAGCCGTACTCGCCAGCCTTGCCTGCGAGGGGACATGCAACAGTAAGTAAGCGCAAATGATTTATAGGAGACGTAATCAATATGTCCACACCGGCTAAGCGATAGGGAGCAAGAACTTCTTAGGATAAGAGGGAAGCCCCGGCAGGGTGAGTGATGGAGTGTGAGGTGCTAAACTGGAGTCAGCCTCTAGTGTCACAGGAAACTTGATAAGTGGTTTATGAATTACAAGAAATATGACCGCTGGAGAGGCGGAGAGGGGGAGTCAGAAATAAGCGGTCCTGGCTTCCAGCTCCACGGGCAGACGGCTGCGGCTGCTGTCAGAAGTGCGGGCCCCCCTACCTGCCCAGCGCCCCGCGGGGCACCGCGCCGCTTTCCTGCACCCACGGCAGAGAGAGAGAGAGGAGCAGACCCCTGCCCGGCCCTCCCGTCGGCCACTGACCTGTTTTGGGTGGGTTTCTTTTCACTTTCATCCAGTCGAAGGTTTGCGCCGGCGGCGAGGTCTCGGTGGAGGGAGAGCGGACGTTTTCCCGGTGGCCGGAGTGGAGGGGAGACAGGGCATGGTTGTAGGTGCCCAGGGGCAGACTCTGCTGCTCCTGCCCGTAGGGGGGAGGCACGTACTGAGCGGGACCTCCCGTGTAGCCCTGGTGCGGGTGAGGGTGCTGCGCAGCGACGGAGGAGGAGATGCTCCCGGAGTACACGGCGGGGGTGCAGGGGGGGAAGCCACCCCCCAGCTCCGCGTCCTGCCCGAGGGGGTAGGGGCCGTACGCCGGTCCGAAGCCCTGGGCGCCGTAGGTCGGGCCACAGCCCGGGTGCGCGTAGGAAACCCCCAGGCCGCCGTGGTGCTGGTAGGCGGCGGCCTGGGCCGGGGGGTGGTGGTGGTGGCTGTGGGGGCTGATGGGCACCCCGCGGCCCGCGAGGAAGCGGTCCTCCCCGCTGCAGCTGCCGGCGCTGACGGCGCAGGGCTGGAAAGTTGTAATCCCGTGGTCAGGGTGGTAGGCGCGGGCGGCGCAGCCCCCCGCCTCGCCGCTGAGGACGGGGTACTCGAGGAAGGAGCTCATCCTCGCCGCGTCCCTCTGTCACGCCGCCACCGGGTCTTCAGCGTCCGGCGGGGCCGCGGCAACTTTCCCACTTCCTCCATGGGGCCGGCAGGAAAATGACACGAAGGTACAGACAGCGGGCAGGCACGTGGGGGGCGGCAGCCAATGGCTGCGGCGCCTGCGGGACTTTCCCGGCTCCTGCCGCTGATAGATCGCCGCGCCAGGGGCATTTAAACGCCGAGCGCTCCGACGGCGCGGCACGGCGCGGCACCGCTGGGCAGGGCGGCTGCGGCGCCCCGGGGGGGCTGGGGGGGTCGGGCCGGGCTGTCGCCCCGCCGCCACTGCCGCCGAGGTCCCGCCCGCCGGCTGAGAGGGGAAGGCAGGAGAGACCCGGCGGCTGCACCCGGCCCGCGGAACAAACCGGCCGTCCCCTCCAGGGTGAGTGCTGCTGCAATGAGGTGCACCGGCGCTTCTCCTGCTGTCGGCGCTGTCAGGCCGGCTCTGGGCACCTCCGCCGCCCACCATCCCTTGGCTGTGGCCGCGGGAGGGCGGCTGGATTCGCGGCATGGGGCGGGAGTTGGGGGCAGGGCAGAGGGGGCAGCGCTGAGAGCATCAGCCCTGGGAATGTAGATGAGGATGAGACCCTGGATGCGGTCGGGGACTGCTATGGGAACGAAGATGGACATAGGGACGGGGATGAGGATACAGTGGATGATAGGGACGGGGATGAAGATAAGGCGGATGGTTGGGACTGGGAACGAGGATATGGATGTGGGTGGGGACGGAGATGGGACAGAGACGGTGATGGGGATGGGACCGAGGGATCTCACTGCTCCTGCCCCGTCGCAGTCCTAGCGCGACGCGACGCCAAGAGTTAAAGGGGCTTGTCCAGCCACATCACCAGGCGGCCGCGGACATTAGCATGGAAATGAGCCGCTTTTGGGACTGACGGCCATTGTGTTCTCCCAGGCCCGCATCCCTGCTCCCCCCGCACCTCAACCGGGCTCACCCTCGCCAGCCCGGGACTGCGATAGAGGAGGAGGAGCCGGGGACAGGGGGGATGGATGATGGGGCGGGGGCCCGCGGGCTCCGCAGCCCATCTGCTGGGTTCCCGCGGCGCCGCTGCCGCCCGCCCTGGGATCGGGCAGGGGGAAGGCTGCCCGGGATGCCGCGGGTCGCAGCGCTGATGCGCGTGGAGGCGGCCCGGGGCACGGGCAGAGGAGCGGCGGGAGGCGTAGGCCCTACGCCCCAGCCCCTTTGTCCCTGCGCTCCTCCACCCGGGCCAGCAGTGGCGGGAGGTGGCAGATGGCCAGTGGCAGAGGCGGCCTCAGGACCCTTGGGAACCGCGCTGAGCATGGGCTCAGACCTACCCCTCCCCAACCCCACCGGAAAAAAAAAAGGGACCGTGAACAGAGAATGAGGGAGGACAGTGGAATATGATTGCAACCTCATATTCGGTTTACGTATGCGGAAAAGGAAAGGGGAGGTAAAGGTCGTGAATCCGTCCATCCCAGGGCACCCAGCCATCTGTAGGGAGAGAGAGTGGCACCCACACACTTCAAAGAGACATCCCGCAAAACGTTAATCTCAGGGATAGATAGATAGATAGATAGATAGATAGATAGATAGATAGATAGACAGACAGACAGACAGACGCATGGAAAGTCCAGCCTCTTGCCATCTGCCCTAGGAGGGGCTGCCCCTCAGTTTCTGCAGGTGCGTTTCCAGCCGGCTCCTAGGTCCACCACACTCGGTTATTGCTTGTTTTGAAATCCAAAAGGCTCTTCAACCCCTCACCTCTCCCTGCTCACGAGCACACACACCCTCAAGCTCCTCCCTCCCATATGAACTACAACATCCTCTCCTAGGTGCAAATCTCTGCTACTGCTATTAGGTCAACCCTTTTCCCATGCCACCTCCCTGGTCTTTCTACGGCCAGGCAAAACCAAAGGACTGTTCTCTCCACGACGACTCTCTCTGTATGCCCTGAGTATACATATATATATACATATATATATATATATATATATATATTTGTTCTGATTTACTACGCAGGCACGGATGGCTAAGGGCCCTCAGGAAAGGTTCTGTTTCTTAAACTCCGGGAGAGGGGAGGGGCGGCGTGGAGGACACGAGCAACAACACTCCAGAGGCATTTATGGCATTATACTGCATCAATTTTAGCTAGGGTTAAAGCTATAAACACATTCATTTCATTCTTGTAAACCAGTTGTCATAAATACTGCATAAGGCAGAGGAAAAAGGCAGATTGCTGGGACTGTTTACTAATAAAAGGGCTGGCATCTTTTCAGTGGTTTTTCAGGCAGCTAAGAAAAATGTATATTTTACTATAAATAGATCCGGTTTACCCTTAAATTCCGCCGAATCACAGCACCTCTCTTACAGTCTCCAGCATCCTGAAATCTTTTCTTCTCTCCTTTCGTGCCCATTGTCTCTTTTGTTGCATTGTCTCTCTGGCGGGGCTTTGGGGGCTTGCTGCCTGTGCTGTGTGTGGGGGTAACAACACGAGAAGGTCCGGAGCAGTGGGGAGCCCCCCGCTCCGCGGCCTGGAGATGGGGAGCTGCCGCCCCTTCCTTCTGCTCTCAGGCCGGCCCGGCCCCTCTGCGGCTCCGCTCCCCGTTTCCTGCCCTGGGACAGGGGCCGAGGGGCCGATCCCGGCGCTTTAGGCTTTTCCATGGGAGTGTGCCCCTGCTGTGGCCCCAGGGCTCACCGAGAGACTCGAAGGCGACTCTTACTCTCTGAGTCCCCCCATTTGTTGAAAAGGATTTTTCGATAAGTTTACATCTTGTAGTGTTTGTTTTGTTTTGTTTTTTAAGCGCTGCCAGCATCCAGAAATCCGGGCACAAAAGAAACCCCAACCCGTATGTGCACGTTGCAGTCCAATTTAACGCAGTGGCAGAGGAGTTAAAATGCCGGTGAGGCTGCTCGCTTTCCGCAGGGACAGGGCTGGAGAGAAGGAGACGAGGCAGGGCCGAGGTTTCGCCGCATCCGCAGCTCAGCCAAGCTGTTGTTTTAAGAGAGCAATAAAAATGAATTATGACTAAACGCCTTCTCACTTAATAGTTTTAGACGGGGATCCCCAGCCCCGGCAAATACGTAAGAGGATTTTTATTTGTGCATGTGTTCCTGCAATTGATCTCTTTGATGACATTCTCATTCATAGAAAGAGTTTGATTTATGACTTTCGGAAGAATTGCGTTCAGCCCTTCCAGCTATAACCCACGCATCCCAGCTCCACAACGTGTTGCAGGGCTGGGAGACAACACCCCTCGCATGGCCGGGCAGCAGAACGCCGGCCACAGATCCCCACTCCAGCCCCACTCGCCTGTGCGGTGAAACCACACGCTCACACACTCACACGCACACAGGCAGCCGCGATCGCACTCCCCCGGGATCCCCTGGCCCCGGAGCGGCAGAGCCTCGCTGGCATCTGTTGCTCGGTTTTAGCTCACTCTACGCTTTGGGATCCGGCAACGCCCGCTAGCCCTATGGCAGGCAATTTGGTGGAGATTTCTGAAGGCCCATATTTGCCGTCTTCAGCAGAAAGTGGGGAGACCGGAGGAAACTGTAACTTTAAAGTCAGAGTTTCCCCTTTTTGTTATCAGTCCTTCGTCCGCAAGAAGGTTTAAGCAGAAAAATATCTTCGGCTGTGTCCTTGCACCACCCCTCAAAAGGAACGAGTGAAGGGGCCGATTCCTCCCTAAATGCTTCTCACCCCCCCCATCCCCCACCCCCCGTGTTTGTGCCACCCTTTTGATTTTACAGGCACTAACTTCTCCATTTCCTCTCCTTCTAGGACTGATTTCCTGGACCGATCAGCACGTGAGAAGCAACCAAGCGCATTCTCTGTGAGCTCTGGTATTTTTTAAGATATACTTGCTGAAACACCCTGCTGGCTGCTAAGCTCTACTTTCTAGAAAAAAACGGGATTATTTCCCGAAAAAAAAAAAAAAAACCCGCATTTCGTGTATGTAACAGGCTAGTTTCTGCAGGAGACGCTTATCCTGCTGAGCCTCTCTTACATTTTCCCTGTAACAGAGAAAGTGCTCGTTCATGCTTTTGTTACAGCTCAGCGTTTCCAAGCTTTGTACCCTCACAGAGATAAGATGCTACATTTGTACATTAAAAGGAAGAGATCTTCATCAAAGCTACGAATGGTTTTAGTTTGTTTGGTTTGGTTTTTTTTCTCCTTGTGAATACCCTTGCAATAAAGAATTCGAACGTGTTTTCCTCTCTGATAAACGTCCTAAATTGCCAAAAAGGGAGAGGTCATAGTCAGAATGTTGGATTTTGATTATTAGTAAATTAAGAGTAGAAAGGATGGGGAGAAATACCCGGCGTGTTATCAGTCTTGAAAGGAGAGAGAAAGAAAGAGGGAGAAAGATAAAGAAAAAAGATAAAGCTCCTTGTAGCAAACAAGAATTTATTCTACCAAAAATATTTATGACAACGCATCCTAATGCAATACAAAAATAAAAAGAAAGTGAAGATACAATTCCTATATGATCACTTTCTTACAGACCTCATATATTGCTTTTATAGAAGGACCTAGAATGTGGCTAGGTTAAAATTGAACACAACTAAAACTTTGTAAGAAACGGCAAATGGCACAGCTGAGGGAGGTAATAAACAGAAAATACTGACCCGGAAAAGGGAGGGGGGAAAAAAATCACGGGAAAAAATTAAGAAGAACAAGGAAGAGAAAGCAGGAGCCTTGGAGGGGCCGGCTTTAATTTCTCAGTAATTCAGATGCTGCAAGTCAATTGTGGTGAGTGTGTCTGTAAAAAAGTCAAAACTGTCAGCAGAAATATCTACGGGACTGTCCAGAGATCCTGGCAAACTGGGGGAAACTGCATCTGAAAGCTGTAGACAGGAATCTGTGGAGAAAACGTTAAAGTCCTGTAAAGAAGGGACATTTAGGGCCTCAGGACTGTCATTGTTCAGGCCAGCTGCACAGTTCTGGGCCATTGTTGAGAGGCAGTTTTGAACAGTGGGTGACTGATGTTGAAAATGTTTCAGATTTTTCTCATTGCTCGTTAAAGGCGAAACAGGGAAAGTTTGGGACTCGCCATTGTGCGCATTCTGTGCCTGCTGCTGGGAGAGGGCATTCTGCTGGAAAGCGTAGCCTTCCCGCTCCAAGAGAGCGCCGGAGACGTTGCTGAGGGCTTGCTCGAAGAGGGAATTCTCCTCCTCCTCCTCCTCCGCCGCTTTCTCGGGGTCCTCGAGGTGCTTAAATTTCCCGTCGCTGTTTTGGTTCTCCTTGCACTGGGTCTGTCTCTTGTGCTTCATCCTCCTGTTCTGGAACCAGACTTTGACTTGTCTCTCAGTTAGATCCAGCAAGGCTGCAATCTCAACCCTCCTTGGTCTACAGAGATACTTGTTGAAATGAAATTCTTTCTCTAGCTCCAGAAGCTGGGTGTTGGTGTAAGCCGTCCTCAGCCGCCTAGATCCACCGCTACCACTATCGGGGATTTCAAGGGGGTCTGTTAAAAAAGAAAAAAAGAAAAAGAAAAAAACCACCACCACACGCACACACACCCCAAAGCACCACCGCCAGAACAGCAAGAAGAAAAACACATGCACGCACACACAAAATAGATAAATGCACGGATTGAATTTCAGCACCCGAGCACATCGCATCCCGGGGGGAGGGAGTGCTCTCTCTGCACGTACGTGTCTATATCTATATGTCCATATAGCATAAAATAGCAACTGCAACAAAATGGCCGCCTTTGGATGCAGTAAACCCATTGTGTTGCACTGCTGAGCGCCCGGTGCTGTGTGCCCCTTGGCCACCTCCGCAAAATTACTGCCTGCAGCTCCCCAACCTCCCCACACCAGAGCAAACTTTATATTAGCCATACCGCAATTTATAATTAATGCATCAGCTGCTTAGCTGAGCGAGAGCAATCTATCACTCTTCATTACTGTCAAATATCCTAACTCTAGGACGGCGAGACAAGAGAGGTCAGCTCCAACTCAAATAAATCATCCCGCATTAAGCAAGTTTGGGGAAAGTTTGGGTTTCCAGAGAGCCCGGCCAGCTCCGTCCTCCCCGCCCGCCCGCCCCTTCGCCTCGTCCCCCCGCGAAGCCGGGGGGATGCGGGGAGCCAAAAAAGCGGCCCGGCGGGGCCGGCGGCAAGTCTTTGGACTGACCTTTGTGGCTGAGGCAGGCAGGTCCAGCGGCTGAGGCGGAGGCCGAGGCGGGCGGCAGCGCGGATCGCTTGGACGCCTTTTTCTCTTTCATCCAGGGGTACTCCGGGGGTGGCGGGGCTCCGGCGGGGGCCGGGCTGCCGCTGCGGCCGCGGGGGCTCGCCTTGGGGCGACCGCCGCCGCTGTGGCGAGGGTGGCTGCCGGGGTTCAGGCTGGGGATGGTCTGCTCGAAAGGAGGAGGAATCAGTGTCGAGTGTGAAAGCGTCGAGTTCTTGATTGATGAACTTTGAAATGTATCACCGACAGGGGGAAAAGATGTCAGGCACTCAGCAAGCGATGGCTGGCTATTGATAAAACCGATCTCTCGCTCAAATGCGAAATTCATGGCCTTCAACTGGCAGCCCCCGCGGAGAAAAAGTTCCCTCGGATTCAGGGGGCTCGGGGGGGGAAGGCCCAGGAAAAAGGAGAGAGAGCAGAAAAAAATATAGCATAGAAGATCGCTGGTGGGGTGTTTTTTTTCTAATTCACTGATTACAGCCGTATGGGGACCGTGCTACTATTAAACTATTGAATTCATGGAGACAAGGTTGAAATTGGACCGAATTGGCTGTCACATGATTGCCTCTGCCCAATGACAATTTGGGCTTTAATCAAAAGAAGCCACTGTCTGTTTGATTGATCCAAAAAAGTCGGGAAGGAACGCCTCATTGGGGGCCAGAAAGGCTTTATTTACACTTTTTTTTTTTAAAGAGGGAAATGATATCTCCAGTATCTATCCCCTTGGCGTCCTAATCTGAAATGATTGGGAGTGGAGGGGAGGGTGCGTGTGCGTGGATATGTTTGTGTGAGAGGCTGAGAGTGTGTGTGTGTGCGAGCGCGTGTGAGTGTGTGTGTGTGGCTGCTTGTCCTGCAGCCTGCTGCCTCCCTCGCCTCCACCCGCACACTCTTCTCTCATTGTTTGGGACTGTCAGGAAAACGCTTTGCACCTCACAAATCATTTAAGCACCTCAATCTGACGCCTTGAGTCATTAACAAAGTAATCCATTAATCTTCAAAGTTTTGACACCGGCAGGCCCCCGCATAAGAAGTTGCATCCAGGCAGGAGTCTGAAGCAGAGGGTCTCGAATTTTTCCTAGGGAATAGCACTTCCTCCAAAACTAGTTTCGCGTTCCCGAATCAGCCTCGATGAGCTGCTTTTGCTTTCGTGGTGGTTTGTTTCATTTTTTCATTTTTTCTTTATTTTTTTTCCTTTTTTTCTTTCATTTTTTCATTTTGTCTTTTTTTTGGGGGGGGGGGGTGGGGTCCTTTTTTGTTTCTCTCTTTTTATTTTTTTTTTTTTTACTGTCGGGTGTACAGTACGGAGAACAACTGGCCGCCGGTGCCGAGCCATTGTTTAACAGGATCTTCCTCAGCAACCTTGCTTCTAGGGGAAGAGTCACATATACAGCAGCCCTTGTGCTTCATGACTTCCCTCACCAGTTGGCTTCCCGGGATTGGACCGTAAAACATAACCCTAGGAGTACCTCTCTGGGCGAGCCAAATCGCGAGGCTGCAAATGCGTCTGGCTGTTGCCTCTTTAAAAAAAAAAAAACAAATCCTGTGCCTTAGCTTGCAAACGATACTCCCGTCTGCTGGCATAATTTGCTTAATAACCGTAGTAGGCTGGGTCTGGTGAGTATTTTCGATTACCAGGAAATATATGGGCTGGTAGCGGGTTTGTTTTCACGGGGCCAGGCAGAGCGAAAATGCTGGGGGTTGTGACTTGAGAAACGGCACTCGCCTCCGATGCTTGGGTCTCGCCGCCGCCGTGTCCAGTCGCCCCTGCTAGGTGGAGGCAAGTCCCGAATTTTGATGCTCTGGGCACAATTTTCCAACCAGACCGAGGCGAGCGGGAGAGCGATGACAATGATGGCCACAATCACCAGCCTGATGAGTCCTATGGTCACAGCCGCCCCGGGCAGCCCGGACTGGGTTTGCCTTCCCGCGGAACTCGGGGTGCCCGGCGGGGTAGGGTGCGCCGGGGGGCCGGGGGAGAAGGCGCTTCCCAGCCGCTTTCCGCGTCCTCGAGGAGCCAGGGACCATCGTCAGCGAGATGCGGTGCCGCCTGGCTTTATTTTCGGAGTTGCCAAAAAGGGGTTGGCAAGCGTTTTCGTAATTAAAAAAAAAAAAAAAAGGAAAAAAAATTAAAAAAAGAAGAAGACAGAGGCGGGGGGCGGAGGGGAAGAGAACAAGACCCCAAGTACTCAGCAGATCAGTCTGCGCCCAGACTGCACGAAGTGCATTTAAAAAATCGGTTTTAAGTTAATGCACGCACAAGATGTAGCATATCTGCGAAAGCATTGGAGAGAGGGGGAGGGGAGGGGCTGGAAGGCTTTAAATGGGCTTTTTGGTGGTTGCTTGTTTAAATAAAATATAGAACGAGACTTGTCATTTAATCCCTCAAAAGGCATGCCTTACAAATATCGATGCTGTTGGAAAATGCAAGGGGTTTAATTTTCTTGCTTTTAGTCCAAACAAAGCTCTGGTGGTGTCTGTGCGCGATCAATCTTGGCCGCCAAAAGGTTTGACAGCTACTGGCCCTTAAGAACACATTTAAATCTTCTTGCTCTTTCCAAGATCAAATGTGGCCGAGAAAAGAGGCAGAGCAAGAAACGCAAGTAAACAAGGAAAAAAGCTGCTTTTTAAATATGCTGGCAGAGGACTGGGCTGCTTGTGGGAAAAGTCCGGTTTTAATTTGCTTTTCAGTGCCTACCTTGGGGTCGGGCTTTTCTTTTTCTTTTATTTAATTTTTTTTTTCCTCCCTCTGGAAAATATTGGGATTAACAGCAGGATGACAAATAATAAAGAGAGAGGTTTGGACTTTAACCAGGCTTTGTGAGTAAAACCTGTGTGGGTGTCTCTATTCTGCACATTTGTTTCTTGTGGTCAGTCTAATACAAAAACCACCTGGAACAAAACCTTTGGAGAGGGGATGCGAAATTCTTGGGCAAATCAATTACTTCTGCCTCCAGAAGGTTCTTTTAATCAGGCGAATCTTAAATGCAAAAATACAAATTCTTATTTGCAACCTAAGGCTCCGAAGAAGGGTTGTGTACGGTTTCTGGAAAGAAAGGGGCAAAATCGCCTCTATTTTTCTTCCTTCGCAGTTGGATGGGAATGAAACGCAAAATTCCTTCTTTTTGAACATTTTCCTAAATCTAATTCGTGGTGCTAAAGTAAGAATCATGGACTGTACAGTTACCTTTTGTTGTATCTAAACTAAACGGTCCGAGGGGTGGGAGGCCGGCTTGAATTTTATACCGGCGCTTATCTGAAACGAGCAATGTCTTGCAATGTTGCAAAAATGCTTCCTTTGCCTACAAAATAATAATCAGTCGTTGGTCTGTATTGGGTAATAATCAGATTTCAATGCAAAATATCAGGCTACATAACCTTTCCTTCCACGGTTACGTATCTGTATATATAATAAACAGCACGATATAAATATATTTGCAGTCCCTTTCTTTGACTGAGCATGCTTTATCTATTTATGCAGAAAAGCTTTATATAGATTCATGGATGCATGTCAATGTTTCAGCATCAGGCAAGGATGGTTCTGGGAACAAGATAAAGCCCAAAGATTAATAATATTTCAGCATGAGACCAAAATGGCGACATTTTTTTCTGTGCTCTAAAAGATACAGACGGTGAACAGCGTGCGTTATTATCTACACGACATAGGAATATGTCTTTATAAACGTGCAGGGGTATATTTTACCTAGTCTATTAAGGTCCATTTTGATTTATCTTTCAAGTTTCAATCTAAAAATTATGGACATTTAATCTGAAAGGAAGAAAAATCGGATTTAAGCACACGCTTGTGGGTTTCTGCCTTCCACCTCGAGCCGATTCGGTCCGGAGACGCCCGCGGGTGCCCGTTTGGGGCCGGGATAGTAGCCTTTTTGCAGTACTGTGTGCCGCCCACCCTCGCCCCCCACCTCCCCCCCACAATACACACACTCACACACATACACACCTCCGAGGGAAGAAAGAGAGCGCAAGGCTCCCCTCCCCCACAGCATCAGCCTGCGGTGGGAAGGGAAGGCGGCTCAGCAAAAATTAAACAACCATAATAATAATAATAATAATAATAATAATAATAATAATAATAATAATAATAATAATAATAATAATAATAATAATAATAATAATAATAATAATAATAATAATAATAATAATAATAATAATAATAATAATTCCACTTTTTGAAGGAAAAGGGAGAAGACGGCGGCGGGGGTGGCGGGTGGAAGGAACCATGTCCGGACGCAGCAGCAATGCTCGGCCTCCACCCCCCCGCCGCGTCTGGGGTTTGGTCGGGGGCCTGCTCTGCCCCGCTTGCTCCCAAAAGCTGGCGGGGCTCAGCAGCTGCCCACCGCTCGGCTCCCTCCTTCCCCAGCCTGGGGAGGAGGCGGCCCCTCCGCGCCCGGGCCCGCACCCACGCGAGGCTTTATCCTGAGCTCTGCTCCCATGTGCTTCCCACACCGACGCTCGTATGCGCAAACACACGCACACACATACACACCCCCCTCCAGCTGGCCTGCCGGGAGGCAGGGGACGCTCCCAGCGCTGCTCCGCGGCCGCTACCCCACTGCTCCGCGGAGAGGGGGAAGGGGGCGATCCACGCCCGCCTGTCCTCCGCGCCGGGTGGGCACTGCGTAGCGGGCGCAGGAGGGGGCGGCCGCCACAGGCCTCAAAACCCTGCTGGGGAAACAAAAAAACAACAAAAAAAATCAATCCCCCTCCCTGCCTATGAAATGCTGAAAAGGCGTCCCGGGACCCTCGGGTGGGCTACTGGATCCTCGTGTGAGTTTACAGACGAGTTCCTAACTCCCCACGTCATTAAGGGCTCTCCCTTGCCTTGTGCTGCAAAGAACATGTTCTTAACTCTTTATTATTCAGAATAAAAACTTTATTTTTTTTTTTTCCAGAACATGAGCAGCAAGGAATGTATAACTTTCAAAACAAATCTAGCCTTTTCAGCTTCACACGCTTCCCGCCTGGCTGGATGTTACAAGCATAAAGTATTCAAGCTGTGATCTTTTTCCCAGATTTTATTGCATCGTCATTATCATCATAATCATTATCACCATTTTAATAAAAGGAGTTATAGTTTCCTTTCAAATGGTATTTCCTATGTGTGCCAATATGCCATCTAGCATATGGCCAGGTAAATACCTCCTGAATATTCAGGGTACAGAATTTTTTTATATATATATAAATATGAACAAATGGGGATAAATAAAATTTTAAACACTTAGATTATTCAATGTTTGCAAAAAAAAAATAAATAAATCTGAATGTTCACCAGCATACACACGTTGAAAGACTTACACGTATTAATAATTGTCCAGGAAGTCCCTGTCCAAGCGCTTTTGATGTCTTTCTCGCTATTTAAAAGAAGTGCAATAAAAAAAATTGCTTCCCCGTAGGATCAATCATGTACGAACAAATTCACATTTAAGAATTCCTTTTATAGAAAATTTGTTCATATACCCTGTTTTGATAAAAGTGTAGAAGGTAAAATATAAAGCCTCTGCATACTCCCAAAGTGAGACACAAGGCTACAGTTCAAGAAGATAAATATCTACTAGTGAAACTATAGAGCAATTCAAGCAACAAATATTGCTACGTCACATAAACTAGAAAACGCTTTTACCAAAGGAAACAAAACAAAACGAACAAAAGAAACAAGAAGGGGAGGGGCAGGCATATGGGGGAGGAGGAGAGAGAGAAGGGAAGGGTTGAGTACTTTCCAAAAGTTGGGGGCTTGGTGTTCCACTTAGTGACCCCTGTCTCTTACAGATGGGTGAGTTTGGGCGCTTCCTGAATTCTTCCCTGAGAAGGATGGTGAGTGGTAAGGTCTGTGTATGTTGGGTGCGCATCGCAAGGTCCATGGTGGTGATTGTTGGCCATTGGCCCAGCCCCGCTGTAGTCCACGTTGGCAGAGGGAGGATGAGGGAGATGAGTTAGACCAAAGATGGAAGGCCCAGAACTGGTCATGGTCTCCACGTAGTTGCCCCCTACATAGACGGGGCTTCCCTGTATATGTGGATTCCCATAACCGTTGCCTTGAAGAGGATGAGTATCATATTCAGGTGTCACAGCTGCCGTCCCCGTGTATCTCTTTTGAGGAGGTGGGCAATTATTAAGAGGAGCAGTATACGATGCAGGGATGCCATAGGTGTTTTGATGAGGCTTGTTAAATGGTGGAGGCGACTGAGGCTCATAGGGGACACTGTTTACTAAAGAATGCATAGAGTTTAGATACCCCCCAGCAGCTGGAGGAACAGGACTTCTGCTTGGAGATTGTCCTCCTGAAGAGGTCATCATGCCCTTGCCCTTTTGATCTTTTTTGTATTTCATTCTGCGGTTCTGAAACCAGATTTTGATCTGTCTTTCTGTGAGATTGAGCAAATTAGCCATCTCTACCCTTCGTGGCCTGCAAAGATACCTATTGAAGTGGAACTCCTTTTCCAGTTCTACCAGCTGGGCACTTGTGTAAGCTGTACGGGCTCGCTTAGAGGAGGCTTGCCCCGGAGGGCTTTTATCACCAGCACAACTCTCACCTATGTAAATCACACAAAGAACACAATCAGCATGGTGAACTCAGACACGGCAACCAGAGACAACAACCAACAATGCCAGCACCTGGAGAGCCCAGCTCTCGGACACAAGATGGATGCCCATGTGTGCAATGAGTACTCCCCCATGGCATGAGCGCAGTCATGCCAACCTACAAGCCTCAATAGACTCCTTCACCTCATCAGTGTCACTATATGACCATACTTGCTTCCTTTAAGAACAACAGCATGCAATGTATCTTGAGCTTTGCATAAAGGAGTAAGAAAGTTTCAGGGAAACACAGCGTGGTTTAGAAACTCTGAAGGTGAACCTATGGCTTTGCTAACATAGCAGGATTGGGGTCTTCAAGAACTAGCTGTTCTCCATTGCTGTTAATACCTGCAGCCCTCTTTTTCTGAAAACCCTGACATACACACATCAGCTAGAAATGCCTGAGGGTTAGATATCTATATGTAACATTGTAATACATAAACACAATTGATGGTATAGTGTTTCTATCACATCTAACTTATAGCATAAACATATGGTAGTGATTGGGATGTGTAACATACATAATCAAATAGGGTGGCTAGGCTCACGTATAGGCATACAGACATTTAAATGTCACTGGTTTTTAATAAAATAAATAGATTATATGTAAAGCTGTAAACAGCAATGTTACCGGAGCTCTAAGAAGCAGACTAGCAAGGACCTTCACTAAAGTTTTGGACTCTACTTCCAAGGCACATTTAAGTGTAAAAGAGGAAGAGGTTAATATAAGCACAACTCCTGAGCATTTGAGCTAGCACTGGTGTTATTGATTTGGGTTTCCTTGAGCAATAAAAGCGTAAATGCACACTTCCATCTCTCAAATAATATTTTATGGGCTGAAGTTTATGGCACTCCAGAATGATTTTTGTTTACCAGGCTTGTAACTTTGCCAATCAGCTTGTTAAAAGAAGAAGAGGTTCTGACTGCATGCAGGGCATTGATCCTGCCTGCTTGTGATTATGAGCTATTTTATTCCTGTTACACTTCAGCAGACATAGGTCACTGTCTTATTAATCTAACAGCACCATGCCAACAAAGTACTCAGGACAGGCCTCTGGCTTAAGGCCTGGGCTGCTCCACACTGATATCATTTACTGGAGAGGTGATTACCTAGGATATGTGATAGATGGCACGAGTGGTTTGGGCACTAGTGGTTTAACCACTAGGATTCAAAATCTCTTTGAACCCATCCTGCAAAACTGGGAAAGTTTTGCAGGGGGTGATTTATTTTCTGAGCTCCCCTTTCAAGCAGCAGAAACTCCTTTCCAAATTCAACTCAGAGAGGAAAAGAGCCCATTCCCTCCCCTCACTTCCCAAAATGAAGGTGGGCAGGGTTACAGACGCATGGTCAGCCCAGGGGTACTCAGGGAGAGGGGGAAAAATGTTTCATACCTGAACTGGAACTGCTGTTTTTCTGCTTTGTGTTTTGACGAGACTCCTTCATCCACGGGAATATCTGTTTGGACATGGTGGGCGAGTTAAGAGCAGGGCTCTTGGTGGAGTTGGCTGGGGCAGAGTTACTGCTGGCATTTTGAGATGGTGAGGCAGAAGATGGAGCTGGAGGTTGCGCCTGCTGGGCTGGAGGTGGCTGTGGTGGGGCCTGTGGGTCGGTGATGCCAGGGGGCTGGAGAGGCTGGCTTGGGAGGGTCCTCATGCAACTCTCACTGATGTCATTGGCCTTGTGGTGGGACACGGAGCTGCTGGGGGACTGGAGGGAGCAAGCAGGGCGGTGGTACTCAGTTTCCACAAGTGATGAAGATGGAGGATATTGCTGCTGACTCGCATTATAAGTGAAACCATTTGCTCCTTGGTAGGGGTAGGCACCATAGATTGCAGAGCTGTCGTAGTAGGTCGCTTTTTGCATTTCGTTGTTTCCCAATATTTATTTCGCAAACTGACAGGGTCTTGACACCCTTGGAGAATAACATTGGCACCCCTCTGTCACGTGGCACTCTTCCTCCAATGGCCTCTCCGGGCAGACCTGGGGTGTGGGGAGAGCAGAGCAGGGTGAAGAAATGGTACAAATCCATCTTACTTTCAATAGCTAAGTGACATGAAAGCCATAAAAGAAAAAGTGGTCAGCAATATTTAGCAGCACGACTTGGCCTCAGGCGCAGAGCGTTTTGATATAAAAGCTGCCTGGATTTACCGGCAGCTACAAATATGTGCTTTGCTGCACCGGGATAGTGGCTTTCTAGGGTTTTTTATTTATTTATTCTTAAGAAACAGAGCAGGGCACCACACGGCATGGGGGTTCATCATTTATCACCGAAAGGCTGTTTTAATACCAGTCTCTGAGATGAGGGTGATCGAGGAATTGGTAATGCAAAGGGGCTGGGCTTTTCCTCAATTCTAGCTCGAGGATCAAACCCTCTCGTGTAACCGGCGTCGTTTTATTTTTAGTCTTTCTCTCCAGATTACAGCTCTCCATACAACTTCAAAGACATACATGAGATTGTTCCTGTCTACGTGTGGCAGGGGGCAGGAGCGGGGTGGAAAGGTTTCCTAGCCAGGGATATTTACACACCCCGATCCCAAGTGGTGGATTTGGGCTTGTCTATGAAATGCTCGATAAGAAAATAAACAAAGCCAGCGCCTTTTTCCCTCCGTGCTCGCACACCACCCCGAGCCGACCTGGTCACGCACCCCGGCAGCAGCAGTTTCTGCCCGGGCGAGCCCCGGCCGCCGCCCGCAGCGGCTCCCGCTCGGCCCCCGCAGCGCGGCGGGGACCTCCCCACTCAGCCCCCGCGCCCACCTCCCACCCGTGAGAGGAACTGAAGCCTCCACTGCGCCCAGTTCGGCACGGAGCCCCCTCAGCGAGGCCGGCAAGGGCAAGCTGGGCACTTTGGCGGCTGCTGGTTCGTTTTTTTTTCGACAGTTACTCGCAAGACGCTAACTTTTCGTGGAATCAGCCAGATCCTACCTGTTAAAACATGATGGATTGGAGGAAAAAAACACACCAGGAACCTGAAAAACCAGCGTTCATCTCCATGACCACGGCTTGAACTTTCCTTCCAACTTAGTGATAATAGGTTCTGTCTTGGAAACTGCTATGTAATTTGATGTATGAGGGTCACTTGGCTGGGGAGAGGTTGGACACAAACCCAGAGAATGCTTCTCCTGTCCGGGCGAATCCCTTTCTCCACACCCCCACCCCCCCTTTCTATCCCCAGTCCTTCTTTCTTTATGTTGTTTTGTTGTTGTGGTGGTGACGTTGGGTTTTGGTTTTGTTTTTCCAGATTAAAGTCTACTGGTTACCTGCCTGAAAATAACCAGTTAAAGAATCGCCCACATTAATGGGAGAAGAGACCTGTGCACAATCTCCAATACAGGAGCTCTCACATTGTTCTCAGAAATTAAAGTGTGTTACTTACCGTCCCCCTACCCCCTTGCTGACAAACCACGTCTTTTCGGATCAGAAGAGATCTCGTTTCTTTTGCCACTTTCTTTGTGCTTAACCAGCTGGATATTTCCCCCCTCAAACATCTAACGAGGACAAATGCTTAGGGGCGAAAAGTCTTACACAACACACGCACCAAACGAGCTCATTCTATGCCTTTCAAGTTATACAAGTTCTTAGAAAACAGTATTCCCTTTGTTAGATCGTAACAAAATGAAGGTAACACACCTACAGCAGGGCGACTACCCTGTTATTGCACTAATCAAGCTCTTTGAATATTATTAAGCTAATAAACCGATGGAGATCTGAGGCGCGCACACGATTTCCAGCTCCTTGCCTCTGTTGATGCTATCAAGGCCTGGTGTGATTTTTCTCAATTCCTTTGAAAGAGACGTTGTAGACACCACTACAAGAAGAGAAGAGGAAATAACGAGGCAGCGGTGATTTTACAAAGGCACATGCCTTTCATGATCACATCAAATATTTCGCCTTCCCCGGCCGCTCGGAAGTTTGCTGGCGCAGGCAGGACGGGCAGCGCGGAGCGGGGATGCGGAGACCGCTGCTCCCGCAGCCGCCTGTCCGCAGACAATAGGCAACTTTACTCTGAAGACAAAAATATTATTGAAGCCTCGGCCGCCTGCCAGCAAGGGAAAAAAAAAAATCAGCTCCCGCCTTTGGCTTCGCCAAGTTAATTACTTCCTACAAAGTTCCTACAAAGAGAAGCAGGGGTAACCTGAGGAGCGCCCGGCCATTCCTGGCGAAAGCGGGAATAGCGGGATTAAGAGCGACAATGATCACGATAATAACAGCGCCCGAACGGGAGGCCGGGGCGGGAGAAAGTTTGCCACCCCAGCCGGTGCCTGGGATGGGAAGCGCTTTTCTCTCCCCCCTCGGAGACAAAAGGCCAGGTCTCACAAACACAGATGGGCCCCCATTTTTTCCGGTACCCGTTCCGTCGCCCCCATCTCCTTTTGTGCAATACACTTCTCTGCTCTTTACCAATTTTTCTCCCACCAACCCAGACAGCCTGGAGACAGCAGATGAAACCTGCTTGGGCAAGGCATTTTCCCCCAGTTTCTCCCACTCCCCAGTTCAGATCTTGTCTACCCTTTCCTTCCCTCCCCTCTGCCTCCCCCTTTCCTAAATACACCAGATCTTTGCCCTGTAGCTCCCAGCCGAGCCCCAAACTCTGACTTTAGGATGAAAAACCAGGCAGCCCCCCCGAAAGATTTCCTGAAAGATAAAGACAAAGTTGAGAGAAGCGGGGTGGCGAAGGCGGGGGGAGAAAACAGAGGAGAGAGAGCTGCCTGAACACGAAGTGTAAGGGTATCAGTCACTGCCTGGAAGGAAGCCCCAGCTTGTGAACTCTTCTTGAACCGACATTTAAGTCTACGGTCATAAATCACTGGGACATAAACTCCGCCATTCACGACTGATAGCAGCGTATTTGTGGCCTGCTTACCTTAACTTCTGACGACTGAGGCGGAAGCCAGCATGCTCTCTCTCTCTCCCTCTTTTTTTTTTTTTTTTTTTTTTTTTGGAGACGACACAACCCAGGGAGCGGGGCCTCTCTGTCCCAGGCCGGTCCCTGTGGCCGTGGGGTGGGCACCGCCTCAGCTCCTCGGTACCCGGCACCCCCCGACCGGGAGGGGCGAGCCCTGCCCCGCACGGGATGGGGACGGTTGCTTCGGACACCCGCCTCCCCCGCTCCCCTCCCGCTCCAGGCTGCCCACCCTGCCCCAAGCCGGTCACCGGCGTGCCGGGCTCCCCCTGCGTGGGGCACGGAGGACAGGGATGTTTCCCAGGGCTGCTCTGGGAAGGGAAGGAGAGAGTGGAAAGGAGAAAGCGAGGTGGGGGGAGAGCGGAGGGGAAAAAAAAAAAAAAAGGAAAAAGAAAAAAAGAAAAAAAAAAAGGAAGGAAGAAAGAAAGGCGGCCGCCTGGGGAAGCTTGGACCAGGGTGGGGGCTGGGGAGGGAGCGGAGGAGCGCGGCAGTGAAGGAGTGCGGCCCCCCCGCACCCAGGCGTCACCAAAGTCCAGGAAAATTATGCTAATGAAGACGAACGGCGCTCACAAAGGATCGCTCTCACCAGCCTCCGGGGGTGCTGCTGGGGGGGGCTAGGGTTTGCCCCTCTTACCGATGGGCTTGGGTGCCGGCTGCGGAATAGCCCCTCTGCCGCTGCCCGCCGCCGGGAGCCCCGCAAAGCCCCGGCTGGGTCCTGGGGATGGGAGCAAAGCCCGTAGAGTCGGGGCTGGGTCTGGAGAGCCAGCCGAAGCCCACCAGAATCCCCGCTCTGGGCAATGCCTTCAGAGCCACGCTGGAAATCATTAGAGTTACTAATTATTAACTGATGTATGCGTGAGCGCACACACACAGATGTACACACAGACACCCCCGTCGCCCCCCAAATATCCTCAGCGCCCGGGACGGGCACAGAGGCGCTCACACTCACACACATGTGCTGCACAGGCGGATTGGGGTGCCCACAGCACCCCGGGGGGACGCGTGGGAAGCAGCCCTGCGTGGACGAGGGCTCGGCGCCTCCTGATCCTCAACAGCCCTGGGGAAGGAGCTGGCCTCTTTCTCCAGGGCCCCGGGTTTTGGGGGTGGTCGTGTGTCCCCTCTTTCCCTGCAACAAACACGGCAGCGCCCGTGCAAACGATAACTAAAATCAAGTTGCAGCCCCTGCCCCTCTGGAAGACAGTAGCTGGGCTATAGGCTCCGTGCATTAAGCAGAGGCTCCGAATAATGCCTATGTGTAAATTTGACGTTACTTCGTTAATTAAGGCATTAAAAATATAACTAGTTCGTTTAAAACACAAGGGAACCCGGCGTCATCTTAAAGCACAAACAAAGCGAGAGGGAAGCGAGAAATAAAAAGCACTATAAGGCTGGTGTGGCCTCTTACGCATACCAATGGTTTTTGTCATTTATGGCTATGCAAGATTTATGACTTCATGCACCAAAGCTGTAAACAGAGCACTAAAACAGAAAACACTTGCTCCTTATGGCATAAGTGAGAAGGCACCACATGAAAGGGGAAGCGGGCAGCGTAGGAGGAGAGAAGAGGCAAAAATCCCGCGTATGCGTTTTGCTTCAAACAACCCCTTGAATGTCGCATCGGAAGAAAAAAAGTCTTTTTAGTCAATAATCAACCCCACACTTTCTTCTGAAACTGCTGATCTGCCATTCGCCCTCTTGCCCGACCAAATAGGGAGAGGCAGCTCTGCGCCCCGACGGAGCCCCCCGGACTGAAGAGAAGGATTTGGCAAGGGAGAGAGAGCTGGGGACTTCGGAAACCTGCGGACGCCGAGGAGCCTGCCGGTTTGGGGACCACTGCCCAAAACCTGGGCGATCTTTTCCTAGGAGCGCGTTTGAACTTTGAAGCGATCTCTAGCGGGATATTCTGACTACATGTCTGTATTTAAGAGCGGAGACGGGGAGAGGGGGAGGGGGTCTTTTTACAACTAAAGGGATTTGCAATGGACTTAAATCGTGAGAACCGAAGTGGTTCATAGGAATACTGAAGTGTTTCCTCCATTCGTCTTACTGCCTGCAAAGAGTATTTTGCGAGATTTCGCGTAGTAGTGCCGTTTCCCCACGCCCCCTCTCTCCCTAAAGAGGTCATTTTGAACATGAGAAGATTATTATTTTTTGTAATGTCTCTTATGATGTCGGGATAAGTGTCCCAACGCACAGATCCCCGCTGCTTTTATCTGTCTTTCTCTCCCAGAGGCCGAATATTTTCTTTCTGCTCCATTCCGCAGAGAGCGATAGGGCTCAGCTCGGGGAGAGATCGGCAGCGTTTGGGGCTGATTCTCGGGGCAGAAATGAGCTGCCTTGTCTTCCCGAAGGGTCCTACTCTACGGGACTCCCCCCGCTTTTCATGGATTTGCTCTTAGTTTCCGAATAAAATAAAGCCTGCAAAACGCTTTGTCCTTGGATGCTCTGAAATGGAAGCAGGCAGCACCATAATTCAAGGCTGATTTGGGGGGATCTCTTAAGGATGAAATGGCAAGGCGAGGTTTTGCTGGAGAAGGGGTCTAATTCTGGAAGTGGTGCCTGCCGAAGTCGTTAGAAAGTCAGGAGGGGATATCAGCTGCCTTAGAGAAGGACTGGACTATCCAATCAGGCTGTGGTTAATCTAAATTATTGTTTATACTATCTAACACTAAAGAATGGCAATGCTATTTGCTCAGTAGACTGACGTTATTTACACAACTCGCCGAAATCCCCCCCTCCTCCAAAACTCTTCTTGCTTTCTTTTGCTCTAGAGCAGAACTGTATTATTTATGAGTGTTTTAACTGGGTCAACATGCATCCGAACTGGGTCCATACGTATCCGAACTGGGTCATAAATCCGAGAAAAGGCTGCCAAATAATTGAGCTGCAATTAAAGCCTGCAGTTTATTTTTCAGGCGCGTTTTGGCCCATTTCAAATTACGGCAAAGCCAACCTTGGCCTTTAGACACACATTTGGGAGTGAAACACCTCTCCTCCCTTCGGCGAAGGGAGAGACACCCCAGATTTAAGAAACGACAACATACTTCAGTATGGCGAGAAGGGGAAATAGCATTTGTTTGGGTCAGTTCTGCTCTGAGAGAGGCTTAAAGAGCAGAAAAGCGAAAAAACAGCCCCAACATATTCTCCCTGCAGGTTTCTGCAGAAGGGCCGCGAACAGCTCCAAGTGGAAATAACCTTGTTGATTTGTTTTCAGTGGAGTTTTTATTCTCGTTCGTTTTTATTCCTCTCTCCCACTCTTTCTGGCCTCTTAGAAGACGAGTAATTACAAGCACCCCGTAAATGAGCAGAAAATGGTACAGCAGGAATAGACGAGAGACCTTTCCCAAAGCCAGGAAACACCGGGGAAAGGTCGTTTTATACAGCATTTTGCCCCCCTCGGATAGACAAGTAATATTTCCTTTCCGTCGTTTAAAGTACATTCTTTACATGTAGCTACGCACACATCTACAACTGTACGCATATACTTACAGATTTATACGTACGAATAGATATATTTATGTCAACGAAGGTATGGATATTAATTTAGGACTAGAGTATGTTCTCCTATAGAATAATTTCCACTCCTCCGCTTCTTATTCTCGCTTTCCAGACCCCCATTCAGAGAGAGAGGGAAAACCCCACATTTTCAAGGCTGATTTATCGTTAGAAGCCATGGCTGATTCTTGGTTCAGCTCCTTCTCACCGAGGAGAAATAAAGAGAAGCCCCTTGGCTCATTTAGGAAAGGGAAGCTTTGCCACGGAGCTGAGCGCCCATGCAACCCTCCGCGCAGGGTAAACAAAGTACCAGTGAAGTATCATAAATAAAATGGCAGCACGATCGCATACTCATCGATTTACCGAGCGGCAGCGGCCGAACAAACACCCATAAAACAACAACCACCGCCGTCGCCGCACACTCGAGCACGACCCCGACCGAGGAGCATCCCTTCCGCGCCCCCTCGCATCCTTTTATCCGATTTCCCTAAATGCATAAATAAATAAACACACAGACAAACGAATAAAATACAATAAAATTAAATAAAATTAAATTTAAAAATAAATGTAAGGGGGAAAAAATCCAAACACGACCATAAAAGAACCTTCCCATCTCTAGCTGATCATAAATAACGATAAGATGGCAATCGAGGGGCTGGAGCGGAGGCAGCTGGCCATCAACAGCAGCGTGGGATCTCTATGGAGAAAAATAAATAAAGAAGCAAACTCTCCCTGTTCTGCTCGCTGCGAGGGGAGAGTTGAATATTTACCGCAGCAAATTGAAACAAAGGGGGAAGCAGCCTGGCTCCGGGTGCACACACACCCGCCCGCACACACATGCACTCACTCCAGCCTCTGCTACTGACCTTTGCCTCGAACAGCAATAACTCACCACATAAATGAACAATCAGCGGAAATACCTTAAAATAAAATCCATCCTTTCTAACGAAGCATTTCGTCCTCTCGGCTCGACAATAACCTTTCCATAAGGAACGAAAGCTGTCAGCGAAATGGCCAGCTCTTGCGGGGACGGTGATGGGGGCAGGAGGGAAAAAAAAATAGAAAGCAGTGCTTGGTCTGAACAGAAACTGGAAAAGCGTAATCGCAGACGGAGCCAGACCGGGTCTCCACTCCAAATGCCACAATAATGCGCTGTATTATGTGCTCACGTGGTCATACGTCAACTTAAATCCTTTTATTTGAAATAGGGAATCATTGAAGGAACAGGGTTTCTTAGCGCGAGCCTTTGCTTCTTAAAGCCTTAACCCAATATGTTAAAGAAGAGTTTTAAGGGAAGGGGAAAAAATAAAAAGAAAAAACAACAACCAAACAAACAAAACAACAACAACGTCCAAGAGGTAGAGATGACTCGGGGGGGAAAGACTGGTTCGATTCTTCTTCTTCCCACACCAATATCTCTTTACACAAAGCCCACTGGAAGGTAAGAGGAGTTTTTTCTCATAATATGGGATTACGCTGCACTTCGATACTTAGCCTAATTAACCGGCATTTGCTTTCCAGGCCCGCCACTCTGCTCCACGCCCCATGTCCTCTGGAACCCGCGAAGAAAGCCCAAATCTTAATACTATTATTTCCAGACCCCGTCTAAATGGGACGATTACGAGCCTTCCCCCCACCCCCAGCCGCCTCTGCCCTGCCATTGTACAAGGCTTGCTCAACTCCCACACGCTACATCAGGGCTCCTGTAGAAACCAAAAAGACCTATAATTACCTGACAAAGGCAAAAAAGAGTCTCTTCTAAGAGGCTGGTTGATTTTTGTCCTTGTAACACACTATGGAGAATACACCTTCCTTCACTGGCGTGGCTCCGAATTTTGCAAAATCTTTTGGGACCTTGCTGTTAAACCTGTGCTTACGCATTTCCTATACAGCTAGTTTGAGTGATGCACAAAATTATAGGTTTCTAACGATGAAAAAAAAAAAAAAAAAAAAGAAGAAAAAGAAAAATGGGGAGGGGGAGCTTTCTGCCTAAGGGGAAAAAAAAATTAAAAAAAAAAAAAAAGAGCAAAGTTGTATGCGGCCTCCGAGCCAGACAGCTTTGCGTGTGTACGTTCCCTGTGTTTAACTTGTGCTATGGACACAATAAGCTAAACAAACAAAAGAAACCCTCAACTCACATAACTTTTCTAGAAGGAGTCAAAGAAAATCAGATAGTTCACACTTTTAACGCCTTACTGGTCCAGTTCTGTGACTCCAGCATTTTGGATCGTGCTATATATACCCTTGTCTAATTCTTGCCACCATCCCCCATGAGCTCGAAGAAAACTTTCAGCTGACTGCATATCCTCCCTTACTGTTCCACCTGCACTTCATTGAACAGAATGGAAGGAATTTCGTTTTAAAGGTGATTTTTACTGTTATGGGCAAGCCTTACATACTCTCGCTTGGATTGTAAAAGTGGACCATTGGAATTTAAACCCATCAGTAACAGTGTATAGTAGCGGACATAGCAGTAAAGTCAGCGTGACATTACAACAGAGGAAGAATTTGCAATTTTTCATGTGGAAGTGACTAAGCTAGTAGCAGGGTATACATACATTATCCCTCACTAAGAACTGGGATAAAAACTATATACCTTTGAAAAAGAGAGAGCATTACCCACACACGCCATGCCCAAGTCTGTAACCAGCAGCACCACTGGTAAGTCCACAGCCCTCGTACTCAATGTAAACCAAGGCTGATATTTACTCGAGATGGATTCACAGCTCTTTTAAATACGCAGCATTTAGGTCCCATAAAAGAAACACACAGAGAAGTTCTTCTGCAGCAATGAAACTGAAATTAGTAGGGAATGGAGCAGATGCTGAAAAAAGCAAGGCAGGTCTTTCTTGGGGCTGTTGTAAAAAGTTATCGACTGCTTTGCGTCAAAAGCAGAAAGATGGCTTTAGAAGTTACAGTCCTGAGCAAATAGAAACTACAAAAGCAATAAATCACAATCATAAGTCAACTTAAATGCCTTAACGCTAGCTATGGCTATTGGCTTCAAAACCCTGTTTCTATGAACATCTTTATTAGTATTAATGGTCGAGTTAATGCTAAAACTACTGTTTAACAATTAACTTCTTGTATGTAGTGGGAAAACTAATTAATTCTTAAGAAAAGTAACTTCTTGACGTGTGAATACTTTCCTCAGGGTGTACTTTGGGATGCTGAAGGGGGAGTCTGCCTAACTTTATGCTGTCCTGGATGGCAGCTGAAAATTATTCCCTTACGCCGATTTTGGAGAAAGATTTCTTTGCTCTAGTATCGTGATTACGAGTTTTCAAATACAAATTCAAATGATCTTGCGAATCGCAGACACTAGATTTCCCCTGCCACCCCATATATTGCATTGTTCCTGTTCCTGGGTATTCAACATTGTGTTTTATTACCTCGATGATTTTGAGACCTGAAACACGGTTTCTAGCAGAAAAAAATGTGGAGTTTATCAGTAGGTCTGCTACTGATTTTTCTGTGCTTTATACACATGGCTTCGAGTTGAGCTGAAATTCCAGGCTCAGTAACAACAAACAGATCTGAGTTCATAACGTGCCTTCATTAAGAGGGACCCTTTGTGCCAGCTCTGGCATCAATAGACACTCTTAGCATTAATGCTATTTAAATTTACCTTCAATATAATTAGATTTTGAATTCTTACTGACTTTCAAGTTTACTTTTATGACAGTTGTTAAGAGGTAAACCCACCACTCTCATGTGGAGAATATAAGTAGTATAGAAGTATTTGTTTCCTTGCTTCCTCAAAAGATTTGAAATCTGCTGGGACACAGAGCTGTTTACCTACATCTGTGCGACTGATAGAGATGAAGTTGGTCTTTGATCATTTCCAAGCAGATAAAAAGAATAGAGCTATCGACTGTGCCCTTGTGGAAGAAGTTCTGCTCAGAGTCAGCTGAGTCTGACAGTGTTGGGTCCGTTAAGGAATCCCAAATATCTCTGCACGCAATGCTGTGGGTACATACCACCAGAGGAAGGTTCCTTCGTGCCGTATTTTAGCTTTTAATTTTGTAGCACGAGCGTGAATAGACATTTGCAGCGCCTTTTTGTAGTTAAGATTTAAGCAGCCCATTAAGCCAACACAAAGAGCCCTTGTAGTCCTCTAATTTATGGCCGCTTTTAAAAAGTAGTAAAATACACTAATTGTACATCAGCGTCCAAAAATAAGCAGGTAAATCTAGCAGGAATTTGAGCTAATTCTCTGTAATCCTCCCCTCTCGGCGGCCAGCATAAAAAAATGGTCACTAGGAAAAGCATTACATTTCTCCTGCCAAAGGACCAAGTTCATCAAAGGCTCCAGAAACTCTGAACGACCGAGCTTCGGACCTCCGCCCGATGCAAAGCGGGCTAGGACAGACAAATACCCGAAACTTATGTGCGAGCCATTCTGGTGCTTGCTCTCAGACAAAATCACGTATTCTAACATCCCCACATGCCCTCCACGTTTGAAGGACTGGCTGCGGAACTCCTGGAGGAGGAGGCAAACAAACAAGCCGCGATAAGCCATTCAACACCGACATGGCTCCGACCCGCTCTCCCTCGCCTTACGCCTTTGATTTGGGAAGAAGCTAAGAATGGACAAAGAAATTCTCAACCTCTTTCGCTCTTCAAATGACTTTGCATCCTTCCTGTCCCCCATGCCTTTATAAGGATGGCGATCACTCAGGTCCCGTACACTTCTTTGTCTGCCCAGACACGCACATTCACCACCCACGGAAGATTAATAGAGCCAATACAGAAAAAAAAAATCCTGCTAGGTTAAATATTTATCACAGCAACAAAAAATTCTCATTCCAGCAGGCTTGTTGTGCATGCAGGTACTAGGCAAATGGCTTTCCTACAGTTACGATGGACGCAAAAGCAGCGGACGGCAGCCTGGGCGCTGCCCGGCTCTTACCTCCTCCAGCTGCGCAGAGTTGGGCTGAAGCGCTCCCAGTTTCCACCTCCCCAGCCGAGCGGCTTTTTTTCGGGGCTCCCTGTAAACAAGCAACAAACAGTGCCTTACCGAGGAGTGCAGGGGGAGGTGTTTTGCTCCTTCATAAGCAATGGTTTACCGGGTGCGCTGGGAGAGCCCTGGAGCAGGGTGGGCAGGGATGGAGCGGACGCGGGCTCCCGGCGTGGGTTCCCACCCGGGTGAAGACCACGGGGAGCTGAGAAATAAAAGCGTGCGGTTGTTTCTTTTTTGTTTTGGTTTGGTTTGGTTTGGTTTTTTACCCGTAGACAGCTATGCCTTCTGTCTCCAAGTGTTTGGAAATATTGTCATTCCAAACTCTTGTTACATGAATGTCTGCTTTATTTTCCTCTGGGAAACCTTTGTTTAGGATCATTTAATCAAGAACAGACATTAAACACAACTCGTGGTGTTCATCCCTGCTGAATAAAATGCGGAAAGGGTTCCAGTTTAAATGCGCGGCGTATTGTGGTTGGGCTTTTATTCAAACGGTTAGCCGGAGCCCGATCCTGCCACCACTAGCTCAGTAAGAGACTAACAATTGACCTCCGTGAGGCGGGATCGGGCCCAAAGCCGTTTCTCTTTTCTCCTTTTTTTTTTTTTTTTTTTAAACACCCTGAATGCCATTGAGGGAGGGGAAAATAACCAGACAGCTTCTCTTCCCCTAAAATAAACAATATTGCACAATCCAAAACGACAATAGTCAGATTATTCGCATGCCACTTACTGAATCATGTTTACATATGAATTTGTCAGATATAATAATGTACCCCCTGTATTCATTCTCGCTAGTAAAAGCCATCTAACGCATCTTAAAATTGTCCAGCAAATGTAAATGCTAATAATTAAATAACAGTTCTTGCGGAAGGGTGTCATCCGAGCCTTGGAAATATTAAGTCTGTCCTGAGAGAACTTTTCAAGCCGAGACTTTGCTTTGGTAATTTAGTAGTTCCATAATTACCCTAATAATTTTAAATATGGTGTTGAACTCTAGTGTACATAAAATCATGCAATAATAGCCTACTAAGCTGTTTATTGCTGTCTCATAAATTTCAGAGCGCTGACTGCTAAAATCTACTGGCAAACACAAAAGAAAATTGAAAGTTCAATCTGCAATCGCAGAGCCCGGTCGCTGCTGCCTGGGGTTATTCTCAGATCTACCTTTCACTCCACTCGGCTCCAGCACAGGGCGAACCCCCTGGCATTTTAGTCTCAAACTCATACCTTAACCGTTTTCGATCCCTAATCAATAGTCATGTTACAAACGGCAATAATCATCAATCAAGCGTGTCGTGACTGGGTTGCCCCACTCGTGTTAAATATGGAGCGTGTATCTGAAAATGGTGGCAGCGACTTTCAGTTATTTATTTTGGAGCTATTAAGTCACGCCACCATGATTTACACTGTCACAGTCCTTTAAACTGTGTTGCTTCTTGAAAGAGTTGCTAAGTAGCAATAAAGCGCTTTACAAACCCTATGATTTTTTTTTTTAAATTTGTTGTTATCCAAACTCTAATATTCATTGCGGCACTTTAAGTTCGTGCATAAATCGTTCAGACTAATGAGTCATAGAGAAATTCGCCTATGACTTTTCCTTTACAATGCTCACTGCCTTTCCATTGCTTTTTTGGCCCTGCATTAGGAGCCGGTGATTTATTAACGCCAGGAAAACTGAACAAAGCAGGTCCTCCTGCACTGTGGCACCCAGCCTTCCACAGTGTGAATTAGAACATTATCAAATGTGTTTGCCTCGGTGACACTTAATCACCAAAAGCCGTAATGTGACCACAAGGCAGCTAAAACAAAGATTTAACATTTCTAAATATTAAACTTGTTAAGCAAATGCTCAGCAGACAAAGCAAGCACAAACAATTAAAGTCATCAAGCTAGAAATACACACTACCTACTTACCAACACAGACCCTACTGCTTGCTTAAGAAGTTTAGAATCTTTCAAGATAAATCAGGTGGGGTTTTTTTTTAAGGGAAAGGGAAAAAAAAAAAAAAAAAGAAAAGAAAGAAAGAAAACCAAACTCCAGTAATAAGGAATTAAGTTTCACTTCTGAGAGAATCACTCCTAGTGAGGACTGACGGCCACAGATCCATTCCTGACTATCTGCATTAATTATTTAATGAGTCACGTGACCCTAAAGATTAAAATTTCAATATCTCCCCAGAACAGACGCAACACCTTTATCTGCGAGCGCAGGGATCTTCGTACTTGGGTCTCCTAATCTCTGCTAGCTTTGACAGCTCCTCAGTTTCTAGGGAGAACGCTTGGGCACTAATAACTCTGGTTTGTCCCACTCTGTACAGCGAGACGGGGAAGCTTTGCACCCCTCTCCCCCCCAGTCCCCTAAATTAACCAGTTGGACCCAGACCCTCATTGTCTGCAGTGGCTGGGGGGTTCTGAGAACTGCTGGCAGGGAGACAAGGAACCATCAGGGGCAGCAACCCGCGGGCTGCCCTCCGCGGGTCAGTACTGCCTGTCCGCGAGCCCAGGCAGAGTCAGAAGAGATGCCTGGGGCCGGGGGGAGGTGACTGCGGAGTTTCCCCTGCCCACGCGTGGAGCCCCGACCCCGTCAGGACACGCGTGGGCCGGGCTTGGACGCCTGCGAAGCGCCGTGTCCGAGGGGACGGCTCCGGGGCGACCCGCGGGGGGTCCCAGCACGCCGTGGCCCGGCCAGGTCGTGCGGCTGCGAATCCGGCAAGAGCCTCCGCCTCCCCAGGGCCGCGACGTGCGGGGGCCCCAGGGGCCTCGCCGCCGGGTCGGCTCCGGTGGAGGTGTGGGAACGGAGGGCGGGCCCGGGGCCGCCCGGATTGAGTCCCAGTGCGGGACAGGAGGGGTTGAGAGAGGGCCGGAGTTTCATGACAAACCTGACAAGATTTTTGCCTGTGTGAGGGCTCCCCCACCCCTTCCTCGTTTACAAACACCAGGAAAGAAGGCCACGGGACGGCAAGCACCCTGAAGGAAAAAAAAAAAAAAAAAAAAAAAAGTCCCAGCGTTGGGTTGGGTAATCCTCCAATACAGGATGGCTCTAGTTATTAAATACCACAAGGCGCTTGTCACAGCTGAGTTCCCCGTGTAATAAAATACCGGGTATAGCAAGAGCTTGCAGGAGAAACGAGGAGGGGGATGTGGGTGGAGGGGAGGTGGGTACGGGGTTAACGGTGTGGCGTTCCCTGCGGCCAGCAAATTAACTCCGAGTTGATTTGGTCTTTCTTTGAAATATTGACAAACTTCCACTTCCAGCGTTTTGGGCCGCGCTTGCCTTTGTGTCCAGAGCAGATAAATCCGTGTGTGAGAGAGAGCGGGAGAGAGGGAGGGGGGGGAAAGAGACATTTAGGTCCAAGTGCCGGATTAAAAAGAATACTGTCTTTAAAGGTCAAGGGTTTGAAGGGTCAGTCTGCTCCTCTAAAAAAAACAATTAATGGGATAGAAAATTTGTCCTCTCGGTGAACTCCTGGTTGCCTTAGCAAAGGGAGCACAATGCGAGAATTTAAACTGGACGATGTAATTTTCGAAGTTATTGTAAAGACGGGCGCTATCGGACGGGGAGCAGAGGGCTCCCAGCTCGGGAGCAGCGTCCCGCTCCCAGCAGAGGCTGAGGGGGTAGGGGGGAGAAAGGAAAATTTACCTTAAACGACGACAGTCTGCCATGGGGTATTTTGCAGTCCGCGGTTCAGTCTCCAGCAAGAGAGTGTACATTTTTTTAGCGGATAGCCAAGATGATGTGTCTTTACACATGACCTTTTTTTTTTTTTTTTTTCTTTCCCCGGAAAATCCTTTGCGTCTTCACAGACTTTTCCAAGAGAATGCCTTTCAGAACCGCTGTTGAATTACAAAGAAGTATTTATTGTAGGAGGTGATTAATGATTCTCGCTAAAATTGCTATTTGCAGCGTGATTTCATTTCTCTTTACAATGGGAGAAAACCAGGTTTATACGCATAGGCTGCACACTAAACAAATCCTGCATTGCCAGTTAATTCGTTTCAGCTGGAATTTTGCTCCGTTGTGCTAATTCTGGCTCTAAATAATTTGAGGGATTCTCAAGCAATAAACAAAAAGAAGAGTTACACGCTTGCGGATAGCAGTTACCTCACTTACAGCTATATTTTCCTCCCTTTATAAGGAGGCAGCTGGCAATTCAGGATTTAGTAAACAGCAGTATGTGAGTGGGAGCGCACTTTTCAGGGCTGCTCCTTGGTCAGTTTTGGAGACAGCAGTGTTTGCTGAGGTTGTTTACAGCCACCACCTCTCTGATTCTGAACGTGCTCTGCCAGTGGCATGTTACATTTTTCTCCGCGGCGATCCCTGTTTCGTGGCCAGGCAGGGATGCTGACAATGGCACTGGGGCCTGGTGCTACCTCACCCAAGGGGTGATGATGCACCAGGTCCCGGCTGCCTTACTCACACGAAGAGAAGCACTGATTCCAATAATCCATCTCGATGTATTTGGGTAAGTAAATAAGTCTTGGCCTTCAGGCCTTCCCTGAAAGATTTACTAGGACATGACCTCCTTTACAAGACTTTTCGTACCCCTCTCAGTGCTACTTTCTGTTGTGGAAGCACTGAGCAGCTCCACTTTCCCTGTGCAGCCTGAACTAGAACCACGTGAACCCCATTTTGGCATGGTCGTTTCGACAATCTCGGTCAAATAAACCTCTTGAAGTACCCAAATTCGTGTTTCTGCCGAGGCTTTCTCAATACATTTCGAAATAGTCTTAAAAAAAAAACAGAAAATAGAATGAAACAGAAAAGGCAGCTTAGAGAAACTTTAGGTTTCCACCCATGTATTCCCCTTTAAAAGTGCTAGCCAACTGAGAAATCATAATCGGGTGAAAAAGAACAAATAAATCACGACTGGCTAAAGATTTAAAGTGTTATCATGGGGAGCATATGACTTCTACTCCAGCAAAACCCGTCATGGGACCTTATTGGCTCCCAGTAGAAACTCGGTTTCTCTGCAACACAGCTGAAAATAGTTGTATGGACCGCAACTGAGAGCCGGACTAATTCTGCTATAAGCCCACTGAAGATAATACCACTCACCTATACAATGAAGCAACACCTTTCCTCGTCCTACAGCGCTCTTTTTGCCAGCCAGACGACTAGTAGTCAGGACGTTTTGCACTCTAAAGTAACCATTACCTTATTGACACTATGAATCCCAGTTAAAACAGTACGTTCAACCGTTGTTTTCCATTCCTGGTGCCAATATGAGCCAAGTACAAAGTGGATGAAATAGCACTGAGTGGACTTGTGTTTCAAGCGTTTAATTATTTGTACAGAATAATCTTTATTATCAGCATTTGGCACTGTTATACATTACACCAAAAATCCACAATTGTACATGGACCCAAACGATTTATACGGTGCCAAATATGAAGACAGCAACAGCCTTTATAGCATTTTTTTTAAATAAATGCAATAGGGAATGTGGAGAGAAACTAAGAGATCACAGCTACTGCAGGGGCTACACTTTAAACCAGTTAAGTTACCTTTGATACATAACACATTTTCCTTTAGACAGCGTAAGGGGACATTTTTCGTAAGTCTTTAACCTCTCGGGGACGTGTTCGTTCTCTCTCCCGTGTTGGTGTGTGTGCATACGTGTGTGTGCACCCTCACACCAACGGGAATCCACGAACACGCCACGGAACAGCGCTATTCAAGTCAATACCTTACACAAGTGTCTCACGAGGTCTTTGTTTCAACCGTCTTTTATTTTTTAAAGTGTTCTCTTAAAAAAAAAAAAAATAGAGTCCGTCTTAGGTACAGCGAATTCGTCCATGACAGCATCCAGCCCTCTCTTACACCGAGGGCAAGAGATCGTTTCCATAAATAGAAAAAAAATGATGGGCATGGAACCATTATCTATATACAATGTAGACAATCGTCCGGGTTTTGGTTTAAACATGTGCCCGTTCTTGGGCACGTCTCGTCTTCCTTTCCTGCTCCTCTTTTGTTTTACACAGTTGTTTGGTCCAAACGGCCAGCCTCCATCACGGGGCAGCTGGAAAACCCCAATAGATAGGTAAATATATATATTTATATATTTTTTAAAAATAATAACCGTATTTATAGCGCGGCTGCGTTGGGTGTAGCCCCATCGAGCGGATGGGGGTGGCCCTGTGTCTGTGCTTTGGACTGCTGGCTCAGTGTGGACTGGTTTGAGGAGCGCATCTTTGTGTTAGGCAGTTTATGGTCTTTCTTCCACTTCATGCGTCTGTTCTGGAACCAAATCTTGACCTGGCGCTCGGAGAGGCAGAGGGTGTGAGCGATCTCGATGCGTCGCCTCCTGGTCAGGTAGCGGTTGAAGTGGAACTCCTTCTCCAGCTCCAGGACCTGCTGTCTGGTGTAGGCAGTACGAGACCTCTTGGGCTCCCCTCCGTTGTAATTGGGATTGACTGAAACGTGCACACACACACGCGGAGGAGAAATAAAAGAAGGGGGGGGAAGCAATGGAACATAATCATTATATAATAACTTGACACCAGGTTCACGTAAGATACATAAACGGCAAGAGAAATTGTTTCACAGCCTATCGACAGTGGGGACAATCGAGGAGCAATAAAAAATGGTGATGGGCATTTGGGTTAGAAGAAAAGCTTCAAAGACACATGGCCCAGAGCCACTACAGGGCAATTAAATTTATGGGGGCTATAATTACTGCCCTAACAGTTTGGCGTCTCGTAAATCTTTTGATAAAGGACCCCGGATACAAAAGGTTTCTCACTTTTTTTTTTTTTTTTTTAGGAAACGCGGAGGGACAAGGAAGCGGGGGGGGGGGGGGCGCGCGGAAAGCCACACACGCAACGACCCATCCCGGTCCCGGGAGCACCCTCCTCCCTTCCCTCCTTTGCAGGCGCATCCCCACCTCCCCCTGGCATGGGCAACTCACCCGTGCTCACATGGATCTTCTTCATCCAGGGGTAGACCACCGGCTCCTTCCCCTTCAGCCCGGGCAGGCTCTTGTCGGGCAGCGTCGGGCAGCCGGGCCCGGTGCCGGTCCCGGCGGCGGGGGCCGCTTCGCAGCGGCGCTGCAGGGCATGGCCTGGGAGCAGGGGCTGGGGCGGGCAAGGGTGGCCCTTAGCGGGCGGCGGCGGCGAGGCGCCCGGGGGCGGCTGCTCGGGGCCCGGGGCGGCGCTGCCGGCGCTGCTGTAGCTGTAGGGCGCCTGGGGGTAGGAGGGTGCCTGCGAGGGGTAGAGCGCCTCGGGAGGCGGCCCCGGCGGCCCTGGCGGCGCTGCAGGAGCCTGGTAGCCCGGTTCCCGGCGCGGTCGCGGGAAGTACTCGGGTAGCGCCGGGCCCGGGTGCGCGGTGTGCAGGTGCGGCGGCGGCGGCGGAGCGTGCGGGTGCGGGTGGTGCGGATGGTAGCTGGCGGAGCTGCCGGCGCTGCCGCTGTGCTGCGTGTACTCCTCGCAGGGAGGGAATTTGGGTTCGATGTAGTTGGAGTTTATCAAAAACGAACTCATGGTCATTAATTTGTGAAGTGCAAAAATACTAATTTTTCTCGCGTTGTCGTTTTTCTGGGCTCGGTGAGGCCCCTCCCCTTCTCCCCCTCCTTCTCCTCCCTCCCTCTCCCCCTCCCGCTGCTGTCAAGTGCTCGCCGCTGCCAAAGTTTGGGCCTTCAGCTTCCCCCCCCGCTTTCCCCACCGCACTCCCCTCCCTTCCTCTCTTCCCACCCCTGGAGCGCCTACAACACACACAACACACACCCGCACACACCCCCGCGCCCCCCATCACCACCTGACCGCCATCACCAATTACGGCGCGGGGCCGAGGACCCCGGATCAGGAAATGGAAGGAGGGCGAGCGGCCGCGGGGCAGCTCCGCGCCAGCGGACCCACCGCGGGGACCGCTCCCAGGGGCCGCTGCCGCCGCGCCTCCTCCCCCGACGGCGGCTGCTCGCCGAGGGAGCGCCCCGCCGGGGGCTGCTGGCCTCCCGCGCCCCCTGTCCGCTCCTCACCAGCATCCCCGGCTCCTCCCGCCCGCCGACCCGGGCCGCGTCCGGCAGTTGCGGTGTCAAGCGAGATAAAACTAATCCAGCTCTGACAGTCTTTGCGCCCCCTCAACTCCCCAGCACTTTTTGTTTCTCCGTTCCCCCGCGAGAAAGCGTAGGGAGCGGGACGAGGAAGCGGAGGGCAGCCCAGCTGCGTGGTGCAGAGGAAGGCAGGCGTTGCACAAGGCGTTGCACAATCCTTTCAAACAAGCCCATCTCCAAATGCCTGGAGTCGGGGCTGCGCACAGGCAGAGGGCGGCAGCGGCTGCTGGGCACAGGCCACGGGCGGGGTCTGCCCCCAGCGCCCCGCCGCTGCGGACCGCGGGCGGCCAGGAGCTCTGGGACTAGCCTTTGCATCTTTGAAGCCGTGCTAACCGGAGGAATAGATGCCAAAGTTAGTACGAAGGCGGCGGGGAGGCCGAGGAGAGTCCTCGAGTGGCTTGCGGAGTGTGAGGGATGTAGCGTGCCTGAAAATAACGGGGAGGAGAGGGGGAAGGGAGGGAGGGGAACGCGGACAAGACGGTATCAAATACTTCCTACCGGCGATGGCAGGGCTCACTGCGAGCATCCCTCCCCGCGAAGAAGCGGTTTCCAAACTACGAATTTAAGTCCGTCGGTTTGATATGCCTCGTCTTGGGTTTATTTCTTAATTTTAATTTCCGCGAGAAATCTCTAGCACCTTCGAAGAAGTACCTCGCAAACCCTGGCGTAGGGGGGAGAGGGCACTCGGGCACTTCTGCGTGGCTAAACTGAGACTGTTAACGATATTTGCAGCTCAGAGGGAAAAGAGGCAACCGCCCTGACCTTAGGTAATTGAAATTTGATGGTTAAACTAATTACGCTCTTATGCTGAGGGGAAAAATACTAATTGAACGTCAGCTAGTCTGGTACATTCGGAGTTAGAATGGAACTTTTCGGATTCTTTTTTTCTCCTTTTCCGGAAACATATAAACCCATAGAAATATTTACCGCACCGTTCGAGAATATAATTACTGAGTGGGTAATCTAATCTGCTGGTATGGGAAAATACATCTAATATATCAAGCGCAAATATGATACGTTTTAGATCTTGCCCTCCTAAACATATTACATTAACAGTTACCCTGGTTTAAATTCAGATTATTGTCCTTTGCAGTTTTATAGATAATGGATACATGCAATAAAATTCTATTTGAATATTATTCCATCTAACAAGACACACATCGTATCGATTTATATTTTATACACACGCGCATGCACACACGAACATTGCAGGATGCTCGTAATATGTTAGAACACTTCCAACACTTGGGTATACTGGGGTACTTATCTAAACAATCACTCATTTCCTCCTCCTATCGAATGTCTAATTTGTAAAGAGAGTTAAAACACATTTACTTACTCATTTCCAACAGCACATCTATGGAACTCTTTAACTGGGCTAACAGATAAGTTTCTCTATTTACTCTGCATGGAGAGGAAATGCGGTTACACACACGCGCACAGAGACAGCCGCAACAGTTTAACAACATACACTTGACAGGAAAGAGGAGATTGTTTTATTTATATTTAAAAAGAATAAAACAACACAACAACTCCTATTGTAAATTAATAAATCTCCCATCTACGTGATTACAAAAAACCCCAGAAGATTGCCAAAGTCCACCAAGAGCAGTGAGCATTTTCGCGGCATAAAGAGATCCATGCACACATACAGACATAGACGTACAAATACCTGTCGGCCAGCACCAGATGAATTACACTGGGTTATCGTAAATATTATCCTCGGCATAAGTCCTGAGACACTGTGGCCAGGGCAGTAGAGCAGGCTGCCAGGCTCCCAAGCCATGGTAAAACACAACGAAAAGTGGTGTCTCCAGTTTGTAAGCTCAGCGCTATATTGGGAGAGCTGACCGGGCTCTGCTTCGTATTATTAACCGTGATTAGATCTCAAAGTATACTTGTTTCGCTGGGTCTCTTTCTACCGTGGGGCGCTAGCACTCGTTTACAGAGAGAAGGATGCAATTTTGTATATGACTGTAAATCTGCAAGGTGACCTGAACTGCCCAGCTGAAGTCTGGTTTTTTCGTGCAATTCTATTAGTCTGCGAAGATGTGCTGAGGCAGGACCTCCAAAAGGCCTGTTCCATGTCTTCGTGGTTTTGTTATCATAAACAAGAACCCAGCCAAGACCACCAAGTGTTATCTTGCACACGGCCATTTCGACATTTTACTGCAAGATTTATGGCTGTAATAAACAATCTCAGAAACCCTTTTATTCCCCGGAACTTCCCTTTAACAAACTTGTAGCGTCATCCTAAGCTCTCAAAGAAAGGAGAGGAAAAATAGGCCAGGTCTCTTATTTTTCCAGAAGAACTAAAGGCTCGATTTCACTGGCGAAAGACAATTTAATCGGTTAATAAAGGAATGAGAGTTTCCCGACAGATGTTGGCCGAGGAGGAGATGGGGACCCCACTGGAATTAAGTTGAGAGGCAGAGAGCTGATTTCCATGCACCCAGAAGAGCCAGTCTCATACATACCCAAAAAGGGGGAAAAGGGGGATCCCCCATTTTCTTGTGAAACAGGCAAGAATTACTGCTACCTCCACATGCGCGGCTAAAACCTCATTACCTCGAAAGATAAAATAGTAATAACAAGAATAGTAATAGTAATAATAATAATTCAAGTCAACCTTTCGCCGTGCCCGGGTATCCTCCACCGGGAGCGGTAGGAGGAGGAAGAATCGCACTAGCAGCCTGGTTTGAATTTGATTTGAACCATTTTGAATATATTTAGCCCCAGCTTTCACCTCTTGAATGCGAAGCTGTCCCAAGTTTCAAAGTGACCGAAAAGTGACACCGTGTGCATTTTGTTTCTTATTAATCTTACACATTGACAGTCTTTGTTAAATAACAAGGCGTGCCCTTCACCAGGCGACATTTTCATATTTGTTAGACGCGGTGACCTGAAGTTCACCTCGGCCTTGGACTTAGTTTTTCTAAAAGGTCTATAACAGTGTCTTTTAGATAGCGGGGTGCTTTGCCCAGGTCACTACTTCTAAAGGAAAATTAAGAAAAAATCGCGGGAAAATGTAAACGTTATGGAATGTATCGACTGTATTCCCTCCTTTGTTCCTGGGAATGATACAGCCCCCGAGGCTGCTCCTGTCTCCGCGGGCGGGAGCGCTCCTTTCCTATGGTCTTTGCCGGGGCAATGCTCGCAATTTTGCCTCAAGTTCAGTATTTGGCAAAAGCGGTGGCTTCTCCGGCACCGGGGCTCCTCTTAACAACGAAATGGTTGGCGGGATTTGCTCCACTCTGTCCAGGCGCGGTTAAATAAACACACGTAAAATGTGATCTGTGCCCGGATTTTAAATGAATGGTCTTTTGAGCAGACCTTCCACGCCAGAGAGCAGTGTGCTGAATGCAGGGAGTGAAAGGACAGAAAGAGTTCGTCTAAAATTATTAACTGTTCTGCTCCGGGTTGTTGCCTATTTTTTTAAGGAATAATTTAAACAATATTTCAGAAGAGTCAATATTTATCGAACTCTCACCTTCAATGTATTTGAATATATCCTTACTGATATTTTTATTCTAAACCAGATTTAAAATACGGGATTCGCGCCACTAATTGTCTTGGTGAGGAAGCAAATGGATTTCAGTCACCTACTCTTGAGTAAGCCGATTATAGTAACAGCTTTCGTTCTGGGTATATCAAAGACGCATTGTTATTTTTGGAAACAATCCGCCTGCTATTCTCTAACAAAACAGATATTTGACTACGGTTTTTAGCTTGTTATCAGGCTTCGCTCTTACTCGAAATAAATACTCTGGATGTGAAAGGTTATATACTATCTCCAGCGAGGGCAGGCTACCAAAACGTGCAATGCCAGGACTCGCTACAAGTGAGCAAACAGCAGCAACTTGTGATCAACTTCTGCACGCCGAACAAACATTTGCATTATATGCTTTCCAATCTTCAGCAGGTACTTTAGGTAAAACCTCCAACAATCACTTTGGCTAATCTGAAATCTAACCCCTCGCATATTTGTTCCCAAGAAATAGCGCTCGACTGCCACGATCCAGCTGTGTCTCTGGCAAATAATTCATGCGTACTAGCCACACAGAGGCCGGTGTAGCCTCCTGCCTTGGGGGTCGGAAGGCAGTTACGCATGGATGGGGCTGAGGTGCCCTCTTTCTCGGACTTGCTCATCATCCCGTCCCCTCCTCCACACCCTTCCTATCTTCCATCGGCCCCTCACCCTCATAATTTCAGGCTGAAGCCCGTTTGCTGTGATCTCCCCCAGAATGAAATTCCCTATGCAATATTGGCTAGATCTCCCTACAGACATGCCTAACGGAGGAGCTAAAGCTTCAACACCGAGGAACAAAAAATCCCAGCAATGTGGGAATAACTCTCTGCGTAAATAAATTCCACTAAACTTTTTTTTTTTTTTTTTCGGGGGGGGGGGGTGTGTGGAGGGAAGGAAAATAACCTTCCCTGCTCCCCATTTGGCTGGGAACCGCTGCCTCGGGTAATTCCAGAAGGCTGTGAGATCCCTCCAAATCACGGAGCGGCGCAGGGCGCCAGCTTCTCCGCAACATTTTCCATCGGTAGCACACCATGGCCCTACAGCTCCGCATTTTAAACGAGCTCCTTCGGACCAAACATATAACCCTTATTATCTCCAGCACATCCTGTTTAAGCAGAGTTTAGCGGTCGTTGCAGAAATGAGAGCAAAAACAAAGGCGCGGCTAGGGTCGATATCCGCGTTAATAGCTTCGCTCCTATCTTATCTTCCTGCCATTTTGCCAAGTGAGAAGGGTTAACATTAAACCTCTTAAAGCAGGTTATTATATAATAAACAAGGGCGAAACATTTCGCTACCTGACTCTCGAAGGACGGAGCATCAGCGGCTGCTGTGGGGGTAACACGCGTGTCTACCTGCCGCGGTTGAACCCGAGATATTTAGACACAAATGTGGCTGATAATTCATGATGAAATACAATGTGTATTACTCTTGAAAAGAGGAATTTTCTATCCTTTCCTCGGTAATTGAGGTCATTCAGCCAGTAGGGTTCACCTGGAGTCCATACTGTGATACACACGTAACTCAAAGCTATTTTATCTTTTGTGCTGATAGTCAAGATCTCGGCTATAACATTGACATCAAACTCTGTCTGGGCGAATGACTAAGAGTGGTGCAAAACGTAAACTTTTGACCCTCAACTTTTTGACCTGCAGTTGTAACGCCCTTAACCACAAAGATATACAAAAGCTATGCAGCTTCTTTTAGGAGTAAGAGACTCGCACTGTTTGTTTCAATAGTTCTGCCGTTTCCCCCAGCTTTCTAAGGGCTTTTTTAAAAAAAAAATTATTTTTCCTTCTTGCTGTTGAGAAATCGGATACTTTTGCATTTTTAATTATTTTGTGGTTTGTTTTTTTTTGTTTTTTTTTTTTTTTTTTCTTCAATCTCGCAGCTATGTAAAAGTGCTGTTAAATCAGTTTGCACAGCCTTTCGGCAGCGTTGGAGGGAAGCCTGTTACTCAAAGGCGCTATATGGTTACAATTGCAGGTGAAATGCTGGGTAAGTTCTGGGCGAGAGGTTGGAAGGAATGCAGTGATGAGCGTTGGGGGAAAAGCTGCAGCTCTCTGCTGCGATGGTCTTAGTCATTTCTCCTTGATTTAAACATAAAGAAACAACTCTAATTGTTTGCGAAGCCTAGTCTAGGCAAACGAGTTGACTGTGAACTTGGTCTAAAGCGAGCTCTGCTGGTGATTCCTAGGGTGTGCAGATTTATCTTTTCTGCATTTACTTAACCTGGCAGTGAACTGCACGGGCTGCCATTTGTTATCCAGAGACAGACTTCACCTCAAGCAAGGACTGTTCCACAAAATTGCAATAATTACCCAATAACCTTCATAGCAAATATTATTATTGAAAAGACATTTTTTGGGGGAGGAGGATATAGGAAAATTCCTTATGCGTGCTATAAGGCAAAATCCTTGCAAATTTTACACTCTCTCTATGTCAGATTTGATATTGTTTGTGCGTGCAGCTACAGGAACATGTGATTCCGATGGTCCATGAGTATTTGCCTTCCAGAGAGACATTAGTGAGGATGCTTTAGTTTGAAAGGGATAATATTTTCAAAGATGACCAGGCGTCTGTGGGAGCTGTATTTTTGCACTCTGGCTAGCAACTCGAGCAACAAATTGGGGAGATTTTCAGGGAAGAAAAGAGAAAGAGCTAAGAAAGCAAAGCGATGTCTTAACTTAGTCAGGAGATTTATTTATGTCTGCATTTAATGCGTTAAATCTGTATTTGCGGGGAGGGAAAAGGCATTGCTCCAGTATCCAGGGTTTGAAATCGAAACCTCCTGATCCGCCCCTCCTGATCTGTTCCATTCAATTTCCCGTGGAGCAGATTGCAAACCCCTCTATTGTCACCCTTCCACAGATACACACTTATTAAAAGTAACGAAATGGCAGAATAATAATTTCCCTGTAATGTTCTGCAATTAGGGCGCTTGCAGGGCTTAGAGAAGGCTGCAGAGCTGTAATTTACGGTTGACTTTCCATCGGATTGTTGTACTTCTGATTTAGAGAAAGTTATGCCTTGCAAAGTCACTAGTTACACACATTAAGAGAATTGCCTAATCTTTAATTGGCCTCACGCTTAGACATGACACACTACACTCAAGTATTCCTTTCAAAGGATTAGGTAAACTATATTTAAAATCGCAGAACGCTACTTGCCATGCCTAAAGTAAAACAAACTCGCACGCACTAATCCCCAAACACAGTAGAAAAACAATATGCGCAGATAAGACCTCTCTCCTGATTCCCAGCGATTATTGCCCGCTACATTTCCCCTCGGAAAACAATTAGGACCTGGGAATATTTTGGTAGAGCTCAGCAGTCTGGGGTCGTTCGAATTTCAAATTTCAAGATTAGAAAATCTTATTGCGTTTCTGGATTTGAATGGTTTCAGCTGCTTAGGACAGGGCAGGGCCAGAAATATGGAGAAGCTGTCATTTCTAGGTAACTTTCTTTTGTTGTCAGAGAGTTTCTTGCAGTACGGGTGGGGTTACATGCTTGTGGGTTTGAGGATATTTTTATTTTCCGTAGTTCTTGAGTCTCTGTACACTGCTTTACGTGGAATATGTTCCAGAAGCCACATTCGAAAATGTGAAAAATACATAGTAGCAAATATTTTCACTCTAGACAATGAAAAACTACAATCCGCAATGATATCCAGGTTTCTAAAGTATTAGTCGAACGAGTGTGCGTGTATGTTTGGATATTCACCAGATAATTCAAATATTGCAGTTTTGTTGAATATTGAGTAATCGCGATGGTTTGTATCTAGTATCATTGCCGTTTACAAGCGAAGAATTTTCCTTGGAAAAGGACCCATATATAAAAGAAACCCAAACTTTTAAAGGGTTTTCAGACCTATGCCTCAAACCATAAAATTTTATGGTATATAATATTATATAATATAATACAATACAATACATGCCTATCATATATAACTTTCTGGTATTCCTATTGATGAAAATGTGACACCCAGTGTACTATAAAATCTCCAGCTGTTTATTACGGAAATGATTTGCAAATGTGCATTGGGATATGCACTTTTAAAACCTCTCCAATTTTTTAATGTAAAGTATATGCATATGTGTTTGTTTAGTGTTCGTAGGAAGATACGCAGACACAAAGGCTTCAGACTCCACTTATCTTACACAAGGAGTTGAATCTAAATTATTAAATATTTGTAAAACTGTGAGATCTTTGAGCTGAGTCAACTTATATACTACATTTTCTTTAATCTTAAAGGAAAATAAATTAGAAATAAGTATCAGTATGCAATGTGAAGACCTCGCAGAGGTACACAACAGCCTTATCTTCCTGTACCTCTGCGCCTTTCTCTCATTTTTGCTCACAGTAGCACATACAGTCTAAACCACAACCTTCAAACAGGATAGCACCAGCAAAATAAAACAAAGCCCATTTCCCAGCTCGCATCAAACCACCTTGTTCTTTTGCAAACCCGAGTTTATAACACATGAAAGAAAACAACGCAATACGCTGAATCTCTGCTACACCAAACCTAATCAGAGAAAGAGATACTCACTGCTGGTTATACTTTTTTTTTGTTTTTTTGAGGCAACTTTCAAACCTCTTCCTTAGCCCCCAACTAGTCAGTCTGCACCCCCTGAGATCACTCACATAAGTAACAGCTCAAAGGATAAGCATCAGGCCTTATTGCTACCCACAGAAAGAGAGTCCCTTTCACCCTTTCATTCAGGTCCTGGAAATTCAAAGACTAAAGTTAAATCCGGCCATAAAGTTTATTGCTGAGTAATCACACTCTAGTGAGAACAGTCCACTTAAATAAAAAGAATGTTGAAGTAAACACGCAGCTGGGGCCTACCCCACAATGGCAGCCAGCAATATAAGGCAGAGAGGGAGAGCAGAGCTAGGGGGATATTTACAATCTTTAATAAACCAAGCCCGTATTTCATAATTTGCAGCACTCTAATGACCTGTAGTCTCTTGTATTAATGCTACAAGTTACAGTCAATTGGTTCGCTTAAAAAAAAAAAAGTCAATGGAAAGTATATATGTATACACACGTACACACCCTTTGTATACATTAATACACCGATATTAGACATACATATGCATGTGCACGGCTTTATACAAGCATATACATCAATTTGTACATGCATGCACGCACGCACATAGTTTAAATATACTTATATTTATGCAATTACATGTAGGAGCTGGGAAAAAGTTACAGCAATGCGCATCCCCAAAACACATCACACGCTCACAGATGGACATGTAGACATAGCTAAAGCTTTCTGCACAACCCAACACAGAAATTGGAATCTTAAGCGCTCCAGTACAGCCTGTGCCATTTTAATACTAGTTCTGATGTGCAACATCTTTCACCAATCCAAAGATTATTACCACATCAGCACGCCTCCAACTCTATCATGCCTACATAAGAAACTGCCCAGATAATATCAAGCCCTATTTTGTTTTCCCTTTTTTAATCGCCTGCAGTAACTACTCTTTGCTAAACAAAACCTCTCCAAACTTGGAGAGTCTATTGGAGCAAAGGAAGTAATTATCTTCTGCGGTAGTCAAAGTGATTAAAGCTAGGCCCCAAAATCCATCTCTGCCAAAGTCGCTTATTGTGGTTTACTTTGATTTGATCGTTAAAATAGAGAGCTCGCTGCTGCGAGTGAAGGGATGGGGTGGATTTGCAGCGCAACCTGGATCATTAGTGGTTGATCCTGCCTCTAGGGCTCGGTGGGACCGTCCTGAAAAGCTCCAGGCGGAGAGGAAGGGAAAGAGAAAGAGAAAGGAAGAAAGAGAGAGAGAGGCGAGAGGCAGCCAGAGCGAGCGGGAGCCTCGGCTTCCCCACTGTACAAATAAACTTTAAGGAACTTGTGCACAAAACTTACCTTTGACTTGCAAGGAGCCATTTTTCATACAGTATTGAGAACTTGTGGTTTGGATACTTCTGTCCCTAAACCTGACAATTAGAATGGCCAGGAGGCACACGTAGCCTGCAAAAGAGTCAAATGAAGTCCAGCGTCAGTGAGATTATATGTTATGTGGTATATAATGTTGGATGTCAACTCCCCAAAACCATAAAACTTACTTTAATGGCACCACGTGACTTTTTATAGCCAGTGAGCCTATCTGTCTGTGCTATGGATGATTTTACGATCTAATTCATAGACAAAACCCTATTCATTTGGCACCCAAATGTCATATAGCCGGAACTGGAGCTTATAAAGTTTACTGTTTTATAACTTTTAAGGGAAGGCATCAATGTAACCAGTCAGTAAATGTGCAAATCTTTAGTTGCTCTTAGAAGCTCAGAAGAGTTAACCATTCAAGCTCTGATGGGGTAAGTAACATTACGTTTATAGCAAACTAACTGTAGCGAGGAAAACCAAAAATTTTTAAAGGGTGAAAAGTGGGAATGTGGCTAGCGAGGGTTACTAATAGGCGCAGAGAGCTCAGACGTGGCTGTCCTGCAAATATACTTAATGAAACCACAGGATAAATTCTAGAGCAATGCAAACACATCTTAGAGTTCGCAGCGTGTTTTAACAAAGCACTTTTTTTTTTTTTTTTCCCAACCATCAGCAAACAGCTAACAGTTGATTCACTCACAAAGGGTGTTGATTGTGGTCCTACCATGCAGTTTTCCTCCTAGCGAGAAATCCGTGGGGAAGAACTTACGGTCAAACTTTCAATTAAAAATACTGGTAGCGGACAACCGCAGCATCTACCATTCATAACGTGCAGCAGGAGCCAGGTAAAACATTATTATATACTCTGCACGTTTGTTTTTTGGGGTTTTTTTGTTTGGTTGTTTTTTTCGTTTTTTTGTTTTTTTTTTTTTTTTCAGAGGCAAACCAAGAAGCACAACTTCTTGCTTTGCACAAACCAGATCACGAAAACTTTACAATAGAAAGTTTATTTTTTTGTTGATTTCCAGTCAGTTTTTTTAAAAACAAATACAAAAAAAAAAAAAAAGCTGATCACAGTTTGCTCAAACAGCCAGACTTTGACTATATTTGTAACTTTGTTCACAAAAAACATACATCACAGAAGCTGCGCTTAATAAGAGCCACTTCTAAGAGTTCGTGCAAAGAGTCATATACAAAGGCACAGCAAGGACATACTGCTTGGAATCACAGTTTTCGTCACAGATTCACTATTCACTACACGTAGGACAAGTTCAGTTGATTTCATCATTTCACCTCTACAACAGCATTAATTACACAGGAATTATATAGGTAGTTTGAATAAAAATATTTTTAACAGCTTGGAGCTATACAGACATTAACACTTGACCACACATGCACAGTTAAGCAGGTTGAGTGCAACACATAACATTTGTACTAAACCGGGGGAGGGTTTCTTTCTCTCTCTCTTTTTTTTTTTTTAACCTTTTTTTTGTTCTTTTTTGTTTAGTTTTGTTTTGTTTTAACAGTTACTTCAAGTAACACAGCTCGCTTCATATAAATAAGTTAAAACATCTATTATTTTTTTCAAGACAAAGCCATTCAAGACAAAGAAATGTACGATAAAAGCAGATCTACTTATACACGCGAGAGAATGGTAATAAACAGGCTCATGATTAAAAGATGAATAAGGGCGACAATAACAGGGTTTCTTCACAGAAGTAACACAAGGAAGTTTTAGAAAGTCAACTTAGTACTGACATGAGACGCAGGGTCAGCTAATACTGCTCAGTACTTTTAATTGATCAAACGCTTAGGGACGGAATGCCCCTCCTGCAGCTGCCATGCTCATACTTTTCAGCTTATTATCCTTTTTCCATTTCATTCTCCTGTTTTGGAACCAGATCTTTATTTGTCTCTCTGAGAGGCAAAGAGCATGTGCTATTTCAATCCTTCTTCTGCGGGTCAGGTATCTATTGAAGTGAAATTCCTTTTCCAGCTCCAAGGTCTGATAGCGGGTGTAAGCAGTCCGAGCCCTTTTCCCTTCTGGTCCCCCTATGTTGTCTGGAAGAGAAAAGTACATGATTTAGATTCTCAGCAGCCACTCGGAGCCTTCGTGTCTTATTGCAGCTACTATGGACCAGGACCGTTACTCTCAGTCCTTCTTGGTTCTGTTTCTGGTTTGGATAAACGCTCAACAAGTTTCCCCCTCCAGACCCTTTTAGGAACGATTTGGGGGAGGGGGATTTGGTGGTCTCGGTAAGTTTTCGCTTGGATTTGGGGTTCGATTTCTAAAATTGATTTATTGGGGGTTTTTTAAGGCTATCTTCCCCCACCTCTCTCTTAGATAAGCCGGTTTGTAGCATGCCTCTGCTGCTAGCTAGTTTTCAGGGCTGGGAGAGAAAAGCTGAAGCGTGCAGCCCTTTCCCACGGCTGAGCTGGGGAAGGCTCTGGGAAGCAGCGAGCCCCCGCTCGCTCCCCCAGCAGCAAGGACAGGGCAGGTACCCGGGGATGAAAGTTGCTGCGCTTCCCCGCGCCCCTCAAGCTCGTTCCCCCGGAGTTTGGGGCGACTGTCCCCCCTCCCCCACAGCTTCCCAGCAGTGAAAACTGCCCCCTTCGCCCTCTCCTATTCTCTTTTTAATATGGCTCGGCAAAATAAATGGGGTCAGCCGCGCCGTTCCCGCTGGAGGATTCCCCTTGCAGAGGAGAGCCGGGAGCAGCCTCGGCTCCCGATCCTCCTTCGGAAAGGCGCTTTCTGCTCCCTCGCTGCCCGCCGGGGCCGGCGCTGGGAGCCAGGCGGGCTGTGTTTTTGGGGCCGGGAGGTTTTTTCTTTTGTGGGAGGACTTGCCCGGAGAAGAGAGCATACTTCCCTGCGAGCAGAGTTATGCTGTTCGCGGAGGCTGCCCGTTCTCACGCCCTCCTCTCCCCCTTTCCCCCTCTCCCCGACCTTGCTCGGCGCAGCCACCCGGTTTACATTAAATCCTCCTTTTCCTCCAGAGAAATAAAGAAAGAACAGGGTATTTGCTTTACCATGACTTATGTGCAGTTTTCGCATCCAGGGGTAGATCTGGGGCTGTGAAGGCTGGGCTGTGCTTTGGTCGGTCGGGGCACTTGCCTGCTCGCTGCTTGCTGGAGTGTCTTCCTCAGTCCCAGACGAGGTGCCAACCCCGTCTCTGCTGATGTGCGTGTTGCTGCTGGAATTGGACGAAGTGCTGGTGGAGTTGGCGAGGGAGTTTTTCACCCCGTGGTGACTCTCGCTGACAGGCGAACCGGCCACGGCGGTGCAGGGCAGAGGGTCAGGGGGAGGCGAGTGGGAAGCCGTCGCGGACTGGTTGTACCTGGGCTCTGTCGAGGCAGAGGTGGTGTTGGCCGGGTAACTGCGGGGTCTCTCATTGGCACCAAAGTGGGTGGAAGCAGAGCGCCCGACGCTGAGGTCCATGCCATTGTAGCCGTATCCGTACCTGCCGGAGTGCATGCTGGCGGAGTCCCTGTATTGCTCGCTCACCGAGCTGTGATCTCCATAATTATGTAACTGGTAGTCCGGGCCATTTGGATAGCGACCGCAAAATGAGTTTACAAAATAAGAGCTCATTTGTTTTTTGATATGTGTGCTTGATTTGTGGCTCTTGGTCGTTTTGTGCGTCTATAGCACCCTTGCACAATTTATGATGAATTATGGAAATGACTGGGACATGTACTTGGTTCCCTCCTACGTAGGCACCCAAATATGGGGTACGGCTTCACATCACGTGCTTTTGTTGTCCAGTCGTAAATCCTGCCTGATGACCTCTAGAGGTAAACTCGTGCACTGGTGGGGGAGCTGGGAGGGCGCGGGCGGCCCGGAGCGCGCCGCCGCTGCGCGCCGCCGCCGCCACCGCCCGCCCGTCCGCCGGCCTCCAGCGCCACCCGCTGGCGGCGCGGGGGATGGCGGCGGCTCCGCGGGGTCGGCCCGGGGTGACGGCCCCCGACGGTGGCGCGGAGCGGTGCGGAGACGCGCGGAGCGGGGAGCGCCGCCGCTGCGCCCGGCGCCACCGCCGCCACCAGCGGCACCGGGAGTGGGCAGAGAGGCGGCGGGGTCGGCGGGGTTCGTTCCCCCGGCCCGGCTGCCCGAGAGCCCTGTGTGCTACGCTTTGTGCCCGTTGTCTGCTCCGGGTGAGGCTTATTTACACCAGTTGACAAACCCTACATGATACCTTCTCGGATGCTGGCAACGTTTATGTTCATTTTATAGATTTTTTGTTTAATTATTTTTTTTGTCCCCCCTTTTTTTTCCCTGCCAGAGGTTTAGAGAGGCACCCGGGTCCTGCCGATCTGCAATGGCAGGTAGCTATAAAAGATAAAAATCGTGCAACATTTTTCCTACTAGGGGGTCAAATTCCAGGCGGCTTTACGGCCGCCGTTATTTTTCCGCATCTCGGAAAAAGCATACAAATTTCAAAATAAAGAAAAAAGAAACACAACCACAAACTCTAAATGCAGCGGTAGCCATTTTGCATTAGTATTTTCTAGATTTGGCTTTTAAAATATTTAGAGCAGTAGCCCAAAATGTGCTGCCTTCCAAACAATAGAGCCTTGATGCGTATACAAGTGTATTTGTACATAGTTTCACACGCACACTCACGCACACACAATATAATATAGAGATATATAACCTATATATTAGTCAATATTTTCGCTGCGCTTATTTTCCTTATACAGAACGCGAAGTGGAAGCATTTTATGGCAGCTACTTTTATTTAGATTATCTATCTTTTAATTTTTTTTTTTTTTTCCCCCAGTGCTAAGAAATGAGAGTGCGAATTAAGATACCACAAAAACGGGGTAGAAGATCCCCGGGTTAATATGTCAGACACATTTTTTTAAATAAACAAAGAAAAAGAAGATGAAAGATCGACCCAATCCCACGAAGCCCCAAGAAATGTAGTCCATAATTCAAAGCCCCTTCGGTGTAGAGCTGCGCTCACCGAAACCTCAGTGTAAGCTCAACGGGAAACACAGAAATTCGCCCGCTTCTAAACCTCTTCCCTCGCTTTCTCTGAAGTTTAACGCCGAGTTTTTCCTTTAGTACTAGTAGTGCAGATTAAGCAGTTTAGCGGCATTTTTAAAAAATCTCCCTGCAATTCATCTTCGCTTTAACTGCAAGTTTATACCTAGGGCTTTACACAACCATTTTTTTAAACGATTTATCTTCTTTTTGCTATTTAAATATCTTACACATGCGTAAAACTTTTTTCCTCCCCTGCAGACCATAAGCTACCAAACACAGCATAACGACACAGCCCGACGTAGCAGGAGCTAACAAAAATATAAACCTAAGATTTTCTAAAATCCATCGTATTTCTGCAATATGAACAATTCTAATTAAAAAAAAAAAAATCACTCGCTTATCTCTTCTCACACAAGCACACCAGGGACACTCACCCACATACAGATGCTCACCTCAAATGTTTAAAAATCTGGGCCATTTCTACACTAGTTTTAAGCAATGCCATCTGCACTTTGGAAAGGTCGTTATATACATACATGCCTGTAGCTCGAAAGCTAGAACTTCCACATATATTAGAGTTACAGATGATTGCAAATGTACATATTTTAACCAAGCCTTTTGGGAATTAATAGACTGTGACAAACCTATCAGATTTTAGTAGCAGAAGGAACACAAGGTAAATAATAATAGTAATAGTAAGCGCTAAGGAAAAGGCCTGGTAGCGTTTATTAAATGTGGTTCTACTCCCCTGACTTTTCTCTGTTTCTTCGCTGCTGGGCTGTGTGGAATTTATGAATTTGTTTTCTTTTTCCATTTCATCCGCCTGTTTGAAACCATATTTAATCTGGCGTTCAGTAAGGCAGAGAGCGTTTGCAATCTCAATACGTCGTCTTCGGGTTAAGTATCTGTTAAAATGAAATTCCTTCTCTAACTCTAGCGTTTGGTATCTGGTGTAAGTTTGCCTCCCTCGTCTCCCATGAGTTCCATATACTGTACCTGTAGAAGTAAAGACAAAATGATCGCATTGGACAGGGCCCAGTGATTTCATACCAGAAAGAACGGTTAGTATATTCTGCCTCCTTTTGCAGGCACGATCACGGGGCGGCGGGGGGGGGGGGGGGGGCATGTTGGGGGGGGTGGGCTGCTCTGTTTTCCTGGAGGGTTCCCCCCCCCCCTTTTTCCTTTTCTCGTGCCTGACTAGCTGTAAATACGGATGTGCAGCGGTCTTAGGGTGGTGGGTGACTAGGATATAAAGAGGCTTTAATGTGGACCTAGCGAAAGTGAAGTAGGTAGCACCCGTGTGAATCGCTAGCAGTGGCTTCCTCTGCATGTTGAGAGCCTGTGTGCGCGCACACACATACACACGTGTGCGATCCGGGGAGCTGCACGCATGTGTGTGTGTGTGCAGGCATATGCGAGTGTGTTTACACAAACACACTCTATGCCATGGCTGTGACTACAGAGGGTCTGCAATTTAAGTATAATTATAGACATCAGCTAAAGATCATAGAAGAGCCTTTGCCATTTGCTCCGGAATTTATTGCCCTCGAATGCAAAGCAGCATTAGAATGGTCTTGCTAAAGTTTAACTTTCCAAAAAATAAATTAGACCCACAGTCCAGCAAACATAAACTCGGGAGGGAATCATTAGCAAACTCTGGAAGTAAACGTCTTAATATCGATTATTAAATATAAGTGCCACCCCAATACAACCCTCCCCACC